>NC_080607.1:6617503-6924445 GCF_027887145.1 Ammospiza caudacuta
GGACATCTTGGATGCCTGCAAGGAGAGGTGGGGAGGCAGGAGGGTGTGAGGAGGAATTCACAGAGAAAAGGGTAGGGAGCAAAGTTCTCAGAAGCAGCTCCTCAATTTCAGCTGGTCATATCCCATCTCTGGGAGCCTCTGGGTGTTGGGAGACCACTGGCACAGTCAATCCTGAATTCAATATATTTTCAATTCAATCTAAATTCTTGATTCTAGAAATCAATTGATCAGGCTGGTTGGTTTTGTGCAGGGCCAGGAGCCATTTTGGCTCCTCAGGGATGTTTGTGGGAAATGGATTTGTAGAAAATTCTTCAAACTTGACAGAAGCAGCTAAAGCTGATAGGCCAAGAAATGCTTATAGTGTATTGTAATTAAGAAATTTAATATAAAGACATAAATTATAACAAGCAAGGAGCTGAACTTCAATAATGCTTGTGGGTCCCTTCCAACTCAGGGTGTTCTGTGATTCTAAGGTTGCTTTTAGCGGAGAAACCAAGATTTAAATCCATTTCACATCTAAGTGAAAGCTTTAATGCTTTCATACCAAAGCTTTTACCTGTCTGTGCTAAACCACAATTCAAAGAACTCTTTGTGAAGCAGTTTGCATCCAGCACCTTGGTTCATGCCCACTTTTCCAGGCTTTCCCCTGCCAACACTGCCCAGCCCTCACCATGCACAGGGATGGGTTTGTCCCTGTGAGGCCACACTCGCACCTGGAAGAGGACTTGGGATTCCTGGATATAAACAAAGTGATGTAAGCAGTGATCAGCCCACGTGCTCCTGCTGGCACCGGCACTGCATTTCCTGCACGCCAGGCTTTGGGCTGGACTTTGTGCAAACAGGAGGTGTCACTGTTAGCCTGGAAATCACCATCACAGCAGCTGGGAGCCACTCTAACCCCTTCTCGTGGCTGCCAGGCAGGACAGGATCCCCCTTGGGATCCCTGCACATGTTCTTCTTCTCCTTCTTCTTAGCCTCCATCTTCTGCTGTGATGGTGGCACTTTTGGATTGGTTTAGAGGAGAGACAAACTGTCTAACATAGATGATAGGTATTGGACTATGATTGTAAATAAAGTACAGCCAGTTTTTAGTATAAAAAGATAACACCGCCCTGAGGATGGTCAGTGTGCCTTAACCCGACCTGCTACACAGATCTCAGCAGGACAAACAGACAATGTATTAGATAAGAGCAAATAAACAACCTTGAGAACAGAGCCAAGGAATCCCATCTTCTTCTTTGGCTGGGAAAAAGAGACTTTCTAACACCTTGGGGTCATCTCAGAGACCTCGTCACCCTTGGAATTCCAGTGGCCCTGGGGCCACCTTGGGACACAGAGGGGGCAGAGCCCACCAGCTGCTTGCTCTGCTGTGTCCACTGAGAGAATTAAAAATGAAATAAAGGCTCAGCTGGAGCCAGAGCCATTGTGACTTGTGAGCCAAAAGTGAACAGCTCCTCTCTTCACTGCTGAGGTGCATTTTGTGTTATGGAACAAGAAAGAAACTTCAGAGTGTGACAGGGAAGTGGTACAATAAATCAGAACATCACAGATTGTGGGGTTATTTAACAATCACAGGTCTGTGCAGGGATGTGCCTGGGCTGATGGGAGGTGGGACAGGGCCACCAGATGGCCAGGGCAGGGTCAGGCAGGGTGATGGCCACGCTGCTGGCAGGGCTGGGCAGGGGGACCTGGTGGCTCTGCAGATGGAGCTCTCCAGGGCCACTGCCCATGCAGGCAGCAGGGACAAGGCAAGGCCAAGGCTGGGGAATGCTCAGAGGGTTTGGGCGCCATCACTGGTGTCTCACAGGACAGCTGCGCATGGTGCTCTGCTGCTGCCACACACGAGCCGGGAATCCCCTGCAGAAATCAGCCTCCCTTTCTCCTCTGTGGATTTCTTCTTAAACACAGCACCCACTTGGCACCACTTACTGGCCTCCTTCCTCTAACAACTTGAAAAGGGCATTTTAACCATGCCTGTAAATATTTCATACTCTATCCCTGCATTCCAACAGGGAATGTGTGTCCAGGTGGGATCCAGCAGAGCCATCAGCTGGAGGGCAGAGTGGCCTCTCCAGCCAGCCTGGAACACCCAGCAGAGCTGGGTCGGAGCAGATGTGTTTGTTTCTGTGGGTCAGAAACACCCACACAGCACACACACATATTCCTGGCAATTCCAGGACATCCCAGTAACTACTGCTGCCATCAGCAGGGGCATTTCCACAGCTCTGAGTTCACCTTTCAACTGCCACAAGATGAGCTAGAAATGGAAAAAATACAAAAGGCAACAAGGAATAACACTTGGACATGAATAAATGAAAGGTGCAAAGGGGTTCTTCACCTCCAGCACCCCAGAGAACATCCAGGACAGAGTATCAGGATTATCCCAGTTTTCTGCAAGGGAAACTGAGCTCCAGACAGGAGAGGTCTGGGATGCAGGGGCGTGTGCTCCCAGCCTCACCAAAGCCTCCAGAGATAGTGCAGTGGCACTCCCAGTCCCAAATGCCCCAAAGACACAAGGAGACTTAAGGATGAGATTGCTAGGAGTAAGATAGATCCTTTCCTTTCCTTTCCTTTCCTTTCCTTTCCTTTCCTTTCCTTTCCTTTCCTTTCCTTTCCTTTCCTTTCCTTTCCTTTCCTTTCCTTTCCTTTCCTTTCCTTTCCTTTCCTTTCCTTTCCTTTCCTTTCCTTTCCTTTCCTTTCCTTTCCTTCCCTTCCCTTCCCTTCCCTTCCCTTCCCTTCCCTTCCCTTCCCTTCCCTTCCCTTCCCTTCCCTTCCCTTCCCTTCCCTTCCCTTCCCTTCCCTTCCCTTCCCTTCCCTTCCCTTCCCTGCCCTGCCCTGCCCTGCCCTGCCCTGCCCTGCCCTGCCCTGCCCTTCCTCAAATCACAGAATCACTTGAGGTGGAAGGGACCATAAAGCCCATCCAGTGCCACTCCTGCCATGTCAGGGACACCTTCCACTGTCCCAGGTGCTCCCAGCCCTGTCCACCCTGGCCTTGGGCACTTCCAGGAATCCAGGGGCAGCCACAGCTGCTCTGGGCACCCTCACAGGGGACAATTTCTTCCAAATATCCAATCTAAACCTACTTTCTTCCAAATATCTAAACCTACTCCCTTCCCTTTCCTTGCTTCCTGCCCTCCCTCTCTCCTGCCTGTGCCATCCCCAGGGACAGCACTGAGGCCCCAGCACGGTGACCCCAGGAGCAGCTGGGGACATCACCTGCACCCAGGCTGGCTCTCCTGCACCCTGTGACACCAGGCCTGCCACCTGAGCCTGCACACAGCCCTGGAGCCTGGCATCTGCCCAGGGTTCCCCAGGGGTTCATCCCACAAGGGCACCTGTGTGCCACCACCAGGTGAGAAGGAAACGCAGCAGGATTAACTGAGCTTTGCACCCCAGACATTCAAGGATCCCCTGGGCCATTTTTAGGGGTGGTGAGGATCACTCCAGGGTCCCAGCGAGCTCCCACACCCCAGGACAGGCCATGCCCCTGTTCCATGCAGGGAGGAGGATGGATGCCAGCAAACTCCTCTCCTTGCCTCTGTTTCTCCTCCCTTCCTGTGACAGCAATGTCACACACTGTCCCTCTGCTGCTAACGTGCAGGAATCCCTTAAAAATCCTGCAATCCACCCAGGAACAGCCTGGGGTTGGCACTGGAGTGCTGATAGTTGTCCCCTCCCTGCTCTCAGTGCCTCGTTTCCCAGATTAGAGGGTAATTGAGAGCCAGGTGGTGCAAACTCCAGGGGAGTGAGGAACTGTCACAGCAGAAGGGAGAGCAGAAAGCAAACCCAGCCCCCTGTGTCCTGCAGGAGCTCTTTGTGTCACTGTGACAGCAGCAGCCTGGCTCTCCTGTCACAGACATCTTTTATGGAAAATAATTTCCTTAGGATTTTTTCTCCTGAGAAGCTGAGAGACCTCAGGAACAAAATGTAAACATTGATTATCTGCTGCTGTGGAATGCAACAGGTGCATCTGTGATTGGCCCATGTTGGTTGTTTCTAATTAATGGCCAGTCACAGTCAGCTGGCTCAGACAGAGAGTCAAGCCACAAACCTCTGTTATCATTCCTTCCTATTCTATTCTTAGCCAGCCTTCTGAGGAAATTCTTTCTTCTATTCTTTTAGTATAGTTTTAATGTAATACATATCATAAAATAATAAATTAGCCTTCTGAAACATGGAGTCAGATCCTTGTCTCTTCCCTCATCCTAAAACTCCTATGAACACGGTCACACTCTTCTGTCCCTCTCATCATGTTTGCTCACAGGAGGGGAAATGGGGATTTCTATCCTAGGATTTTCCAACCATGGGATTTTCTATCCTGGGGTTTCTACCCTGAGTTTTTCTGTCCTGCCTTCATCTCCACCCAGAACACCACCACACATTTTTCCAGCTTGGAGGTTTGACAGATGCAGACATCCTGCAGGGACCTCCAGCACAGGGCACAGGGACAAAGCTGGTCCCTGCCAGGTTTGAGGCAAATTTGGGGTATTGGAAAAAGCAGCAGCAACCTGGATGGATGGTCCAGCCAGTGGAGCTCCAGTGTGAGTGGGGTGCTCCTTGTTCAGGTGTTTTTACCATCTCAGATACTCCTGTGCAGGGCAAAGCCCAGCCCTGACCTCACTGCTTTTTGGAGGTTGCCCTTGCTACTTTCATCCCAAACCTTTCATGCCCAAACATCTTTCTTGCCACTTGCAAGGGAGCAGCACAGAAAATTTTTGGAACTTGATGGAGGCAAACTCTGAGTAGGGTCTGTTGTGACAGCACACAGGGGAATGGTTTTGAACTGAAAGAGGGATTGGGAAGAAATTTTTCCCTGTGAAGGTGGGCAGGCCCTGGCACAGGGTGCCCAGAGCAGCTGTGGCTGCCCCTGGATCCCTGGCAGTGCCCAAGGCCAGGCTGGACAGGGCTGGGAACTGCCTGGGACAGTGGAAGGTGTCCCTGCCCATAAGATGATTTTTCAGGTCTCTTCCAACCCAAACCATTCTAAGAACTTGTAGGCTGAATCACCAGCATTACATGGGAAGGCAAAAATCCACCACAGCACCATAGGAGTGATTTGCACTTTCTTGCAAGCAGCCAGAAAGTTTTAGGGAAGGTCTGGGCAGTGAACACTGCCCCAGATTCTCCTGGCTGTTCCACAGGGAGGATATCTCACTTTGGGCAGCCATCAGGCTTCCCCTTGGCTCTGAGGGGGGATTTAGGAGAATCACAGGATCACAGAATGCTTGGGTTGGAAGAGACCTGGAAAATCATCCAGTGCCACCCCTGCCATGGCAGGGACACCTTCCACTGTCCCAGGTGCTCCAAGCCCTGTCCAGCCTGGCCTTGGGCACTGCCAGGGATCCAGGGGCAGCCACAGCTGCTCTGGGCACCCTGCTCCTGTTTGGTTGTTTTTAATTTTTCCTTTAAGCTGTAAAAAGGCAGTTTTGAGACAGGGGATTGCCCTGCCCAGCTCCATGGGCCACCCCCAGTGCCAGCCAGCCCTCCCTGGGGAGCCCTGAGCCATTTCCTAGCCAGTCCCCAGTCATGAGAGCCCAGCTCAGAAGTTTGGTTTAATAACCAACACAAACCCTGCACTCTTTTCAATAACTCCTGAGTCCCCAGCGAGCCCTGCACACAGACCTGGAGGCTCAGGAAGATCCTGCTCACTGCTGTGGGCTCCAATAAACACAATTACCTGGGAGGAAAAAAAACAGTGCTTGGGTTTTCTGGGGAAAACACCTTCAATCCTCCCAAACATGAGTGTTAAAGGGCTGGGAAGTTATTAAAAAAAAGGGGTAGACAAAGATGGCACAATTATTAGACTGGTTCTGCAGGCCCAGGGCTGTATTTATATACATTTTAGGGGGATATTTGCTGCGCTTAGAGCTGGGAAGGCTGAAAGGTGGAGATGAGCTCAGCAGGAGCCAGACTGAAGCTGTGGGGTCCCTCTGTAAACCCTGCTCCCCCTGTAAGTGCAACCAGGCACATCCCAGGAGGAGAGGAACCTTTCCCTGCAGGCAGAGCAGGTCCTGGGGTCCCTCCAGTGCCACTCTGGGCTGTCCCCTCCTGAGTGACAAGGGGATCCTTCCACAGGGCCTATGAATTTCTCCCAGAACTTCCCAAGGCTCCATCACGGAATCATTAAGGTTGGAGAACACCTCTGAGATCATCAGGTGCAAGCATCCACCCAGCACCACCCAAACCCCATCCCCAAGTATCACATCTCAAGGTTTCTTGATCCCTTCCAGGGATGGTGACCCCACCCCTGCCCTGGGCGGCCTGTGCCAATGCTCCACAACCTTTCCATGAGGAAATTGTTCCCAACATCCAATCTAAACCTCCTGTGGCACTGCTTGAGGCCATCAGCATCCCACCCATCCAGTGGCAGCCCCTGAGCTCCTAGTCCTCTGGAGGTGGCACCAAGCCCCTGCTGTGGACCCCCTCAGGGTGGTGTTATCTTTTTATACTAAAAACCGGGTGTACATTATTTACAATAATTTTCCAATACCTATCACCTATGTTAGACAGTCTGTCTCTACTGTAAACCAATCCAAAAGTGCCACCATCACCCAGAAGATGGAGGACAAGAAGAAAGGAGGACAAGGCACGCCCAAATCCCTCCACCTCGGCTTCTGAATCCCCCACTCTAAAAACCCTCAATTCTATTTTTCTACCTTGTCACAAAATAACTATTATTCTATTTAAAGTCTCCTGGTTTGTAAGTCCTCAGGTAAAGCTGGTAATTGTTTCCATGGGTTGAAATCGAAGCCACAGGTGTTGACTCCATGCCAAGGTCTCTGAGCCCCCTGGCAGGACCTGGAGCCCTCCAGGGCAGCAGAGGGATGTCCTGGGTTCTGTCTGTCCGTGCTGCAGTGGGGGAGCTGCTCCCACCCTGCTGCCCCTGCCAGCCCCACCTGGCTGTGCCAGCATCAGGGCAGGGCAGGGCAGGGCAGGGCAGGGCAGGGCAGGGAAGGGAAGGGAAGGGAAGGGAAGGGAAGGGAAGGGAAGGGAAGGGAAGGGAAGGGAAGGGAAGGGAAGGGAAGGGCAGAGCAGGGCACGTGTCCTGCAGGGCGCCAGCACTAATCCAGCCTGCCCTGGCAGATGTGGCTCTGCAGGGGGGTGGCTCCAGCCCTGCCCACGCTGACGCACGGGGAGCAGCCGGGGCTGGCACTGGGCTGGTGCCACCTGTGCTGCTGCCTCTGCGCCAAGGGCAGGGGCAGCTCCTTTACCCCTCGGCCGCACAAGTCTGAGGATACAAATATACCTTCCACAAAACCTATATATATATATATATATATATATATATATATATATATATATCTTTCACAAAACCAAAATATTTAAAATAAAAAATATGTATTTCACAAAAATAAAATTAAATACATCTCACAAAACCAATATATATATTCCATAAAACCAAAAAATGCATACAAAATACATATATTCCACAAAACCAAAAAAAAAATTATTTCACAAAACCAAAAAATATGTATTCCCCAAAACCAAATATGTATTCCCCAAAACCATAATATAACAAAAAATTTATTTCACAAAACCAATAAAAATTTATTTCACAAAACAAAAAAAAAAATCCACAAAATGAAAAAATATATGTATTCCACAAAACAAAAAAATAAATATATTTCACAAAACCAAAATATATAAAATAAAAAAAATTCACAAAACCAGAAAAAATATGTATTTCACAAAACAAAACAAAAAAATTCACAAAACCGAAAAAATATAACTTTTACAAAACCAAAAAATTTATATATGTACTTCACAAAGCCAAAAATAATATATTTCAAAAAACCAAAAAATAAAATAGCATTATTTAACATTAAAAAATTTAAAACAGTACAAAAACTTTTTAATATAACTAGCAAGCTATAAAACCACTAAAAACCAAAACACACCTCTATATAAAGCACACATTAAAAAATTACATCCTCCCCAAAAAACCCACCTTAATTTTAAAACTAAATCCTCTTATAAACTATAAAAACCCTTTTTCCCAACAACACATAAAACTATAGAAAAAATTAAAAATTCAAATTAATCTTAAATAAAAACTTCTATACCAAAATAAATAAATAATAAAATAATTACAATCCCATTAAAAATAAAAAAATAAAAGCTGGTGAGCCCTGGGAGATGCAGGGCTGTGCCCAAACACTGGGGACACAAGTAGCTCCCCCAGTTCTCCTTCAGCCCTCCACCATGCTCTGCAAAGAGCCTTATTTTTGAATTTTTAATTAAAACAAGTCATTTCAAACTGCAGAAATCCTGCCAATCCTTTGAAAAGCTGGCTCTGGTTTAAATTTCTGAAATCCCCTGTAACAGAGCCATAAATAATCAATAGCTGTTTAAATAAGTATTTAATCAGCTGTTAAAGGTACAATAGTCACAAAGTCTGTCAGGTCAGCACTCAGTTTATGGCTGTGGCTCGTTACCATCTGCCCTATGTATTATTTATGCCTGTAGAAGATTAAAAATCTATTCATTAGAGCATTAAATCCTTCCTAATAAGGGTGATAAAGGATGACCTAGAGCTGGGCAGTGGGAGCTGTCCAAGCAGGCCCTGCTCCTCACCCTGCCTTGTGTGCACACAGCTGGGGCTCCCCCAAAAGCTGCACAGAATTCACAGAACTCAAGCACAGAATTCACAGAGCTCATAGAATTCACAGAATTCCCACAATGACCAGGTTGGAAGAGACATCCAAGACCATCGAGTCCAACCCAGCCCCAACCCCTCACCCAAACCCTGGCACCCAGTGCCACATCCAGGCTTTGTTAAACACACCCAGGGATGGGGACTCCACCACCTCCCTGGGCAGCCATTCCAGAACTTTATCACCCTTTCTGTAAAAGCTTTTTCCCGATCTCCAACCCTATCCAAGGGTGAACTTTGACTGTTCCCTCCAATGTTTACAACTGCTCAGCACTACAAAGTTATTCAAGACCCTAAGTTCTTGTTCACTTATGCTTGCTTAGCCAAGAGTCTAGATGTTCCCAGACAGAAAATAAATAAATAATTTGAATAATTCTAGTTAATATTTTTAATAAAAGTGGGTGCTAATTGATGGAAAACTGTGGGCCGTGAAGCTCAGTCACACAAATGTAAACAGTAATCAATATGCATGATCAGTCATTATTTACTCATCTGAAATAAACGTTTTTTTTCAGAGTGATTTCCTTTGTATTTCCTGTATTTCCCTTGGCACAGCTGGAGAACTCACAGAATTCTCACAATGACCAGGTTGGAAGAGACCTCCAAGACCATCGAGTCCAACCCAGCCCCTCACCCAAACCCTGGCACCCAGTGCCACATCCAGGCTTTGTTAAACACACCCAGGGATGGGGACTCCACCACCTCCCTGGGCAGCCATTCCAGAACTTTATCACCCTTTCTTTAAAAGCTTTTTCCCAATCTCCAGCCTGTATTTCCCTTGGTGCAGCCTGAGGCTGTGTGCTCTGGCTGTGTCAGTGCTGCTGCAGACAGAGCCCAGCCCCAGCTGAGCACAGGCACCTTCCAGGAGCTGTGAGAGTGATGGGGGCAGCCCTGAGTCTCCTTTTCTCCAGGCTGAGCACCCCCAGCTCCCTCAGGGCCTCCTCACAGGGTTTGTGCTCCCAGCCCCTCTCCAGCCTCGCTGCCCCCTCTGGATGTGCTCAGTGTCCCAAGGTCCTTCCCAAGCTGAGGGGCCAGAGCTGCACACAGCACTCAGGTGTGCCCTCACCTCCCAAGGCTGGGGTCACCCTTGAGCTGCTCCACTCCACCCCTTTGGAGACAGTTTTACCCCACAGAATCATGGAATAATTTGGGTTGGAGGGGGACCTTCAGAGATTGAGCTGTTCCACCCTCTTCCACACCTTCCCCTGTCCCAGGCTGCTCCAAGCCCTGTCCAACCCAGCCTTGAATACTCCAAGGGATGGGGCAGCCACCACCTCCATCTGCTTGACAAGGCTGGAATTTTGTCTTTGAAAGCATTTTCTCCATGAAAATATATTTTAAATTAGGGCACTTTTCTCCTAGAAGCCCTCCCTCCTTTGATTGCAGAATATGCAACAAGTGGAGTTTCCAGGAGTCTCTGCTTCCAATCATCTCAGAAATCTCTTGTGAACAGACCAACATTCTTTTTGACAGCAGCAAAATAAATTTTAAAGGTCAATTGAATCAGATAAGCCCAGTCTAGCAGCCCTTTCAGATGCAGAATTCCATGGACAACATTTAGGTTCTGTTCAAGAACAGAAACAGAATTCTTTGGAGGAAATAATCTTCAAAAGGAAAAAAAAAAAAAAACAAAACAAAACAAAACAAAACAAAACAAAAAAAAAAACACCAAAAAGAGGAAGAAAATGAAAAGGAAACAGCAATTAAATAGAATGTCATCCATAATCCCACCAGTGCAAAACCTGATGATTACCTACCAGGTACTGGACAATGCTACATGCACTAATCTAATTAAAGGCCTTTTTTACAGGCAGCTGAAGCCAGCTCATTAGTGTGTTACTGAGATGCTCATTAATGGCTGGCCATGACTAATTTCTTGAGAATTATTCCTTAATTCTTTATCATTCCCAGCCTAACAGAAAAACAGAATGTTTCCATTCCCCCTCCCACTCACACAGGTTCTGATAATGTTCCTTAATGAACACCCCCCACCAGCCCAATTGTTGTTTTAACAGCAAATGATTGATTTATTTATGGGGAAAACCAAGTTTTTGGGAAGTTTCTCAGCTGGTAATGAACTGGCATTGCTGCTGCTGCTTTCAGCATCCCCTGCCCCCATCCATGAGCCCCCATCCTCCTCACGCTCACACAAACCCCTTTGGCCATGGCCAGGAGCTCTGCCAGGCTCCAGGGCTGGGCCACATCTCCCCTTCCCAGGCCAGGTTCCTGTGGGAAGGACACATGGATTTCTCACCACAGGGAAATGGTAACCTAGAAAATTGGGGCTCAGAAAAGCCCCCATTTCATGCTGCCAATTAATTTAATTTAACTCCTCCGGGGCCACCCAGCTGCCAAAGAGGAGCTGCTGGAGGTGGAGCTTCACTGATGGAATCCCCTTTTTGAGCTCCACCGGTGCCTTAAATTATGGTTGAAAAAGGCCTCCAGGATGATCCAAGTCCAACCATTAGGCTCATGTCCTAAGCAGAGGTGCTGCACTGTGCTGCCAGAGCTGCTGGAGCACCCCAGAGCTGCCCTTCCCAGCCAAACTGGCCCTGCTCACCCCCCAGGTCACCTCTGCCAAGCCAGGAGGGTGATGGCTGCTCCTTCTCAGTGACTGAGCACAATCATGGATTTCCTGTCCCAAAATCCTGAGCTGAGGACAGCAGGACAGTCCCCAGCCAGATCAAAGGGGTCCCAGAGCAGACTGAGCCTTCCAAATGCCTGTCCATGTTCTCCTGCAAAGAAAACCATTAAAAAAAGGTTTTCTTCCTGTGAAAAATGCATGTATTTTATGATTGGCTTTTCACAAATATTAAAATGATGTTATATGTGTTATGTTAGAAAGTTATGTTGTGTTAATTCTCTTAAGCAGTGTGTTAAATATAGTTCTGGTTATAAAAAATCTTAAAATAGAAACTATGCTGAGTAGGATACTTTTTTAAAAGAAAGGACTCACAGCAAGATAGCAGCCACAGGACACTTGAACCTTTCAGAGAAAAAGAATTTATTGCCCCATTATCAGAGGAAATGAACTTCTTCCCACCTCGAAGGCGCTGTCAGGATTCAGAGGAAGATGTTGACACTGACCAGACAGAATCCTGTGTTTGAATGGAATTTCTGCATCATGTATGAGGTGTATGAATATACAACAGGCTGTTGCTTTTAAGGGTTAATCCTCTGTTAACGGGGGTCCTTTTTCAGGCTTGTGCTGCCCAGAAAGAGGTACCTGGACGGTCCATAACTCTTTGTTTCTATTGTCTCATATTGTCCTAATTCAAATTGTCCAAATTATTATTACTCTAATTGTAATACTATTTTTATAACCATTTTATTACTATTAAACTTTTAAAATTTTAAAAACAAGCGACTGGAGTTTTTCACGCCTCCCACCCGCTGAAGGACCTCCTGTCAGGGGCACCCCCAAAGTCACACAGCTGCTCCCAGAGATTGGGTTTGTGGTGTCCCCCATGCAGGGAACGCTATGCTGGTGATGATGATGATGATGAGGAGTGTGGAGAGCTGGCTGGGGGAGCAGCTGGGGCTGCAGGACCCTGCTGGCTCTGCTCTGGGATGGAGGTGGCTCCTCACAGACCCCCCTGGTAAAGCCAAGGTGCCCAGGGCTTGTTCTTGTGTGGTGGATGATGAACCCCCAGGGAATCTGTGATTGACCCTCCTGGATTCTCAGGGTTTTGGTTGTTAATTGCTGCCCTGAGATGTGCAGGATGTCTCTGTTTCAGCCCACGCATCCAAAGAAAGAGTCAGAGCTCTTCACATTTCGGTCCTGAGGTTGTTTATTAATTCTTATCTATGAAATTTTCTTCCTGCCCAGCTGAGATCTGCTCAGCAAGGCAGCCACAGGCACTCTGACCACTCCCGAGGTGGTGTTGTCCTTTTATACTACAAACAACATATAACATATTTACACTTAATTCCCAATACCTATCACCTATGTTAGACAGTGCACTTCTACTCTAAACCAATCCCAAAGTGCCAACATCACTGCAGAAAATGGAGAAGAAGAAGGAGAAAGGCTGGACACGCCCAAGTTCCTCCATCTTGTCCCCAAAACCCCCACACCAAAAATCCTAAAATCTACATTTTCACCCTGTGATCATTTTATTATTACACCATTCAAACCTGTGTGACTTTCAGGTCCTCATACAAAGCTGGTAACTTGCTCCAGGGGTCAAAGTCAAATCCCCAGGTGTTCTGGGCTGTGTGCCAGGGTCTCTGAGCCCCTGACGGGGTCGTCAGCAACTCTGGGCACCTGGAGGGATGTGCTGAGTTCTGACACTGGATGAACCCTGAGCAGCCAACCCAAGCTCATCTCCTCTGCTGAGTGCTCATCTGCAGGTGCTCAATGAGCTGCTGTGAGCTGTGCCCCTGTCCCTGCACACAAACACAGGACAGGGGTGAGGAGCCTCAGTAGCCTCACTGAGAACCTTCACAAGCTGAGGGTTTTGCCACGCTCCTTTCTCCTCTCTGAGTTAATTACCACTGATTGCCTTTCACAATTATGTCAGACACTTCCAATATGCAGAATGACATGAACAATTAAGACACAAATCTCTGTGGAGTGGCTGGGATGTGGTTCCCACTTCATTTCTGGTTGGATTTGCTGAGGTTTGGTTGTTAAAATGCCACCTCTGAGGCTCCACAGAGACTGGGGAGGCTCCTTCTTTCTAGGGAAAGCATCTCAGGTGGGACAGGGAGACCTGGGCTGCTCCAGGGGCCAACTACAGCCAGGCCTGTGGTGGGAGCTGTGGGAATCAGAGGGGTTTGGGAAAGCTGCACAAGGCAGGACTCAGAGACAGCAGAACTGTGATTAGAGCTAAGCAACAGCCATGAGATTGGTCAGCAGAAAAATGATGTAGGAAGTAGAAAAGGACAAATAGAACAATGATCTGTGTATTAATGCTTGTCTAGAATAACTGCCTAAGCTACAGAAAAGTTTATCTAGCAAGATATTAGGAAGTTCTAAGCTTAATAATGGAGCTCTGTGCATTGTGCTTTAAGGCTTCCAAGTAGGTACTGTATTCGAAAGAAGCAAGCATTGTTTAACCAAAGGTACTTGTGCTTATAGTGGTTGGATAGAACTACTGTCAATGTGCTTTTGCTTTGTGTGATTGGTCAAAAAACTTATAAAGTGAGTTGTAACATTCAGTTCTTGGTCTGCTGCCTGGGATGTGAGCTGGTAGCATCTTCCCACTGTCATAACCACGGAATGAGACTGATGGTGGAAAATCAAACAGCTCAAGGCACGTTCCAGCAGTCCTGTCCTGTTTGTGATTTGTACAGAGCCCCCAGCTTGTGATAAAAGCCACTCCTCCTCCTCCTGGTGAAAAATAAACCCTGCTCCCATCCACTGCCCTTGGCCTCTCCAGCTGTCCATGGATGCCAGGACTAAAGCCAGGCCTGGCTGTGCAGAGGGAGCTGTGCTCCCCTGGGGCATGATGGCCAAAGCTGAGATAGAGCCCATCATCTGCTGCTCTCCTGCTCCACCAGTGCCAGGGTGATGGGTCAGGCTGGGAGGGCTCCTGGGACTCTCTGCTGATGCTGCTTTCAGCCCTTCCTGGGGACAGCATTCAGCTCCCACAGAAGGGGCTGAACACACAGACCCCCTTTTAATAAAACAGCAAGATTAGTAGCCCATCATTGTTTGTTGATTATGGTCATTCTTTTCTGTAAATGAAGTTTAAAAGTCATCAACAGATTTGTCAGCTGTGACTTATGAGCCCTCCCTGGTGCAGGGGAGTGAAGCAGTGACAAATCCCTTCCACCAGCACCGCATCTGTTATGTGTGAGGAGTTCCAATTACCAGGGACCCCTGGAATCCATAAACAAAGAGCTACAGAAATGTCCTCACAGCTGCTGGATCATTCCTCAGAGCTGGCAGGGCCCTGCCAGGCTCAGGCACCAGGCCCATGGGGCTTTCTTAGTGCTAGCCAAGCCCTGGGCCCAGCTTTGGAGGTGATGGAGCTTGTCCCAGGCAGGAGCTGAGGGCTGGGGCCCTGGGACATCCCCATGCAGGGAACTGCTCCTGATGGTGACTGACACCGGCCGGGGGTTATTTACAGAGCACGAACGAGATGGTGCTGCTGTGGAACGTGCCTTGAGCTGTTTGATTTTCCACCATCAGTCTCATTACATGGTTATGACAATGGGAAGATGCCACCAGCTCACAATCCATGCAGCAGGCCAAAAAACTTAATGTTACAACTCACTTTATAAGCTTCTTAACCAATCACACAAAGCAAAAGCACATTGACAGTAGTTCTATCCAACCCCTATAAGCACAGGTACCTTTGGTTAAAACAATGCCTGCTTATTTCAAATATAACACCTGCTTGTGAGCCTTAAAGCACAATGCACAGAGCTCCATTATTAAGCTTCAAACTTCCTAATATCTTGCTAGATAATCTTTTCAGTAGCTTAGAGAGCTATTCAGAAAATGTTAATACACAAGCTATTGTTCTATTTGCCCTTGCTTTTTCTACAGTTTAAATAATTTTTCCGCTGACCAATCTCATGGCTGCTGCTTTAGCTCTACTCACAGTTCTGCTGTTATCTGAGGCCTGCATCTTGCAGCTTTCCCAAACCCTCTGATTTTGTGGATTCCCACAGTGATGATGATGAGGAGGAGTGTGGAGAGCTGGCTGGGGGAGCAGCTGGTGCTGCACCCAGTGCTGGGGCTGTGGGACCCTGCTGGGCTCTGGGATGGAGGTGGCTCCTCACAGATCCCCCTGTTAAAGCCAAAATTCCATGGCAGGCTCTGTGGGGAGCCTGACACTCCTCACCCACACAGGATGCTTGTCATTCTGATTTTTTAATATTTTCTAAGCCTTCTGATGTTTACATTCTCCTAACAAACTTTCTCACACACTTCATGTAAATAACTTATTGGTTTGCATTCTTTTCTGGAGGAGGAGAAATTTGATGGACTGTTGGTTTGTCCAGTGTCATTGGAGAGTGTGACGAGCACTTTCACCCTCCAATCCACTGTCAGTTCTGGAAATCTGTAAATGTTGGAATAAGAAATTAAACTTCCCCTTTTTTACCTTGAGAACAGCAGTGTGTGTGTGTTGTGTTATTTTGTGTCCTATAATGACAGATGCTCAAATCTTCCCCACAGCAGGCAGGCCCCCCTCCTGCTCCCACTCACGTCAGGCCCACACAGAGGGGCTGTGCCCCTGAGTCCTGGCAGGGAGGCAGAAGCTCTCCAGGTCTCTGCAGATCCATTCTCTAACCCAGCCCAGTGTGGGGTTCCACACAGAGCTGGAGCCTCCAAGTCCCTCCCAGTGCCCTGGGGCAGGCATCACATCACATCTCCAACTGCCTGGGACACTGGAGAGCTTCTTGTTAACACAGGAGCTTATCAAATCAATTAGATCACATTAAATGGCAATTTGGGGCTCATCACACCCAGCCTCCTCTGGGAGAGGCCTCTGGACATCTCCTGTGTTTGGCCTGCTGGAGGGAGCACTCACAATGGCAAACCTTGCTTTTCCAGGCACAAAAACCTGTCCCTGAAACCTCTGAGACAATCTTCCCTCCACAATCTACTCTGCCAGAGCCCCCTGAGTGTCCTGGGGGAGGCACAGGGAGCAGGGATGTGGCCCTGCAGCTGTGGGGCTGCAGCACAGCAGTGCCAGCAGCTCTGCCCTGCACTGGCAGCGGCCAAACCCAGCCCTGGCTGTGGCAGCAGCAGAGATGGCAAAGAGCAGCCCTGGGCTGCCCTGTGTGCGTGCCTGACATCCTCATGCCCAAAAACTCATCACCCTTCTTTCACCCTCACAGGCAAGCAGGCAGGAATTCATGTGAAAAATGTGTATTTTATCATTGGCTTTTTGCAAATACTAAAATGAATATTATATGTGTTATGTAAGAAAGTTATAAATTTAATTTTTTTAATGTTTTAATTTTCTTAAGTAGTGTGTTAAATATAGTTTTACATTATATCATAAGGTTAAAATAAACTATGCTATGTAGGGTACTTTTTTTAAAAGAAGGGACTCACAGCAAGACAGCAGCCACAGGACACCTGAATCTTTCAGAGAAAAAGAATTTATTGCTCCATTATCAGAAGGAAGGAACTTCTTCCTGCCTTGCTCAGCCAGAAGACACGGTTTAGGATTCAGAGGAAGAAGTTGACACTGACCAGACAGAATCCTGTGTTTGAATGGAATTTATGCATCATGTATGAGGTGTATGAATATGCAATAGGCTGTTGCTTTTAAGGGTTAATCCTCTGTTAACGGGGGTCCTTTTTCAGGCTTATTTTGCCCAGAAAGAGATACCTGGACCATCCATAACTCTCTGTTTCTAGTCTCATATTGTCCTAATTCAAATTATCCAAATTATTACTACTCTAATTATATTGCAATTTTTACAATCATTTTATTATCATTAAACTTTTAAAAAATTTAAAAAACAAGTGACTGGCGTTTTCCACAATCCTGTTACCCTATTTTCCCTATTTAACCCAGGCAAAACTGACATTTACCAGCAAACCTGGCTGCCTGGGGCTGTGCCTTTTCCCCCTGATGCCAGAGCCCAGCCTGACCCCAGCTCTGTTTGCTCTCCTGGCTGTGCAGGGATCCTTGGCTGTCACCAGGAGCTGTGAGCACAAACAGATCTGTCTGCACACGGCTGCTCACAATTATTCATTTTAACAGTAGCAGTGGCTGGGAAAGCAGCAGCAGCAGCAGAATGATTTAATTTTTATAACCTTGAGTGCCCCCTGCCCTGCTTGGATGAGTTTCCTCTGTTATTTCCATCCCCCAGGGATGCAGACCCCACACTGCTCCTGAGCCTTTCCCTCCATGCTGAAGGCTCAGCCTCAGCTCTCACATACCCAGGGCTTGTTCCTGTGTGATGGATGATGAACCCCAGGGAATCTGTGATTGACCCTCCTGGATGAACCCTGAGCAGCCAAGCCAAGCTCATCTCCTCTGCTGAGTGCTCATTGAGCTCTGTGAGCTGTGCCCCTGCACACAAACACAGCCCAGCCCTGATGAGCTGGAGCTGATGAAGTTGAATGGGGAATTCAAACTGGTTTATGGAATTCTGTGGGTCACTGCAGTGGGATTTCAGCCTTTCCCTCATCCCCCACTTAGCCAGGGTGCTGCTGTGCACAGAGTCACCCCCTGTGCACCACAGCCAGGACAGACAGCCACGAATCCTGGGACACTTCTGGTCATGGGAAAAGCAGGAGGTTTTGTAATTTATAATTTCTGGATTTTAATCTATTTTATATTTTTATCTATTTTATACAAGAGTCTGAGCCATGCCAACACCTCTGTGCCACACGTGCTTAGGACCCCATTACTGCACACTCCCAGCACTAGAAACAGAAAAAGGAAGAAAATTCCATTCTGAAGGGTTTTCCTAACCCCCCTCCATCCACAGGTTTTATAATTCATAATTTAGGTATTTCTATTTTATACAAGAGTCTGAGCCATGCCAACACCTCTGGCACTCTGCTGATGGTGCTGTGCCACACGTGTTTAGGACCCCATTACTGCACATTCCCAGCACTAGAAACAGAAAAATTAAGAAAATTCCATGTTGAAGGGTTTTCCTCGCCCCCCTCCATCCACATGGCTTTTGTTTTGTTTAACCAGTGACAGACAGCTGCTGGGTTCTTGGCAGGTGGGGTCTGCAATGGCAGCTCCTGGCACCCATTTCAGGCTGCACTGGGAGCCCACTGGTGAGCAGCACTTTCTGCTGGCACCAGGGGAATTTGTGAAACTCACTTTGATTTTGTCAAACACGGCTCCCACCATGCCTCTGCAGTGGAGAACAGCAAATGGACCCCAAACACTGCAGAATCTCAGGATTATTTGGGTTGGAATATCCTCTAAGATCATGGTGTCCAGCTGTAATCCCAGCACTGCCAAACTCACTCCTGCCCCATGTCCCTCAGACACGGCAGGAATAAAGAGAAAAGAGTGTTTATTTTAAAAATGCTCTCTTTTCTGTTGTTGTTAAAAACAAAACTACTTAAGAGGGTGAGAGAAGAACTCCTAAAGCTGTGTTTGTGTCCCTGCCCAGAGGACCCCTCACTCCTGAGCAGAGATGAGGACACATTCGGCAGTCACCTCCTCCAGAGGGATTCAATTCCTTTCTCTGCGGCTCCCACAGAGCCTGGCTGCCAGTTCAGGAGCACATTTCAGACTGGGAGGGCTCTGCATGAAGAACATTCATACAAGGAGATGAAAACCTCCCCCTCTGGAGCACCCATGGGAACAAACACCTCACATGGGAAAAATTCTCTTCCTTTCACTCTGGTCTTTAACCTCCCCATAGGGCCACAGTCCCCTGAGCTGCTTTCTGGGTTCAAGATGAAGCCGTGAAGGTTTGTTCAGAGCTGTGAATCACCTGAAAAACAGCCTGGAAATGCCAATGCTGGCAGTGATATCTGCTGCAGATAAGGTCTGTAGGGTCATTAGTGCCAATCACCCCCCAATACACATCTTGTTTTACAGCCAGATCCCAAGCTGGGTTTATAGAGATAAAGAGGTATTGATAAACTGAGACTCCTTAAAGATGTTTGACCTGGGACACGTTTTCACTCGGAGATCTGAACGTTTACTCTGAGAGCTGGCTGAGGCTGCAGGTGCTGTAAGGGGGCCATGACAACACCCAGTAGCTGAGGATGAGCCCAAATTCAGATTATAAACCAGGAACAAACACCAAACGCTGGGGGTAATCAGCCTGAGAGGCTCCTTGCTCTGACAGATCCTCTGCTGCTTTTAAAGCAAGGCAGATAATCCTCCTAAAAAACCTGCTACCTCTCATGTGCTCCTTTAATATGGAATTCAGGGCAGTCCTGGGGCCTGATTTATACAGGTGGTCAGATTAAGGGATAATTTGACTTAATAAATTTATTCATCAATTTATCATACACATGCCAGCTCATGCACATGGTGCTGTCTCTCTCCAGTTTCACATCCAGAGGGGTTCTCCCTTTGTGAGCACCAGCACATCCTGCAGAAGCAGGGACTCCAGTTGCCTTGCTAAAGCTTGAGGTAGTTCTAACTCTTCATCTAAAATATCTAAGAATGAGCCTTTGGCTGTTAAACTACAGGTCCCCCCTTTTAAAGGATGCTCAGGACCTACTTCAATTCTCTTTGGAAGGGTGCCCAGAGCAGCAGTGGCTGCCCCTGGATCCCTGGCAGTGCCCAAGGCCAGGCTGGACAGGGCTGGGAGCACCTGAGACAGTGGAAGGTGTCCCTGCCATGGCAGGGGTGGGATGAGATGATCTTTAAGGTCCCTTGCAACCCAACCCATTTCATAATTTTAGTAATCTAATGCTGTGAAACCAAAGGACTGAGTGGAATTCTGCAGAAGCTCCATGGATGACACAATTCATGCCACCATCACATTTCATTTCTACTCTTCAGAAACAGTGTTCCTTGTGGAAATTGCACCATTCACTCAGTTTAAACCTTTAGCTCCAGCCTCTGGGAAATGCAGTGGAGCTCAGTGAGGAGGAGGTGGGCAAATACAAGCATAAAATAGGTGCAGGTGGAAAAACCTCAGCCAAGCTCAGATGTGGCCACCTGGAAGCTCTGCACAGGTTGTGCCCTGAGCTCCCCATGAGGAGTTTGTGCAGTGCCAAGGGCATCTCAGCAGCAGAGTCCTGTCCTGGGCTGGTGCCACACAGCCAGAGAGGGGCAGAACGTGGTGGAGAGGGGTAAAACTCCCAAAGGTGGGAGAGGAAAAGGGTTTAGAAAGAGACCCCTTTCTTCTTAATCAGCTTTCAGTGTATTAAATCGTCACCCCACCCTTTGGGCAGTGCCCCCCTCCTGCAGTCAGGGAGGTGCCAGGCAGAGCAGGAGGGCATTACACTGGAATTTGGGGAGATTTCCACACCTTTACAAAGCTCCCTGCTGCCTGCAGCCTCCTGACTAGAGAGATTAAAGGGATTAGAAGCTTATCAATGATGAGGCAGGGAAGTGAGGGGCTTTAGGAAATACTGAGGTCTTAATTTACAAGGAATGTTTAAAAATGGAGTGAGGATTTTCTCCCACAGGAGGGTTTCATTGTGAGGGAAGGTTATTTGACCAGTAAAATGCTTGGCCCATCCCACGTGGGAATCCCAATGTATATTTTACACAGCACAGACAAAAAGCATCTCTGCTTTACAAGAGAGGTGAGCAGAGAGAAGGGCAGGAGGGCAGAGGACATGGGTTCGTGACCACAATGAATAAAGCACTGCTGGAGCAGAGCTGGGAACACATTTCCACATGAGTAGTTCATTGACTAAAAACTCTATTTTGGGGTGGGCTGAGCACTACTCCCAGAGCATGCTGGTGGAGCACTTGCAGGATATTTTGTTTTCACAGACACGTGGGCAGTGTTTTAGTTCAGCACTGCTGGGCAGCAGCACCTGCTGGGCTCTCTCCTTGCTTTCACCTCCAGCCCTGCCCTGGAAGGGCTCTGCTGTTCCCACAGCTTGGGCCAATTCAGCATCCAGCCCTGCTTAAACCAAAACTTGACAGAGCCTGTAAGAAGGAAGGTTTGGAAAGAGCTCTTGGAGGCTTTCCAAAGAGGGGTTTACAGAATATGTTCTTCCCTCTACATTCTCCCCAGGCAGAGAGAAGGGCAGTGCAGGGCAGGGTGGGTGTGCTGCAGAGGCTGCAGGGTCCTGGATTTGGCCAACAGCTCCCAGACACTTGGATAAAAAGGGCTGCTCCACACTCCCCAGGCCTGTTTCTGCAGGTATTTCCTTGGCCATGAATGCAATTCCTGCAGAAATAATTCCCAGGGTAGGTTCCTTTCTGTGCTGGCCCTTTCAAGAGTTTTTTCTCCATCCTTAGTCCCTGCTGATGTGTGTATCCAGGTAATTCTGTAACACCAGGAACCCAGGCAGTGTGTGCCTGCAGTGAAAGCTTCATTTTCACAGAATACAGAATGTCCTGGGCTGGGAGGGACCCCCAGGATCAGCCAGGGCAGCCCCAGCCCTGCACAGACACCCCAACAGCCCCACCCTGGGCATCCCTGGCAGCTCCTGGAGCTCTGGCAGCCCCGGGGCCGTGCCCATTCCCTGGGGAGCCTGGGCAGTGCCAGCACCCTCTGGGGAAGAGCCTTTCCCTGGTATCCAGCCTGACCCTGCCTGGCACAGCTCCAGCCATGCCCTGTCCCTGTCCCAGAGATTGGAGCTGCCCCTCAGACTCTGCTGCTCCAGGCTGCACAAACTGAGTGTCCTTATCCTCCTATGCCCTTCCAGGCCTTTAACAATCTTTGTGCCTTTTAGAGACCATCTCCAAATGCCCACCATGACTGTGCACAGCTGCACCACATCCAGAAACCTCTGAGAGCCCAGCATGGGAAGGACTCACAGTGAGAGCCACCCCTGTGTGCAGCTCTGCTGGGACAGTCTGGAGAGGTCCCTGCCCCTGGAGGCATCTGCTCTGCTTGCACTTCCCTTATCACAGCATTCCAGAGTGGGTTGGGTTGGAAAGACCCTAGAACTCATCCCATCTCACCCCTGCCATGGCAGGGACACCTTCCACTGTCCCAGGTGTTCCCAGCACTGTCCAGCCTGGCCTTGGGCACTGCCAGGGATCCAGGGGCAGCCACAGCTGCTCTGGGCACCCTGAGCCAGGTCCTGCTCACCCTCACAGGGTCACTTATGCCAGGGGCTCCTCTGCCCAGGGTCCCAAGAGTCCCAGGAGGAGTAATGGCCTCACAAGAAGCCATTTGGGATGATTTTTGATGTATCTTATCTCTCACAGAGCAGAGCTGGAGTCACACATTATTCTGGAGTCACACATTACTCTGGAGTCACACATTATTTCTGCTCATAAAATCCAGCCCAAGTCCAGACACCTCAGTGCAGAGCAGGGAGTAAACATGGCATCTGAAGGGAAGGAGAAAGTGAGAAGGGTTTTTTGGGTCTCTATAACTAACCTTGTGACACTTGTGCATGGCTGACAGTCTGAGAGGGTAAATTCCGACACACATTTTGATGTAGTTCAGCCTCCCCTGCAATGCATAAACCATAACAAAAGCAGGGCCATGCCAGAGGCTATGAACTGGAGGATTAAACCTCTTAACCTGCTTATACTTCAAAACCCCTGTGCAAAGTTTAATTAAGGCAGATCAGGACTCTCAATGGAATTCAGTAATTTCTGGTGGTGCCTCAATTAAATCCCCAAATCCCACCCATGAAGGTGAGAAGGGGGGAAGCAAAAATGCCCCACTGGGGTTTCCACGTCCCAACAGTCTGACAATGATCCCAAGGTCTGTGGAGCCAGTTTGTCCCACAGATCCCTTGCTGTGCCTTGCAGACAACGGCTGTATTTCCCGATCTGCTCCATGGTTCACTCCTGCAGAAAAATCAATGATCACTGTAATCACAGCTCAGAGTGCTCCTGATATGGTTCTCCTTCATTCCCTCATTTTGGAGGTGGACCTGACTGCTTTCTATAATTTGCTCCCGATTTATTTTTGGGGCTGTCACCAATTCATCAGCCTCAGTGTGGCCAGCAGGACCAGGGCACTGCTCACCTCTGCTCAGATCCTGGGATCAGTTTTGGGCCCCTCATGACAAAGACACTGAGGGGCTGGAGTGTCCAGGGAAGGGAAGGGAGCTGGGGAAGGGTCTGCAGCACCAGGAGAGGCTGAGGGAGCTGGGAAGGGGCTCAGCCTGGAGAAAAGGAGGCTCTGCACAGCTCCTGACAGGAGGGGACAGCCGGGGGGACTCCAGGGACAGGAGGAGAGGGAACGGCCTCAGGCTGGACCAGCGAAAATTTCAGTGTGAGATTAGGGAAAATTTCATCACTGAAAGAGTGGTCAAGCACTGGTCAAGCACTGGACAGGCTGCCAGGGCTGTGGTGGAGTCCCCATCCCTGGAGGCGCTCAGAAGCCCTGTGGATTTGGCACTTGGGGATGTGGGTCTGTGCAGGCCTCGGCAGGGCTGGGGCACGGCTGGACTCCCTGCTCTCAGAGGGCTTTTCCAAACTAAATGGCTTGAAAAGCCAAACTGGCTGTCTCACAGGATCTGCTGGTGGCCCTGGGGCCCATGGGGGTGGCTTTGGTAGCTTTTGTGCCTCTCTGCCCCCTGTGTGCCCACGGATCCCACCTGGAGCCAGCAGGGCTCAGCCTCCCCCAGCCTGAGCACAGAAAATCTGGTGATTCAGAGAGGAGGCTCCAGTAACCACAACTTGAGAGAGCTCTTCCCAAGGCTGCCAGGCTCTGGGGGATTGCAGAGCAGGGTGCAGGGGGTGTGTCGCAGACATCTTTTTATGAAAAATCCTTCCCTTAGGATTTTTCCTCCAGAGAAGCTGACAGGCCTCAGGAACAAAATGTAAACAATGGTTATCTGCTGCTGTGGAATGCAACAGGTGCATCTGTGATTGGTCTCATGCAGTTGTTTCTAATTAATGGCCAATCACTTCCCAGCTGGCTCGGACTCTCTGTCAGAGACAAACCTCTGTTATCATTCCCTTCTATTCTTAGCTAGCCTGATGAAACCTCTTCCTCTATTCTTTTAGTAGTTTTAATGTAATATATATAATAAAATAATAAATCAGCCTTCTGAAACATGGAGTCAGATCCTCATCTCTCCCCTCATCCAAGAACCCCTGAACACCATCACAGGGGTGTTTCTTGTGGAGCAGAGCAGGGAAGGCAGTGAGTGCAGGCACCACGATCCATCAGCGGGGCAGAGCCAGACAACTGATCTGTGTGCTGCAATTCCACTTCCAGCCAAGAAAAATGAGCCATCAGCACAGGAATTATGTGTGGCAGGGAAGGACAAACTGCTCTAATCAAATCACCAGTGCTTCAGATAACTCCTGGAAGAACCCTGGCACCCAGGTCCATTTGGAGGGAGATATTGGGCTGTGAGGATGCTCCTGGCAGGACAACGAGGCACAGACACTGCACAGCCTCCCCCCATCCAGGATGGATAAATAAACACTCAGGAAGCAATGCAATGCTCTTCCAGAATACAGATCCCCGGTGCTAAGAATTCCTGGCTCCCTGCTACACAGCCAAGGTGTTTTGATTTAAGCCAAAACATAAATAAAGAACTTCCCGACTGCATGGTGAGGTGAGGCAGAGGAGGATGGTGGGGAGGAAATATGGAAGCAGTGAAAGCTAAAGCTAATCATGAGACTGACTGGCTCCTGAAGGCAAGGCTTTCATCTGGGTCTCGCTCTGTTATTTTCCTCAAGAGAAGTGTGAACCTCAGGGTCAACACCTTGAAGCTCCTTTCAAGTTTGCTGATCTGAGCAGCAGTGAACTTCCTTCTGCCCCTGTGCTGGCACAGAGCAAAGCCCAGACCCTGAGAGGGTTTTTAATTCCAAATCCTGGGGTCCTCACCACAAGAGGGATGTGGAGTTACTGGAGAGAGTCCAGAGGAGACTACAGACATGCTCTGAGGGCTGGAGCCCCTCTGCTGGGACAGCTGGAGGTGCTTACTTGGAGGGGAGAAGGCTCCATAGACACCTCAGAGCCCCAAGGAATAAACAAATTCCCTCACTTAGGGACAAACAGGACTACCCTGAAGCCCTGAGCAAGCACCCCTCAGTTCCAGACATCTTTTATGAAAAATCCTTCCCTTAGGATTTTTCGTCCTGAGAAGCTGACAGGCCTCAGGAACAAAATGTAAACAATGGTTATCTGCTGCTGTGGAATGCAAGAGGTGCATCTGTGATTGGTCTAATTAATGGCAATCACAGCCCAGCTGGCTTGCACAGAGAGCTGAGCCACAAACCTTTGTTATTATTCTATTCTATTCTTAGCTACCCTTCTGATGAAATCCTTTCTTCTATTCTTTTAGTATAGTTTTAATGTAATATATACCATAAAATAATAAATCAAACCTTCTGAGTCAGATCCTCATCTCTTCCCTCATCCTGGGACCTCTGTGAGCACCCTCACACCCCTCCATTAGCCCTCATGTGGCTGCAGGTGCTGCCCGGAGGAGGAGGAAGGCCCTGCTGTGCCCAGCAGGTTTGGCAGGCACTGCCTTCCCCAGGCAGGCAGCACTGGCTCTGCTCACAGCTCCCCTGCTCTGTGATCTATGACACCTGGGAACTCTCATACATCCACTGGGCAGGCTCATTTATACAGGGCTTGAGAAATAGATGGTGTATGAAGTGCAATTTGGTGCTGTAGCAGAGCTCTGTCCCCCTTGGGGTGTCAGGGCATTTGATTAAAGCCCTTTTATGGGAAATCAATATTTTCCTCATTATAACTTTCATTCTCAGGCCTAAAAACTACTGAGATGGACTTGTAAGATGCTGCACTACATGCATGCACACACAGCTCTATTCATTAGGGGACTAATCCCACAGCATTTATTTTTCTTTCATAAGCTCTGACAGAGGTAAATAAGCAGTGAGGGGATCTCTCTCTGATGGGTCAGACACCACCTGCAGCAGGCATGCACTGTTTAGCACTGGATTAAAGGATCCTGCTTCCAAAAACTGGCTCAGATCTCCCCAAGATCCCAGCCAGAATCTTGGATAAAACTCTTCCAATGCCAAAACAGCCTAAAGGCTTGAGTTCCACTCAAGGGCTGAGGCTGAGCCTCCTCTGCTCTTGTGAGACTCTACTGTCCAGAGGAAGCCATGGAGATGCTCGAAGGGCTGGAGCCCCTCTGCTCTGAGCCAGGCTGGGAGAGCCAGGGGGGCTCACTGGAGAGGAGAAGGAGCCAGGGAGAGCTCAGAGCCCTGGAGGTGAGGAACTTTTTACCCAGGCAGAGTGACAGGGCACAGGGGAACAGCTTTGAACTGAAGGAACAGATTTAGCTGAAGGGTTTGATGTCCCTGTGAGGGTGGGCAGGCCCTGGCACAGGGTGCCCAGAACAGCTGTGGCTGCCCCTGGATCCCTGGCAGTGCCCAAGGCCAGGCTGGACAGGGCTGGGAGCACCTGGGACAGTGGAAGGTGTCCCTGCCCATGGCAGGGGGGGTTGGGATGGGCTTTGAGGTCCCTTCCAAGCCAACCCACTCTGGGATTCCATGTTATGATTCCTGCTCAGTGGAATGAAATGAATAAAGCACTGAATTGGGATCCATGTGACACAAACTTCACTCAGGTTCTGCCTCTGTCCCCCTCAGGAGCTCTGTGCTCTGCTTTTCCCTTCAGTACCCCAGGCTGAGGTCACTGTCTCAGTGAGGTGATACCTGCACACAGACGTCCGTTAGGGGCTGGAAAAGAAGCGGGATCAAGGCTGGAATTTTGGCACAGAGCCTGTGGCTCTCCCCATGGGTGGTTCCAGAATAAGGGATGTGAGGCCAAGATGCAAATGAGGAATAAAGAGAGGATGGGTCCTCTGTCAGTGTCCCCAGCCCAGAGCTGTGCTTCTGATTCCACTCTTCTCTTGGGCACCTCCACTATGGACTCACTTGGTCCTGGAAAGATCAGGATGAACTTCATCACCTTCTGCTGAAAGCAGTTCAGCCACTCCACCCAGCCAGTGTGACAAAGAACAAACTTCTCAACAAGATGAAAAGAACAAAGTGACTGTGATGGCAGAATGAAGGGACAAAGTCACAGCATCAGCTGCTGAGAGAAATGTTTCTGTTTGTTAGGTTTTTTTCATTCAAAATACAAAATTTCATTAACATCTGAAAGGATTGAATATTTCTGCTTGCTCCCTGGAGGTTAGGAAGTGGGAAGGAAAAGTTTGCAAACATTTTCCAACTCTCCCACTGTTTATTCTTGGAAAAATGTCAGATGTTCAAAATATATCTGAGGGTTTTGTGCCCAGGCACACATGGATAATGATGCTGCTTTGCAGTGGGATCAGTGTGTATGAGAAATGCCTCCATTTAGAGGAAATATAACTGGGATGGGGTTTTATCCAGGATGAATGGGATCAGACAAAAGGGAGTTTTGAAAGGGACCCAGCTGGTTTGGTGGGGCCAATCTTCCTCTGGGTGAAAGCTGGCAGCGTGCAGATGGGGATGTGCTGCTGGGAACAGCCAGCACCAGCCTGAGTCTGATCCAGAGCTCATCTGTGCCCTGTTACCTTCCCCAGCTCCACTACTCAGCCAGACACACTCTCACAAAAACCCAAAATAAATTCATTTGTCTGGGTAAAGACATCCAGACAAGAAATGTTGCCATCCTATATCAAAAGGTCCCATACCTCCTTGGTGATTTCTCATGTGCAGCTCCTCACAGCACTGACTCCTTCTTCTTGGGGGTGGTATCTCATACACTGTCCCAACTTCTAGGCTCCCAGGTCTGCCTAGCTATAGCTCATCTGGATTTTTAGGCTCTCAGGCTCTTGGTCTGCCTGACTCTACCATCTTATTTCTCTTAGATCTGCAGTCATCTTCTTGATTCACCTTGGGATCACAATATTTTCACTTAAGTCCTTTCTCCCAAATCACCACAGGATCATCTCCTTACTGCTCTCTCTACAGTTCTCTGCCCAAATCACTACAGGATCATGTCAGGGTCACCAACTGTTGTCCTCTTATTGCAAAGGTTCCCATCCCTTCTCAGTGATTTCTCATGGGCACCTCCTCACAGCATTGACTCCTCCTGCACAGCCAACAAACCACAGCTCTCTTCACAGCACAAGCAACAAACTCCAACTCCGTTATAGCACTCATCCTTACTAGTTACAGCTGTGGCCTATCAAGGGCAGGCCTGCTCCTAATCTTTGGTAGTTAGAACAGCTGCAGCTCCTCAGGGGCAAGATTACCTTCTGCACCATCTTTATTTTCTTACCTCCTATCTCTCCACAAAGAAATACAGCACAGAGCCAGGCATCAGTGCTCCAAGGGATAGCAAACACATCCCCAGGTCAGCCTGCTCTTTGTGTCCATGCCCAGCAGGAAAAACCTCCCCAAGGCTGGGGTGCCAAGGGGCAGCTCTGCATTTACAGCCCAGCACTAATGGTGGGCTTGTCCTCCCCTCAGGTGCTCAGGGCGCATCTGTGGGAATTATAAAATCAGAGGGTTTTGGGAAAGCTGCAGAAGGCAGGCCTCATAGACAGCAGAACTGTGGTTAGAGCTAAGCAGCAGCCATGAGATTGGTCAGCAGAAAAATTATTTAAAAAGTAGAAAGGCAAGGACAAATAGAATAATGGTCTGTGTATTAACGCTTGTATAGAATAACTCCCTAAACTACAGAAAATATTATCTAGCAAGATATTAGGAA
Source organism: Ammospiza caudacuta (assembly GCF_027887145.1). NCBI lineage: Eukaryota > Metazoa > Chordata > Aves > Passeriformes > Passerellidae > Ammospiza > Ammospiza caudacuta. The sequence goes on from NC_080607.1 coordinate 6,646,290, forward strand.
GTTTGAAGCTTAATAATGGAGCTCTGTGCATTGTGTTTTAAGGCTTACAAGCAGGTGTTGTATCCAAAAGAAGCAAGCATTGTTTTAACCAGAGGTATGTGTACTTATAGTGGTTGGATGGAACTACTGTCAATGTGTTTTTGCTTTGTGTGACTGGTCAAAAAACTTATAAAGTGAGTTGTAACATTCAGTTCTTGGTCTGCTGCCTGGGATGTGAGCTGGTGGCATCTTCCCATTGTCATAACCATGGAATGGGACTGATGCTGAAAAATCAAACAACACAAGGCATGTTCCAGCAACCCTGTCCTGTTTCTAGTCTGTAAATAGCCCCCCTGCCAGCAATACACATCCATCTATCCAACACCCATTTGCCAGGCAGGATGAACCCCTGGTGCCTCCTGACCCCACACATGACAGTGGGGATCTGCACTGCCCCTGCCCCAGTCATTTCAGGATTTGCCACTGAGGGATTTTCATCATTTTGAGAAGCTCAGACACCAGAAGGGAGCCCTGCTGCTTCCCAGCACTGGCAGGATTTACAGGCACGGCTAGGGGAAGGAAACTTTAGGAGATTTACACACTTTCTTTTCTTTCAAAAGTGTAGTTTTATATTTCCTGACCTGGTTTCCAGGCTCACATCTGCACATGAGCTCACAGGAACCAGGCTTGAGGATTAGAGGCAAACAGTGCCTTTAGTGCCTTTATTTGAATTCAAAGGTGTCAGGAATAAAGCCAGATGTGTCTCCTGAGCTCCCCAGTGGATTATGTCCATCAGGGACAGGCACATCACCTGAGAGCTGCTCCACACCAGGGCAGTGCCAGTGGAGATCCAGAGCTGGCACATGGGGGGAATCCAACAGATTAGCATCTCTGCACTCAAATTTGATTTAAATGGTCACTCACAAGTTTGAGTTTTAAAAGTATCTTCTAGATTTTCTTAATCAGGGGTTTGATGCTTTATTTTAGTTTTCATTTGTATAAAAGAAGGTTTTAAAGATATGAAATTCCACAAGAGATGGAATTCCCCAAATCCACAAAAATCTGAGATTCAAAGATGCCAAAACAATTGCCCCTAACTCTGGAAACTTCTGAAACTCCTGAGAGGCACTTGGTAACTGAAATAAAAAGCTAATAAACACCTTGTACTCCTACAATGTGCTGTGTACTGGGGAGCAGACACATTCCCAACAACACCACACTATGTTCGTTAGAAAGATCATTACATTGCTTTTGATTTAGTGTCAGGAATAAACTGTGGATGAATGATGGAGTTTTTTAATGAGTTCAAAGTCCATGAAATAATTTTCTTGCCTGGGTCAATTAGAATTTCAAAGCAAAATTCCTACGGGACCAATTTATTGGGAGTGCAAAGAGGCTTTTGTTCTGCATTTCCAGACACTCCATAGGCTGCCTGTGTTTGGATATCTGGGATTTTGCTTACTCAGATAAGGGGCTGAATGTCCCAGCTGAGAGCTCTGGGGAGCAGCTTTCCCTTTCTGCCTGATAACACAGATTTTGGTGCTGTTAAAAAAGAAATATCCTGCACAGTGAACACTGTTTTAGGCTGGAAATGGGGCTGTGTGTTCTATTTCTGTATCTGTCAGAGCTGGGGCAGTTCTCTGCTGTTCCTGGGGCAGTTTTCTTTATCTCTCCCACAGCCAACCCTCCCTCCAGGAGATCTCTGCTGTCCATGGCCACTGAGTGTCCCTGCAGGGCTGATCCAATCCCAGCATCCCATGGGGAGATGCTCCGCCCAGGGGAGGAGCCAAGCATTCCTACCTGGATCCAATCTGAGCCTGGCACAGCACAGCAGCCTTTGCCCCCTGCATTGCCAGAGGAGCAGCTTTCTGCTGCCCTGCATGGCCAGAGGGAGCCCAGGCCCATCTGCAGCAGCCCTGGAGCTGCAGAGGAAAACTCCCCCCTTGTGCAGGATCCCTGCTGCAGCAGAGCCACAGCTGGCACTGCAGGAGGGCTGAGCCCCCATGGCATGGGGCTATACCAGTGGAATGGGGCTGTGCCAGTGGAATCTGTCCATCAGGGACAGGCCGATCACCTGAGAGCTCCTCCAAACTAGGGCAGTGCCAGTGGAGAGCCAGAGCTGGCACATGGGGGAATCCAACAGATGGGCAAAGCAAACACAGGGAATTACAGAATCCTAGAATGCCCTGGGCTGGGAGGGACCCCCAGGATCAGCCAGGGCAGCCCCAGCCCTGCACAGACACCCCAACAGCCCCACCCTGGGCATCCCTGGCAGCTCCTGGAGCTCTGGCAGCCTTGGGGCCGTGCCCATTCCCTGGGGAGCCTGGGCAGTGCCAGCACCCTCTGGGGAAGAGCCTTTCCCTGGTATCCAGCCTGACCCTGCCTGGCACAGCTCCAGCCATGCCCTGTCACAGTGTTCACAGGGGTCCCAGGATGAGGGAAGAGACGAGGATCGGACTCCATGTTTTGGAAGGCTGATTTATTATTTTATGAGCTATATTATATTAAAACTATACTAAAAGAATTGAAGAAAGGATTTCATCACAAGGCTAGCAAGGAATAGAAAAGGAATGATAACAAAGGCTTGAGATTGAGTGAGACAGTCTGAGACAGCTGGGCTGTGATTGGCCATTAATTAGAAACAACCACATGAGAGCAATCACAGATGCACCTGTTGCATTCCACAGCAGCAGATAACCATTGTTTACATTTTGTTCCTGAGGTCTGTCAGCTTCTCAGGAGGAAAAATCCTAAGGAAAGGATTTTTCATAAAATATCATAACTACAGTCCCTGGTCACCAGGGTCCATCCATGTGAAATCCTCTGCTCCACAACAAGGGGCACTTGTGGAAGTGCTCAGTACCCTGGTGCTGGTCCAGGCACACAGTTAATTATTTATGCCCAAGAGCAGCCTAATTAGATGCAACAGGACACCCCTCCAGCTTAAGTGTTTTGCTGGAGTGGCTCCCTGGTATAAAATAGAAAGCCAGGGTCTCTGTGCAAAATACAGAGGGATTTTGATTAAATTCTTCTGATGGGGAAGGCAGAAGGGAGAAATGTAGCCTTTATTGAATGCCCTCCTCAGTTTACAGTTTATATTCTGAAAAGCTGAGTGGTCTTAAGGCAGGGAGGAAGAGCTCAGCATGGCCTGCAGAGAGCATCCTCCCCTGCTCACCAGGCTGCGCTGACATGGAACCTAAAGAGGAACCAACCTTATCTTATCTCTTCAGTCAAAAAGAGAAAAATGGAATGAGGGTGCTTCCTCAAAGGAGGGACAGGGCTGTGTGAGGCTTCCCCACTGATTCTGGATGCCCCCAAAGGACCAGCACACACCTGCAGAGAGAGCTGAGCTGCTGCCTGCCAGGAGCAGGTCCAGTTGGGCAGAACCACCCCCAGATCCAAGCAAAGCCATGCAAAGGACAAAGGGAAGTGGAACAAAGGGGTTCCCCCCCCCCAGTTTGGAGGTGCTGAACTTGCCCAGCAGTCAGAGTGGCAAAGGGGGATTATCCCAATCCACCAACAACCCCCAGCTCTCTCCCTCCCTGGATCAAGGCACTGAAATCCTCCTCCGCCAGGCCTGCCGGCACTGCTACGTGCCTGTAATGACCACAATGACAATTCATGTCTCCCTCAGCCCTCAGAGACTCCAGCTGTGGTGATGACCTGCTAAAGCTCATCTCATTCCAACCCCCTGCCATGGACAGGGACACCTTTCACTCCTCCAGGCTGCTCCAAGCCCTATCAAGCCTGTCCTTAAGCACTTTCAGGGATGGGAATGTTTCTCCACTGTGTTTCTTCACCTTCTCTATGAAATTATTTGATATATTCAGTATTGCCCTGCATACACTGTCCCCTGGCACTGCTGCCACCCCTGCCAGGACTGCCCCAAAACCACAGATTTGCTGAGAGCTTCTACTAACCTGTGCCAAAAAATCCCAGTATTTCCCCAAAAATCATCAAATGGCTTGGCTTGGGAGGGACCTTGAGGACCACTTTGTTTGAACCTTGCTGTCATGGGCAGAACCAGCTTCCACCATACCCGGTAGCTCCAAGCCTTGTCCAACACAGTCTTGAAAATCAAACCATGGAAGATGAAAAACATCCCAAAGCAGCAGCACTGGAAACTCCCAGCTTCCACAAGATGGCAACTTCCTCCTGCATGTTTCCAGCAGGATTTCCACAGGGTTTTTTACCAGCAGCTGGTTTGGAGGGGGTTTGGCTGCTGCCAGTCTGAACACAAACTGTGGCTGGGGGTGGTCAGCACTGCCCAAGCTCTGCACATCAATTATAGAATAGATCCTATCAATAAATAACAGCATGGTTCCCCAGAGCTGGCTGCTCTGAATTCACCTCTGTCCCACCTCTCTGCTCATCCCAAGCCACTTCCTTCAGAGTTTCACCTCGTTGTGGATTAACCCCTGTGATGGTGTTTGCAGGGGTCTGAGGATGAGGGAAGAGACGAGGATCTGACTCCATGTTTCAGAAAGCTGATTTATTATTTTATTATATATATTACATTAAAACTATACTAAAAGAATAGAAGAAAGGATTTCATCAGAAGGCTGGCTAAGAATAGAATAGGAAGAAATGATAACAAAGGCTTGTGGCTCAGCTCTCTGTCTGAGCCAGCTCACTGTGACTGGCCATTAATTAGAAACAACCAACATGCGACCAATCACAGATGCACCTGTTGCATTCCACAACAGCAGATAATCAATGTTTACATTTTGTTCCTGAGGCCTCTCAGCTTCTCAGGAGGAAAAATCCTAAGGAAATGATTTTCCATAAAAGGTGTCTGTGACAAACCCCAGCTGACAGCTCAGCCCCACAGAGCTGGCCCCCTTGCTTCCCCTGGGGGGGATGTTGGAGCTGGAAGGGTAAAAATGAGGAAAGCACACCTGCTCTGCTCCCAGCACAAACCCAAACCAGCTCCTGGCAGGAAAATCAGCCCAGTGTTGTCCCAAAGCAGCCCCAGTGGGATCTGCACCAGCTCCAGGTGGCCAGGCAGGTATTTAACCCCTGCTAGGTGTTGAAGATTGCAATGCAAGATGTATTCCATTACCATCTGTATGGCAGACTATCTTTGTCAAGTGGGCAGTTTGCCTTCTCTCTCTCTCTGAGTGACCACACCCACTCCTCCCTCAGGGGAGACACCTGCTGATAACAGCTATTGCATGTCCCTGCATGGCTGATAAGAACTACAGCATCCCACTGGGAGATGTGAGCCCAGAGGGAGGAGCCAAGCATTGCTGCCGGGATATAATCTGGAGGTTCTGGAACACCAGCACAGCTTCTGCACTGGATTCCCCAGAGGAACAGCAGCTGCCTCTTCTCCCACTGGATCTTCAGAGGAAGAGACTGCACCTTTCTCCAGGATCCCTGCTCCAGCAGAACCAGCCCTGACACTGCAGGAGGGCTGAGCCACAATTCCAATGGGACTGCTGCCAACACCCTGACCCACAGGGTGTCAGGTTGGGTTCTGACTCTGGCAGTGTTGTTCTAGTGTACTGCATTGTTTATTTTATCCTTTATTTTTTTTCCTTTTCCCTATTAAAGAACTGTTATTCCTGCTCCATATTTTTGCCTGAGAGCCCCTTAATTTAAAATTTATAGCAATTGGGAGGGGTGTGGAGGGTTTACATTTTCCATTTTAGGGGAGGCTCCTGCCTTCCTTAGCAGACACCTGTCTTTCCAAACCAAGACACCAGTCCACGAACTGCCTGTGCCTGCAGGGCACTGCCCCCTGAGCAGGGAGGGCACAGCCTGGGCAGGAAAGGTTTGTGCAGAGCTCAGCAGGTGAACAGCAAACCCACAGCAGGGGCTGCTCAGGGTTTCCTGTTTTATTCTGGCCACACTCATGTGCAGATTTGTAACCCACTTGGCCTTTAAATGAGTTCTAAATTCTGGGACTGGATGGATGTGAAGGACAGAGTATGTTTCTGTCACAAAATAAAAAGGCTGCTTTTGTGCAGAGCAGGAACTTTGTTCCCCCCCAGATCCACTCCTGAGCCTCCCTGCCTATGCACACCCACGGACAGAGAGCTCTGAGAGCAGCTGTGTGGTCTCAGCAATCCTCCACCTCCAAACAAGTCAGAAATATTCCTCAGGAGCAAAAACAGCAACCAGAGCCACTGATTAGATGAAGAAACTAATAAAGAAAACCTTTCCCAGATCACAGAGGCTGTGACTCCGAGGCAAAGCTGAGTTTTAGGATTATTCCACTTACAGCTTCAGAAGAAAATTCATATAAATGACAGCCTACCCTGAGTGCCCCCTTTGCAGGGGTGCAGTGGGCACAGCAAGGAGGGCCCCTCTGCTGTGACCTGGGGAGGGAAGAAGGGCAGCAAGGAAAAGTGCCCAGGGATGGGAGACAGGAGATGCAGGACCCAGAGCAGATATTGAACAAACCAGTGTGGGAGGCAATTTAAAGTAAGGAATGATGAAGTAGGCAAGGAGAAAAACAAACCCCAGAAATGGATTCCTTTCCAAAGAGAGGGGAAGACAGAGTCAGCAGCAAGTGGTGCCCAGCAGGGTGAGCTACAGATGCTCCTGGATGTGACAGCACTGGGGAGCAGAGGGCTGCAATGACACTGGGGCCACCTCATGTGCTGCTGGCCTGGCCTGAAAGGAATGGGCCACAAACCCAAGGGAGTGAAAAACACCAATCACTTGTTTTTAGAATTTTAGAAGTTGAATAGTAATAAAATGGTTATAGAAATAGGAATATAATTAGAGTAATAATAATTGGGACAATTTGGATTAGGGCAATATGAGACAATAGAAACAAAGAGTTATGGACAGTCCAGGTACCTCTTTCTGGGCAAAATAAGCCCAAAAAAGGACACACATTAACAGAGGATTAACCCTTAAAAGCAACAGCCTGTTGCATATTCATACACCCCATACATGATGCATAAATTCCATTCAAACACAGGATTCTGTCTGGTCAGTGTCAGCTTCTTCCTCTGAATCCTGACAGTGTTGTCATGGCTGAGCAAGGCGGGAAGAACTCGATAATGGGGCAATAAATTCTCTTTCTCTGAAGGACTGAGGTGTCCTGTGGCTGCTATCTGGTGTGAGTACCTCATTCCTTTCTTTAAAAAAATCCCACATACACAGTTTCTATTTTAACATGTTATAACCTAAAACTATATTTAACACACTACTTAAGGAAATTAACACAGCATAACTTTCTAACATAACACATATAATATTCATTTTAATATTTGTGGAAAGCCAGTCATAAAATATGCATTTTTCACAGTGACTCAGCTGCAAAGACCTCCTTGACTCCCTGCCTTGGAGGCTCCCACTGCCCAGACTGGGAGCTCTGTGCCATCCTCTGCTAATCCAGCTCCTGGGACAGCTCATTTTGGGAACATTCCTTTGCCTCCATTCCACAGGGCAGGATCAGGGACCTCTCAGGACTCCTGTCCTTGGCTCTCCCCTCCATCTGCTCTCCTTCCTTGCTGGTTTCCCTGTGTCAGAACCCAGGACATTCCTCTGGCTGCCCTGGGTGACTCGAGACCCTGGCAGGGGGTTCAGAGACCTTGGCACGGAGTCAAAACCACTGGTGCTTTTGATTTTAGCCCATGGAAACAATTACCAACTTTGTGTGAAGGTGTACAAGCCACAAGAGTTTGAGTAGAATGACAGTGAATTTGTCACAGGGTGAAAAAGTAGAATTTTGGGGGATTTAGAATGGGAGTTCAAGAAGCAAGATGGAGGAATCTGGGTGAGTTCTGTCTTTCTCCTTCTCCTTCTTCTTGTCCTCCATCTTCTGCTGTGATGGTGGCACTTTTGGATTGGTTTAGAGGAGAGACAGACTGTCTAACATGGGTGATCGGTATTGGAAAATTATTGTAAATAAAGTGCATCCAGTTTTTAGTATAAAAAGCCAACACCACCCCAAGGGCAGGGACTGTGCCACAACCCGACCTGCTGGACAGATCTCAGCAGGTCAGAGAAAGAATGTTATAGATAACAGAAAATAAACAACCTTGAAAACCAGAGCCGAGGAATCCTGACTTTTTCTGCGGTCATGGGGCTAGGAAAAAAGATTCTTTAATACCACAGGAGCCATTTCAACCACAGAAAACCCTGAGACCTCAGGAGGTGATGGCAAAGCAGCATGGGGTGGGGGAGCAGCCAGGCTGCTGCACTTTGGCTGCAGTGCCCTTCTCCAGAGCCCAGAACTGCCCATGTGGGACCCACAGGTTCAGATTCACCAGGAAACTCCCACCTGCAAACCTGGTGTCCCTGTGGGACTGGCCCTGAACACCTCCCTGCCAGACAGATGAAAATACTGAAGTTTAAATTGCTGGCACGAAAAACACACTGGCATCTGCAGGGAGACTCCCTGTTATGCAAAAACATGAAATACCTATAAAATTAAAAAATAAAAGAACAAAACCAACAGGCTACTTGAGCATCCAAGAGAAAATCTGTGTTGCTCATTAACTGCTGCCTGCTAAACGGGTTCCTTTCCCAAGAGAGGGGGAGACAGAGTCAGCAGCAAGTGGTGCCCAGCAGGGTGAGCTACAAATGCCCCTAGATGTGAGAACTGCCCATGTAGGATCCATAAGTTCAGGTTCACCAGGAAATTCCCACCTGGAAACTTGGGTGTGTCCCTGGGGGGACTGGCCCTGAACACCTCCCTGCCAGACAGATGAAAATAATGAAGTTTAAAGTGCTGGCATGAAAAACACGCTGGCATCTGGAGGGAGGCTCCCTGTTACGCAAACACATGAAATATCTATAGAATTAAAAAATAAAAGAACAAAACCAACAGGCTACTCGAGCATCTAAGAGAAAATCTGTGCTGCTCATTAAGTGCTGCCTGCTAAATGGCCAGGCAGTCTTTATTAACCAACAACTGCAGCAGCAAACTCCAGTGACAGCAGAGCTCAGGAAATAAAATAAATCTGAGAGAGTTGCCAGCCCAGGCAGTGGAAACACCAGGGTTTGCAGCAATCTGGGATGCCTGGGGAGAGCAGGGGGAAGGACATGCAGAAATTGGCTGGGCAAGCTGTAACTACACTGAGCAGATCACCTCAGGTTAGCAAAGCTGGAGTCAATACCCAAGCCTTCAGATTTAGACTTTCAATCAAGTGCTTAATTAACAGAGCCCAGAAAAGCAGAGTTCTGCAATTTAATGAGACACTCAATGCAGAGCTAAGTGCTTCAGATATCCAAGCTTTCAAAAAACATGAGAGAGAGATAAAAGAAAGTGAAGACTATGCAAATATAACCCCTCCTTGGGTCAACTGCAAGGGTTGCTGCAAAGAAATGAGGATGCACCATTGCTGGAACAGCTCTGAGACAGTGACAGAATCTTTATTAAGGGGCTTGATCCTCCATGGCTTCAGCTCCCCAGAGTTCAGAAGGACATCCCAGATTTCCATATGAGACAGGGAGAGCTGCCTCCTTGTCTTGGGTTGGAAATGCAAGATGTGCCTGGGGCTGTGTGTTCTGTCCCCATCTGTCAGAGCTGGGGCAGCTCTCTGCTGTCCATGGGGCAGTTTTTTCTTTCTCTCTGCCACAGCCAACCCTCCCTCCAGGAGATCTCTGCTGTCCATGGCCACTGAGTGTCCCTGCAGGGCTGATCCAATCCCAGCATCCCATGGGGAGATGCTCCGCCCAGGGGAGGAGCCAAGCATTCCTACCTGGATCCAATCTGAGCCTGGCACAGCACAGCAGCCTTTGCCCCCTGCATTGCCAGAGGAGCAGCTTTCTGCTGCCCTGCATGGCCAGAGGGAGCCCAGGCCCATCTGCAGCAGCCCTGGAGCTGCAGAGGAAAACTCCCCCCTTGTGCAGGATCCCTGCTGCAGCAGAGCCACAGCTGGCACTGCAGGAGGGCTGAGCCCCCATGGCATGGGGCTGGGACACCCCCCTGACACACAGGGGACAGGGCCTGTGATCACTCTGGCACGGTTGGTTTGTATTGCTGCATTGTTTATTTTATTTTTTTTTTCCTAATAAAGAACAGTTATTCCTATTCCCATACCTTTGCCTGAGAGCCCCTTAATTTCAAAATTATAATAATTTGTAGGGATGGGGTTTACATTTTCCATTTCAAGAGAGGCTCTATAGCAGACACCAGTCCTTCACACCAAGACACTCCTGCAGTTCCCTCCCCTGGGTTATTCACCTGTATGGACCAAGCTAGAAGTGGCCAACAGCTGTGGTGGGAAATCCAGCAAAGTTTCACACAACTGAGTCTCTTCAAGTATCTCTTTGTCTCCTCTGAGTGTTCTGACAGGAGGATCAGAACACAAAATGCCCAAGCAAAGCTGGAGGTGCCCTCAGTGAAGGAAGGCACCAGGACAAGTGGAGAAATGAACTTCAGATCCACATAGACCCTGTGTGCCCTTGCCTTTGTCCTGACCCCGAGCTGGCCTGGCCAGAAGGGGTTAATGGTACACATCTGGAGAGTCTGGGGAGGCACCAGATCACACACCTTGATGAGAATGGCTCTGTGCAGTGCCATACTCCTGCTCTGAAGGCTAAAGGTTGTGCTGAACCACAGAAGGAACCCCAGAGTGGTTTGGGTTGGAGGAACCTTAAAGTTCACCTTAAATGTGTCATGGCAGGGACACCTTTCCCTGTCCCAGGCTGCTCCCAGCCCTGTCCAGCCTGGCCTTGGGCACGGCCAAGGATCCAGGGGCAGCCACAGCTGCTCTGGGCACCCTGTGCCAGGGCCTCCCCACCCACACAGGGAACAATTCCTAATTCCCAGTATCCCATCCATCCCTGCCCTCTGGCAGTGGGAGCCATTCCCTGTGTCCTGTCCCTCCCTCCCTTGTCCCCAGTCCCTCTCCAGCTCTCCTGGAGCCTCTTTGGGCCCTGGAGGAGGCTCTGAGCCCTCCTGAGCACCCTCAGCTCTCCCACCCTGGCTCCAGAGCACAGATCCTCAATCCAGGCTCTTGGGCTCCCTGTTTGACAAGCACCATGGGGGCCCTGTGGAGGGTGAGGTCCAGGGCAGGGGTCTGTGGTGGTGTTCACAGGGGTCTGAGGATGAGGGAAGAGATGAGGATCTGACTCAATGTTTCAGAAGGCTGATTTATTGTTTTATTATATATATTATATTAAAACTATATTAAAACTATACTAAAAGAATAGAAGAAAGGATTTCATCAGAAGCCTAGCTAAGAATTGAATAACAAAGAATGGTAACAAAGGTTTGTGGCTTGGACAGAGAGCTCAAGCCAGCTGGACTGTGATTGGCCATTAATTAGAAACAACCACATGAGACCAATCACAGATGCACCTGCATTCCACAGCAGCAGATAATCAATGTTTACATTTTGTTCCTGAGGCCTCACAGCTTCTCAGGAGGAAAAATCCTAAGGAAAGGACTTTCCATAAAAGTTGTCTGCAACATGGCTCAGACTCTAAACTCAGGGCTTGGGGCTTGGCAGAGCTTGGGCACTTCCAGTTTGAAACCTGATGCTTAATTCAAGATCAAAATTCTACAGATTTAAAAAAAAAAATTATAAAGTACAGCAAGTGGCCCCCAAAGGTGATTCAGGGCTGGAGAAAATGCTTGACAAAAGGAAAATTAAAGGCTTTGTTCTGTTTAGCTTATCAAAAGGGATGTGGGATGGTGATGTGATTACTGTGTGTAAGAACCTTCATCTGCAGACAATACCAGATACCAAAGGGCCCTTTAATCAAAAGGGTAAGGACAGAACAGGAATTAATGGCTACAAGCTCAAGCCCAACCAATTCAAATGAGATAAAGGGCACAAATTATAGCAGGGAAATGATTAACCACTGGCACGAGTGACAGGGGGCAGGGGAGTCTGACTGTTGACATCTTAACTGCATTTCTGTCTGAGAGAGACACTTGAATCACACCCAGGTTCCAGGCTCAGCGCTGGGCTGGACTGGGAGTGAGCAAACACAATGGTGGAATGACAGTGATGGGCTGATCCCAACACCTCCCAGAGCCTCCAGCCTTCTCCTTATGGAAATGCATCCCCAGGGATCCCTCCCCCTGGTCAGAGCAGGGTAACACTGCCCTCGTGGGAGATGCCAGCCTGCCCTGGGGTGCTCCTGGGGAGCACAGATTTGGGAATCCATGCACAGCCCACCCCCTCTGCCACTGGACTCTGCCTCACATTTTGCAGAAGCAGCTGCTCAGACCAGACCTTGCCTGTCTGTGTAAAACAGCAGCACCAGGTGAAATGTTTTATTTGCTCCCTTAAATCACAGCTCTGCTTTTTCTACACTGCTCTAAACACCAGCTCCAGCCCCCAGCTCCATTATTTCCTGCATTTCACACCCGGAGAATATATCCTGGCAATTCCCCTTGGCTCTGGCTTTGAGCACAGTGAACAATTACACTCAACTGCACTGGTGAGGCACCGTTAATGAGGCTCATCCACACACACTTCACTGCCAGCAGCGGCTGCACGAAGCCCTGCACGGAGCCAGGAGCTGCAGGCTGCAGCCCTTCCCTGCAATCTGGGTCCTCCCTGGGTGGGAGCCCTGCCCCGGGGCTGCTCCTCTCACCAGCAGCTCCTGGGGGTGCCCAGCTGCAGCTCTGAGCTGGCACCAGGGCATGGACACCAGCAGCTCTGGGCGCTCCCTGTGCAGCGCAGAACCATGGAATCAGTGTGGAAAAGGAACCTGAGACCAACAGCGCCAACCATCACCCAGCACCACCATGTCCTAATTCATGTCCCCAAGTGCCACAGCCACTCAATCCCTCTTCAATCCCTCCAGGAATTCACAGTATTAACAGAATGAGCAGGTTGGGAGAGACCTTAAAGACCATCGAATCCAACTGTCTTGGTTTCCAAAGCCAGGTGTCTGCTAAGGAAGGCAGGAGCCTCCCCTGAAATGGAAAATGCAAACCCCCTCCTTCTGAATTGTTACAAATTTTAAATTAAGGGGCTCTCAGGCAAAAATATGGGAGCAGAAATAACAGTTCTTCACTAGGGAAGAAAATAAAAAGATAAAATAAACAATGCAGTAAACTAAACCAATACTGACAGTCAGAACCCAACCTGACACCCTGTGGGTCAGGGTGTTGGCGGCAGTCCCATTGGAATTGTGGCTCAGCCCTCCTGCAGTGTCAGGGCTGGTTCTGCTGGAGCAGGGATCCTGGAGAAAGGTGCAGTCTCTTCCTCTGAAGATCCAGTGGGAGAAGAGGCAGCTGCTGTTCCTCTGGGGAATCCAGTGCAGAAGCTGTGCTGGTGTTCCAGAACCTCCAGATTATATCCCGGCAGCAATGCTTGGCTCCTCCCTCTGGGCTCACATCTCCCAGTGGGATGCTGTAGTTCTTATCAGCCATGCAGGGACATTCAATAGCTGTTATCAGCAGGTGTCTCCCCTGAGGGAGGAGTGGGTGTGGAAGAGATAAGGAAAACTGCCCACTGACCAGAAGAGAACTGCCACAGAGATGGCAAAGAGAATACAATTTGCTTCACAATCCAGGACAACAGACCAGCCCCAGCCCCTCAACTAAACCCTGGCACCCAGTGCCACATCCAGGCTTTGTTAAACACACCCAGGGATGGTGACTCCACCACCTCCCTGGGCAGAACATTCCAGAACTTTATCACTCTTTCCATGAAAAACTTTTTCCCAATCTCCAACCTATAGGTTCCCTATTTCCAAGGGAAATATATTTCCCTTGGTGCAGAGTCCATCACTGCTCTGGGCAGCCTCCCAGTGCTTGGCAAGCCTTTCCAAGAAGGAATTTTCCTTGCTATCCAGTCCAAGAAGCAGCCCTGGCACACGGGTGCCACCCCACACCCAGTGAAGTCCTGGCAGCACCAGGGACTGGCACAGAGACTGGCTCTGCACTCCCAGGGAGCCCCAGCTGAAATAATTTGGTATTTTGGGGTTCTCTCCTCTGCAGACCATTCCAGGGGTGACATCCAGGTCATTTCTCAGAGGCTGAAGGAGCAGCAGGATGTATTTTCCCAGGAAGTATTTTCCCTGATCCCCAAGGACACCCAGCACCCCCTGAGGGACTGCACATGCTCTGGGTGGAACTGGGAGCCCAGCCCTGAGCTGGTGGGACACAGGCTGCTCTCCCAGCCCAGCACTTCTCCATGCTGGTGGCACATGTGTCCCCATCCCTGGGAATGCCTTAACAGAGCCACTGCTCTGACAATATTTACCTGCAGGCTGCCAAGTGCTTCTCAACTGAGCAAATATTTGTGTGCTACACCCTGACAGCCCCCATGGCTGAGAACAGCATCCCTAGGCCATGGATCAATGGGATCTGCATGGCTGAGGCTGCTCCTCCACAGCCCCAGCCCCAGCAAAGGCCAGCAGCTCTTGTGCCTCAGGTGTGACAAGGGGACGTGCCCAGGGACACCCCAGAGTGCCTGGGGACACTGAGGTGATGCCAGAACAGAGGCTGGACAGAGCTAAAGAATAAAGTAGGGATTTATTCAAAGGATCTCCTCCATGGATCCACCTTGGGCAGCACAAGAGCCCAGCCAGGGCTGCACCCAAGATGAACCAAAATGGCCCCAAAATGCACGAGCGGGCACGGGTGTCGCATCTTTTCATGAAAAATCCTTTCCTTAGGAATTTTCCTCCTGAGAAGCTGTGAAGCCTCAGGAACAAAATGTAAACAATTATTATCTGCTGCTGTGGAATGCAACAGGTGCGTCTGTGATTGGTCTCATGGGGATGTTTGTAATTAATGGCCAATCACAGTCAGCTGGCTTGGACACAGAGCCTGAACCACAAACCTTTGTTATCATTCTTTTCCTTTCTATTCTTAGCTTAGCTAGCCTTCTGATGAGAACCTTTTCTTCTATTCTTTTAGTATAGTTTTAATGTAATATATATCATAAAATAGTAAATCAGCCTTCTGAAGCATGGAGTCAGATCCTCATCTCTTCCCTCATCCAAGAACCTCTGTGAACACTGTCACACATGGGGTCTCTCCCTTTGATCAGTTCTGCTCCATTTGCATCTTGCAGTTCATTGTCCCATTCCAGCTTTAGCCCAGGCAGTCCCACCCTGCTTGTTTTTCTCTCTCCAGCCCACGGTGTTTGTGCTCTTGGGCTGAGATTTGGATCATTTGTCCTCGGTGCCCAGCTGGAGCAGGAATTGTTTTGTGTCCCCACTCTGTGCACAGAGCTCACCATCCCCTGATATGAAGGTCAGACCCACACACTAAAGCAGCTCAGAATCTGAAAAATATAAAAGCTAAAATCTGAGGCATCATTTGCCCTGCTCCCTTCTGCCACAGAGGTGGTCCTGAATTGGGATAACCCCAAATCCAGCCCTGAGCAGACCACACAGCTAACATCCATAACCCCCTGCTGGAAAAGCCCAGCTCAAAGTGAGAGGTTTAAGAAGTCTTTCTATGGATGTGATCCATGAAACCTCCTGGGCAAGGCTTTGTCTGGCTCCCTGAAGCAGGAGACAGGAGGTTTTGGGGAGATCCAGCCTTTCCAGAGGGCAGCAATGGGCTGCAGGGTCAGGGCAGAGCTCCTGAGCTGCTCTGTCCCCAGCACCCAGCCAGAGGCAGGAACAGCCTGAAGGAGCAGGAAAGTGGGGAGTCCAAAGAGGGAAATGGGTCCACACTTTTTCCTGTGTCTGGGAATGCTCCTGCCCACTCCTGCTGATCCCTGCCTGGGGTTGGAGCTGCCAGAGCTGCTGGATTTGGGCATCACAGGCTGCCCCACATCAGGCTCCTGCCCTGTCACAGAGGCATGAAAACTTATATTTGGGGTTCAGGGAAAACTCCAGTTCAGCCACCCCAGAGATCAAGCAATTACTGCTCATTAGGAGGTGAAAACTGAGCAGAAAGGCTTTAGGGACATGGTCTGAGGATGGAGGGTACAGGGTGCACCACCCCTGGGAGGGAACCAAGGCAAACGTTTTCAGCATCTCCAGGAGGACATTTGGCCAGCTGTGACCTGCCCAGGGTGCTGAGCCCTGGTTGTATTTCACCCCAGGAAAGGCTGGATGTGGCATTCAAGGACCCAGGTGTATTCAGGGATCCAAGTTTATTTTACTCCTTCTGTGCCAATTTGTCACCCCAATCTCCAGCAGCCCACACTGGTCTGGCAGGGTTTGGAAGCAAATATTGCCCTTGAGGAAATGCTGGGAAAAGAGACCCCAAATGAGATTCATGAGGCTTCCCTGAATGGAATTCCCAGGAATGGAATTCCCAAGTTTCTTAGAGAGAGACAGAGTACCTGCACCAGGGAGTGGGGCTCTGCTGAGGAATCCTCTCTCTCCTATCAGAAAATACCCCCCTGACAACTGGAAAGGGAAGGAAAGGGGTTTCAAATGAAATCACAAAGTTTAAAGGAAAATGTATCAACCATGACCCTCTTTTCTTAGATTAAAACTCAAATTTACAGTTTATTATTTCTCAGTGAAGCTTACAGCTTTCATTCCTTGTATTAGAAGCAAGACAACTGCAAAATGAAAAACTTTCTCTGACCATTGCCCCATCCCTGGAAGTGTCCCAGACCAGCCTGGACAGGGCTTGGAGCACCCTGGGATAGTGGAGATGTCCCTGCCCAAGGCAAGGGATGGCACTGGATGGGATTTAAGGTCCCTTCTAACCCAAATATTCTATGGTTCCATGATCTTTGAGGTCTCTCTCAACCCAAACCACTCTGTGACTCTATGATTCTACATCAATTTGCACTGAAAAAGTCATTTTTAAACTAAAAAACTTGAATTAAAGCTCATCCTTTTAAATTTTCTTCTGTAGAACGAAATCACCAATGTTATTGCTATGGAGAGCTATGAAATCTATAAAAGGTGGCCTTCCCATCAAATTCTGTGATCATGGCATTATTGATGTATCCCCACTCCACAGGGCTTCCCTGCAAAGAGCCTGAAAAATTCTGATTATTGAGAGCATTGGTCAGCAAACTGCCAAGTGCCGGACTATTTGCTGTGATAAATAAATAAAACTGCTGCTTTGCCCTTTAGAGCATTGATTACATCTGGGTAAAACAAACAGGAAAGGAAAAAAAAATAATAACAGGATGATTTACAGTTGCTCCTCAACTCCACTCAGCCTGGGTGAGGAGCTGCTGTAAATTGTGCTGTTCCCAAGGTGCTGCAGTGGGTGAGGATTGAACCCAGGATATTCCTTCCTCTGGCTGCCCTGGGGGACCCAAGACCCTGGCAGGGGCTCAGAGACCTTGGCATGGAGTCAAAGACACCCATGCCTTTGATTTTAACCCATGGAAACAATTACCAACTTTGTGTGAGGATGTACAAGCCACAAGAGTTTGAACAGAATGATAGTGAATTTATCACAGGGTGAAAAAGTAGAATTTTGGGGTGTAGCCATGATATTTTCTGAAAAATCCTTTCTTTTTCCTCCTGAGAAGCTTAGAGGCCTCAGGAACAAAATGTAAACAATGGTCATCTGCTGCTGTGGAATGCAACAGGTGCATCTGTGATTGGCTCATGTTGGATGTTTCTAATTAATAGCCAATCACAGCCCAGCTGGCTCAGACACTGTCCCAGACACAAACCTTTGTTATCATTCTTTGTTATTCAATTCTTAGCTAGCCTTCTGATGAAATCCTTTCTTCTATTCTTTTAGTATAGTTTTAATGTAAGATATATCATAAAATAATAAATCAGCCTTCTGAAACATTGAGTCAGATCCTTGTCCCTTCCCTCATCCTCAGACCCCTGTGAACACCACAACATTGGGGTTTTTAGAATGTGGGTTCAAGAGGGAAGATGGAGGAATCTGGGTGTGTCCTGTCCTTCTTCTTCCTCTTGTCCTCCATCTTCTGCTGTGATGGTGGCACTTTTGGATTGGTTTAGAGTAGAGACAGACTGTCTAACATAGGTGATAGTTACTGGAAAATTATTGTAAATAAAGTACACCCAGTTTTTAGTATAAAAAGCCAACACCACCCCAAGGGCAGGGACTGTGCCACAACCCGACCTGCTGGACAGATCTCAGCAGCTCAGAGAAAGAATGGAATAGATAAGAGAAAACAAACAACCTTGAAAAGCAGAGCTAAGGAACCTCGACTTCTTCTTTGGTTGTGGGGCTGGGAAAAAGAGACTTTCTGACACCTCAGGAGACATTCCAGCAACACAAACCCGAGAGGTGAAGATTGAACCCAGCTGTGGTCCAGCCCAAACTGGAGGGGATGGCACAGCCCTGGCTGAGGGGGGCTGCAGGGTCAGGGGGGCAGAGCTCCCCTAGCCCCTGCCCAGAGGCAGGAACAGCCTGAAGGAGCAGGACAATTGGGAGTGCACAGAGGGAAATGGGCCCACAAGCTGCAAAAGCTTTTCCAGAGAGGAAAGGCACTGAGAGAGCAGGATCCTGGTGCAGACCAGGAGCAACCTCTCCTTTCATCACACTTTGCAGAGTCCCTGGTAGCCTCTCCCACACTGGCCACGGTGCAGGAACACAGGGAGGGCTGGAACTTGGACCTTGCAACAACATATAGGGTGCCCAGAGCAGCTGTGGCTGTCCCTGGATCCCTGGCAGTGCCCAAGGCCAGGCTGGACAGGGTTTGGAGCAGCCTGGGACAGTGGAAGGTGTCCCTGCCATGGCAGGGGTGGCACTGGATGGGATTTAGTGTCCCTTCCAATCCAACCTATTGCAGATTCTATAATTTTGCAGGTGGTTTCTCCAACACTACAGATCCTTCTGCAGCTCCAAGCCCTTAAAAGCACAACAGGCTCAGGAGCCACCACAGAGCCCAGGGGGCTGCAGAGCTTGGGGTGGGGTGGTGTGGGATGGGTCTGTCCTGCTGGTGCTGCAGGACCTACACCAGGTGAGCACGAGGGTGTCTAAGGCAGCATCAGCTCAGGGCCACCAGGACAGCAGATGGTGACAGGCTGGGGACAGGGGTGGCACACACCTGATCTCCCACCACATTTCCCAGCCACAGGGATGCTTTAGGGTGGGAAGCACTGCAGGCAAGAGCTGCCAGACCCCCAGGGCACACAGGAGGCTCTTGTGGGGGGACAGCAGGAGGGGACAGCCTGCAGAGGGGACAGCAGCCAGGAGATCCAGGTGTCTGTCCATGCACACCTTGCCCTTGACTTTCCCTGCCTGCTTCCACACATGCCCTCAGCTCAGTGCCATCCCTCCCTTGCCCCGCCATCCCTCCCTTCAGCACCCCCATTCTGTCACCATGACATCTTCTGAAAAATCCTCTTTGCCCAGGGAAAAGCTGAAAGGCCTCAGAAAAGAATGAAAACAATAATTATCTGATTGTTTGGGAATGTGGTCTGGAGATCATTTACCAACAGGTGCATCTTTGATTGGTTCCATGTGAATTGTTTTTAATTAATGACCAATCACCATCAGCTGTGTCGAACCCTGAGGAGTCAGTCAGGAGCTTTCATTATCATTCTTGTAAAGCCTTCTGATGTATCCTTTTCCTTCTTTAGTATATAATTTCATAATATAATATAATATAATATAATATAATATAATATAATATAATATAATATAATAATCAACCTTCTGAGAACTTGGAGTCAAATTCTCATCTCTCACCTCGTCCTGGGGACCTCACAACATCACACCCTTCTCCTTCTCTCTAATGGAAAATGATGGCACCAGACAGCCCCAATTTCCTTTTCCACCAAAGATCCTGTGCCAAACCCTGATTCATGCAGTGAGTAAGAGCAGAGCCCTTAGTCCAAAAAGGTGATCTTGGATCTCCAGAGGCTTCTGCCACCAGGAGAAGAGGCTTCACTTCTAATTAACTCCTGGTGCTAACAAACCTGCCTGCAGCAGCAAGCTCCCAGGGGTGTTTCTCCAAGGGCTTTGCAGGAATGACACTGGCATCCCATCCCCTGCCAGCCCCATCCAGCCTGGCCTTGGGCACTGCCAGGGATCCAGGGGCAGCCACAGCTGCTTGGGCACTCTGTGCCAGGGCCTCAGCTCCCTCACAGCGAACAATTCTCTCCCAGTATCCCACCTAAATCTGCCCTCAGTAAACCAAAAACCATTAGAAGAATACCAAAATTTTATTTTCTGTTTGTAGCCAGAAACTTCCTGTGACCCAGGGGGCTCACCCCACCTTCCAGAAGGGAATGTGCAATAGGATCCAGACCCTTTGGCCCCTCTACTTTTTCTCTGTGAGCCCCCAAACCTTGTGCTCCTCTCTGTCCATCCCTCTCCCCCTGCCAAGAGCAATCCCTGGGACAGAGCTCCCTGTAACTCTGAATTTTATGGAATATAGATCTGCTTTCTGCCCAGCTCTGAGCTTTGCTGACTCAGAGGAAAGGAATCTGTAATGATCCCCTAGATAGCTGTATTTTTCTTACCTAAGTGCTCACAAATTGCATCCTACCAGCAATTAAACAGACTGTCTCATTTTTTCACAACAAAAGTAATTTGTAATTCCAAAATGTCCCTTAAAAGCCCTTCCTTCCTTTTTATACTCCACAGCATTTGCAACTCAGCTCGGTAATTTTGGAATCAATAATTAGAGAAAGGGGGCAATTAGGGTGTTAATTGGGAATCACCAAGTTACTTCATAGAACATATTCCATATTTATTTATTTATTTATTTACTCCAGAGCTGCCTGCTCTGCCCAGACTGCTCCCACCACACAGATGCTGCTCCATCCCCACAGCTGGGGCTCAGAGCAGCCCATCCCTCCTCCCAGCTGGGCTCCTGGCTGGAAACACCAGGCAAGTGCTGCATCTGCTACACGGCAAGGGAATGCAGAATCCTGGAGGGATGAGCAGGATTTACCTTGAACTGAGCTCTCTTTGCTTCCTGGGACCAGGTGGAGAAAACCAGCCTGGTCCCTGTGGAGAATTACAGTGAGGAAAGGGGAAAAGGATTTTCTGAAAATGTTCTTGTCCACTATGACCACAACCATTCTATTTTATAAATGATACATTTTGTTTCCTGCTGACTGTTTTAGGTTATTCCTAGAACTGGAAAATAGAAGTGGCCCAACAGAAAGCAGGGGTTTGGTACTAAAATACTAGTACCAGTAGTACTTTAGTACTACTAGAATTACTAAAGTACCAGTAGTTTTGGTACTAAAATACCAGTACACATCTAGTATACTAGTGTACTAAAATAGTATACTAGTATACTATAATACTAATATAATAGCATTATGTATTATATATAGTATAGAATACTATATATAATATATAATATATATGGCATTAAATATTATACATATTATATTACTGATATTATATAAATATTATTAATATTATATTATTACATTATGCTATAATAATATAAAATGAAATAATAATTAATTAATATGAATTAATGAGTCAATATTAATAGATATTGCAATTATGTTATATATTATATTATATTATATTATATTATATTATACCCTAGATATATTAAGATACTACTATATCTGAGATACTAAGATATACTATATAATATAGTATATATTAAGATATAGTACTATATATTATATATTTAGTATATATTATATATTAAGATATAGTATATATATAGTATATAATTAAGATATAGTATGTAATTAAGATATATTAATAGATGTTATATTATATTATATTATATTATATTATATTATATTATATTATATTATATGTGCTATACCATAGATATATTAAGATACTATAATATCTAAGATACTAAGATATCTATATACTATATAATATAGTATATATTAAGATATAGTACCATATCTTATATACTAAGTAGTATATCTTATATATTAAGATACAGTGTCTATATACAATATATAATTAAGATATAGTATATAATTAAGATATTTAATAGATATAGTAATTATATTATATCATATCATATCATATTATATTATATATTGTACTGTTAGTATAGCAGTATTATATTATACTATATAATAATATTAAAATACTGGGTTTTGGTACTAAAACACCAGTGATGTAGTTACCAGTCCAGATCACATTTCAGACACCCAGGCATCCCTTTCCCTACCATGGGAGTGTCTGCAGATGGGGTCCCTGAGGCAGGCAGGGTCCCCACACTCAGGGCAGGCTCAGAACCCCACAGTGACCTCGGGGCTGTGGCCTTGTCTCCCACCAGGGCAGGGAGAGGATGGCTGTGGGAGATGATGGAGGAGCAGGGAGGGAGCAACTCTGCTGGCTGGGGGTCAGTGGAGCCATTCCCTGTGTCCTGTCCCTCCATCCCTTGTCCCCAGCCCCTCTCCAGCTCTCCTGGAGCCCCTTCAGGCCCTGCAAAGGGCTCTAGAGTCTCTCTGGAGCCTCCTCCAGGTGAGCACCCCCTGAGCGTCCCCAGTCCTGCAGGCACATCCCCCCAGCCCTGTCCCTCCTCCCTTGCAGGCCGACATTTCTGCAAGCAGGCTGCTGTTCTCTCTTCCCCTTTCACAGCAATTTCAGAGCCACAGGAGGCACTCAGGATGTGCCAGACTGGGCAGCCCAGGCACTCAGAGATGCACTCTGCCTTCCCAGCTCCCCCTGGCAGGGATCTTCCCCTATCAGGAGGATATTTCTGGTATCAGAGTGCTAATGCAGCCTGGCTTTGGATGGATTGGCAGCTCACCACCTGCAGGATTAAGACTTCCATCAGCTGGCTCGGCACACAAAGAGCAGAGTCTCTATCAAATCCTAATACCTGGTGATTCTGCAAGTTTGGGATTAATAGCAAGGATAAGGAGGAAATGCAAGTCAGCTGAATCCAGGGGGATGCTA
This sequence comes from Ammospiza caudacuta, assembly GCF_027887145.1. Lineage (NCBI taxonomy): Eukaryota > Metazoa > Chordata > Aves > Passeriformes > Passerellidae > Ammospiza > Ammospiza caudacuta. The sequence goes on from NC_080607.1 coordinate 6,668,905, forward strand.
TCCCAGCTTGGGAACAGCTCCCTGCACCAGCACAGAGCCCTGGCACTGGGAGCATGCAGGGGATGAAGGCACAGAAGGACAAACATCCCAAGGGACTGCAGGACTATGGCAGGCACTGGGAATAGTGCTGGAAATGAGGTGAGGTGAGGAGAATGAGGGGCAGGGGAAGCTCAACGTGAGGAGGTCTCAGAAGTGGTCTGAGGTGCAGCAGTGCCCTGCTCCTGCAGCATCACGCTATGGCAGCTCATCTGCACCTCAAGGGAGGGGATTCTGCTCTGCTCTGCTCAGGTGAGACCCCCACCTGCAGAGCTGCCCCAGCCCTGGGGCGCCAGGGCAAGAAAGAAACGACTGAAACAATGATTGAATGAAAAAACTGATTTTGATTGAACAAAAAATTATTGAGATTTGACAGAATAAGTGTGGAGAGCCTGGTTCAGTTCCGAGGCTTGATTTTGTAAATAACTAGGTTTCAGGCACCTTTTCTATAAACAATAAGATTCTCAGACAGTCTTCCCATAACAGGCAAAACATTCTGTCCTTGGGCTCTCTGGGAACAGATAGCTGCTCTGGGAACAGATTAGGAAGGTTTTGAGAACTTTTCATATCACAGTAGGAACGCTGGTCCTGTCTTCAATAAACAAACCACAGGTATTGTAAAACAAAAGGAGGGGTTAGAGTTTTCTCTGCAACCTATCGTGAGCTCAGATTTTGCAATATGCATGAAGTTAATTAACACTGTTATATAAAGTGGCTGATTTAATCAATAAATCAGAGTCAATGCTGATCAACAACAAGATGGGTCGTCTCCCTTCGCTTTCAACAAATAAGTGGCAAGGAGGCCACGGAGATGCTCCAAGAGCTGGAGCCCCTCTGCTCTGGGACAGGCTGGGAATGCTGGGGGTGCTCATGGGGTGAGGAGAAGGATCCAGGGAGAGCTCAGAGCCCCTTCCAGAGCCTGAAGGGGCTCCAGGAGAGCTGGAGAGGGCCTGGGGACAAGGGATGGAGGGACACACTTCCCAGGCTGAGTGTGCCCACGAGCTGTACCTGTACCTATGGGATTCCTTCACCACAGGGTCCTGGAGCCAAAATTGAGCCAGGTTTCACTTTGCTCCTCAACCTTCCAGCGGCTCGTTAACCCTGCTACACCATGTCCTGCCCTGCATCACACAGGAGGCACCACCCAGGCACCAGGGCCCTGCAAGAGGAAGGGTTTTCCCCAAATCTCCTTGCAGATGGGTCTCAGCACGTTTGCACAGCCAGGAAAGGCAAGTGCAGCTTCCTCCACCCCTCCCAGCGCATCAAACCCTCCAACACTTTAAACTCCAGCATTTATCCTCTGCTTGTGAGCATGAGAAAGAAAATAAAGTTCACTGGGAGACTTGGCTGGGTCCAGATCAAAAACTTTCTATTAATTTCATACTTTTTCCTCACATTACAAAAGAATATCACCTCATTGTACAGTTCTGCAGATTTCACGTGCCATAATGCAGCATCTCTGTGTGCTCCCAATTTCTGCCTGGCCTTGGCTTGGAGCACCCCTTACCTGCCTGTTTTTATTTACAAGTACAAAGGCAAGCTCCAGTGCAGCTTTAACCCCCTGCTAAGAGAGATATTGGTGTTTATTTCTAGCTCCTTGCTTGCAGAGAGCCCATGGAGCAGGGAAGAGGTGGCATTCCCAGGGGAAGGCAGATGGATTGAATCCAGCAGCACACCGAGAGAGCCTGGGGTGTTTCACAAAAGAACCACAACTCACAGCAGAGAAGAAATTACCCAAACAGATCCAAACACATCCTGCTCTGTCAGTTCCTGTCTCCATGCAATCTTACAGAGCACTGCTCTGCACATGAGCTTTCCTCTCCACAGTTTGAGTTTGCTCAAGTCTCACTCTGAATCTCAAACTGAGTCACTGACTATGGCTGCGCTGTGAGCCCTGATGAAGGAGGAATGATGATGAGGACTCCATGGATATCAGAAGGTTAATTCATTACTTTATTATACTATATTATTCTATACACCTAAAACCGAACCTGCCAAGCACTCAACCCTGCACACACTGCACTGAATCTCATGACTGTCCCCCAACAGTCCCCACACACACACCTGGCCCTGACAGGCCAAGGAAACAAAACCCCCTCACTGTGGGTAAATAATCTCCATGTTGCATTCTACTTTTGCACAAACACAGACACAGCAAATGATAAGAATTGTGTTTTCCTCCTCTGAGGTTCAGAGATTGTGAATCCCAGAAATATTCTTGGGAAGAATTGTGCCTTGCTTTTCTCTGTGAAGAGAAATGTGGCTACAGCTGACTGACCCCAAATGGTCTCCAGCTTCTTTAAAGGTTTCCTTTGGCAGCTGGGAAACAAATCCTCCCAAAGTGCTGCACAGTGCTCTGCCATGGACTGCATGAAGGGTTTGGGTTGGAAGGGACCTTAAAAGCCCACCCAGTGCCACCCCTGCCATGGCAGGGACACACCTTCCACTGTCCCAGGCTGCTCCCAGCCCTGTCCAGCCTGGCCTTGGGCACTGCCAGGGATCCAGGGGCAGCCACAGCTGCTCTGGGCACCCTGTGCCAGGGCCTGCCCACCCTCACAGGGAACAATTCCTGCCCAATATCCCATCCATCCTTGCCCTCCTTAAGCTTAAAGCCTTTCCCTCCTCTCCTCTCACCCCACACCTTGGTAAAAAGCAGGGTAATGTAAGGATGGGTACAATGGGGGCTGTTCCTACATAAAAAAGGATATTTCTGTACCTGGAGACAGAGGGAGAAGAGAGCCAGTCTCCTTTGCTCATGCATTGATAAAAATTGTCAAAGATGGACAAGGAGAGCTTCTTAATTTGGAAAAAGGGTCAGCAGCTCACAGACACCCACAGATTTCCCTGTCAGCATCAGGGAACTGACCTACCTTCAGGAGTTACAGGTGATCCTACCTCAAGGGCCTAACTCAGCTGAAGAGAGAAGAATGGGAAATGGGAAGAATGAGGAAGAGAAAAAAATAAGAGAGAGAGAACAGAATAAAACCAATGGAATGAACAACTTGCCATGTTCCCCACCCAGTTCTGCTGAGTGCAGCAGCCAGGCCATGGGCATTACAATCCTCCAGTTCCCACATTTTATTCCCGAACCAAATCTAACCATGCTAACAGCTCACTGTGGAACTATAGGTATTTATAACCAGCCACCAATTAAACCAGTGATGCTGCCTTGGTTCCTCTGAGATCTTCTAAGCCCCACATGACCCATGCAGTGCCTGTTGTACCTCCTCATTTTCCATATGATTACAACATGCCAGGGCTGTTACACTCCAGGATTTCCAGTTTGATGCCCTGGGAGTCAGCAGGTGGAATGAATGACAGAATCATGGAATGCCCTGAGCTGGGAGGGACCCCCAGGATCACTCAGGGCAGCCCCAGCCCTGCCCAGACACCCCAACAGCCCCACCCTGGGCATCCCTGGCAGCTCTGTGGTGGTGTTCACAGGGGTCTCAGGATGAGGAAAAGAGATGAGAATCTTGACTCCATGTTTCAGAAGGCTGATTTGCTATTTTTTGACATATATTATATTAAAAGAAAATTATATATTAAAACTATACTAAAAGAATAGAAGAAATATTTCAACAGAACACTTGCAAGGAATAGAAAAGAATGGAATGATAATAAAATCTTGTGACTGACCAGAAAGTATGAGACAGCCAGACTGTGATTGGCCATTAATTAGAAACAACCACATGAGACCAATCACAGATCCACCTGTTGCATTCCACAGCAGCAGATAACCATTGTTTACATTTTGTTCCTGAGGCCTCTCAGCTTCTCAGGAGAAAAATCTTAGCAAAATGATTTTTCAGAAAATATGTCCGTGACAGAGGTGTTCAAACTCTCCTGGAGCTCTGGCAGCCTCGGGGCTGTGCCATTCCCTGGGGAGCCTGGGCAGTGCCAGCACCCTCTGGGGAAGAGCCTTTCCCTGGTATCCAAAGGACAGGATATATCCAACCACATCCATAGCCAGAGCCACTTTCAGCCCCACCCTTGACACCCTGCTCCTCCATCAGACAGAACCAGCTCAGCTGCCATGGACAGATCCCATGGAAATGGAAATCCCATACAGGAGCACAGCTCTAACCCAAGTATTTTTTAGCAGGAACAGGGAACTCTGTAGATACTCACTCTGCTGAGCCTCAGCCTGCTGTGCTTTGTGCCTGTTCTACAGGGGAGCAGGTAATAGCTCATGATCTTGCCTTGCTGTGTGTTTTTAACAAACATATGGTTCCCATCCCTCTGACCTCTTTCCCACTTTTGGGCTCAGCTTGCAAATCACATGGCCACAGATGACAAAATAACCTGAATATCTGCAGTAATGTGCTTTCCAAAGCCATTGTGGTAATGGCAGGGACTGCTCTGGAAGTAAATGGACCATTTATGGTGGCAAATAAAAGCCCTCAATTCCTCACAGCCATGGAGCAAAGCAGGGGTTCCCTCTTTGTCTGAGCTCTGGGAGCTGGGCTGTGCCAGCCACAGGGCAGCTGAAAGACAGAAGAAAAGTCATTTATTCCCTCTTTCCTTCCACAATTTCCCCAGTGTTTAAATGCAGAGCAGGAAAAAGCTTGAGAGCAGCAGGAGAGCTGGGCTGGGAGCAGCCAGGGCTCAGCCTCAGCTGCACATCCTCATCCCCAGGATAACAGCAGGAATGCAGAGCGCTGGGCACACAGCTCCCTCCTGCTCAGGGCTGGAACCAAGCACAGCCCAGCCCTGGAACTCCTCCCTGCCTGCAGGAAACTCAGCACAGAATCTGCACCAGGGGATGGCCACCAACCCCTCCCACCTGGATGAGGCTCCCTGGGAAAGGAGATTTTTTCCGTGTGAAAAATGCATGTATTTTATGATTGGCTTTTTGCAAACATTAAAATGAGTATTATGTGTGTTGTGTTAGAAAGTAATGCTTTGTTAATTCTCTTAAGTAGTGTGCGAAATATAGTTTTAGGTTATAAAAATTGTTCAAATAGAAACAATGGTATGTAGGATATTTTTTTTAAGAAAGGACTCACACGGAGACAGCAGCCACAGGACACCTGAATCTTTCAGAGAAAATGAATTTATTGCTCCATTATCAGAAGAAATGAACTTCTTCCCACCTTGAAGGTGCTGCCAGGATTCAGAGGAAGAAGTTGACACTGACCAGACAGAATCCTGTGTTTGAATGGAATTTATGCATCATGTATGAGGTGTATGAATATGCAACAGGCTGTTGCTTTTAAGGGTTAATCCTCTGTTAAAGGGGGGGTCCTTTTTTTGGGCTTATTTTGCCCAGAAAGAGGTACCCAGATGTCCATAACTCTTTATTTTTATTGTCTCATATTGTCCTAATTCAAATTGTCCAAATTATTATTACTCTAATTGTATTACTATTTTTATAACCATTTTATTATTATTAAACTTTTAAAATTTTAAAAACAAGTGATTGGGGTTTTTCACATTCCTTATCATGGCTTTAAAGGGATGGGGAATCACCCAGAGGGAATTTTGAGACATTTAGGGTTGAAGCCAAGCCCAAGCAAGGGAGGGGATCCAGCAAGCAGCAATCCCAGCAAACAGCAATCCCAGTTTTATTGGGCCAGGAATTACAAAGCAGCAAGGTCAAGAATGGGGGGAAAACTCATCCAAGCAATTCTGAGTGGGAGGGAAGGGTGGGAGATGATGCTGGTGAAATCAAACTGGAGAAATCAATAATGGGAGAGGGCAGAGGGGGTGCAAGGGACACAGGAAAAGATAAATTAAAGGCTTGCCCAGGTGTTGTGATGGCTAGTGAGCAATAAATTAAATTAAAAAGGGCAACAGGGACAAGCAAGGCACTGTGAAAAATTAATTAAAAGGAAGGGAGGCATAACCAAGGCATAAAACATGGGTGCTCCTGGAAGGATTAGAGGAGCCAGGCAATGAAGAGGCTTTGGGAAGTGTAATAGGAGCCAAGGCAGAGGCTGTGACTACATGGGAGGCTCAGGCAAACAGCACAGACACAATTCCAGACTCTGAGAAGTAGGAAAGCATTAGGGAAAAAAAGAAATCTCCTGCAGAAGAAGATGCTCGAACAGCAAACTTCACTCCTTGGCTTTTGTAGCCAAAATGCAGCAAATGTCGAGTCCCCCCAGCTGGCTCCTGCTGTCCCCTGTCCCTGCCCAGTGGAGGGACAGTGTGGGGCACTGGCAGGGGACACTGCCCTGGGGGTGTCTGCACAGACACAGCGAAGGGGTGAGGGGGCCAGGCTGGGGCTGGCTGCCCCCAGGGCCCCCCCAAATGCACCCCAGGCTCCCTGCAGGCATCTGTGGCATTCACATTCTCTGGAAAAATCCCTTCACCCAGGGTTTTTCTCCTGGGAAGCTGTGAAGCCTCAGAGAAAAGGAAAACAATTCTTATCTCATTTGTTTCTCCTGTGTTGTGCTCACATGTGCAATGTGTTTGGAGATTGTTTACCCACAGGTGATTGTTCCATTGCATTCTGCTGGGAGTTGTTTTCACTCTTTGGCCAATCAGGGCCAAGCTGTGTCAGGGCTCTGGAGAAAGTCACCAGTTTTCATTATTATCTTTTAGCATTCTGTAAGTATCCTTTCTGTATTCTTTAGTATAGTATTGTAGGGGGATGCAGTGTGGGTAAATGAAGGTGGTGTAGAATGTAATCTTTTCCCCAACGAGTCGCAGCTGGACCAATTACTAAAGATTAGGAGCAGGCCTGATGTTAACAGGCCACACCTGTAGCAAATAAGAACAGTATTATAAAAGAGCAGACTGGGGAGAACTGGTATCTGATGACTTCTACAAGCACCAGGAAGAGTCAGTGCTTAGAGGAGCTGCCTATGAGAAACATTGAGGAGGGATGAAATTCTGGTGATGTGGAATCCTCGCGCTATAATGATATGATAGGTCTCTTGATATATAAGGCAATACAGTATTCTTTAACATAATATAGTATTATAAAGTAATAAATGAGCCTTCTGAGAACATGGAGTCAGATTCATCATTCCTGCCTTCCTTGGGGCATCCCCCAGCTCCTGAGCAGCCCAGCTCAGCCCATCCTGGGGTGGATTCATGCCAGTGCCTGCTGCAGGCTGGGTGTGGGTGAGGCTGCAGGACAGGCACAGACTCACAGATGGAGTACTGAGCAGGGCTGGGGCACAGGGGGACACCCTGCTTTCCCCCAGGCCTGGACACTGCAGCTGCTCCACTGTGAACACAGCAGTGCCATGAGCTGCAGAAGGGCTGGTGGAGAGAGAACAGCTCAGACACTCCACTGGAGCATGGGGGGAGCAGAACTTGCCTCAAGTCCCATTTGTGTCCCCTGCACATCACCCAAGGGCTGCAGCCACTCCCTGCATCACCTGGCACACTGCAAGGTGTCCCTGCCCACGAGAGGAGCTTTAAGCTCCCTTCCAACTTAAACCATTCTGGGATTCTGTGACATGATTACAGGAGTATTTTCAGGCCCTTCAAGCCACGGGGGAAAAGAGAATTGGCCAAGTCTGGCTCACACCTGCCTTTAAAGCAGCTTTCTTTGAAATGAACAGGCTGCCTCAGTGCTAAGGAGATTATAAGCACAGACACCTCTGCCAGAGGAGGGAAGAAGGAATAATAAAGGCATTCAAAGCCATGACAAGAAAATGGGGGAAAAAAGAGAAAAATAATGCAGCAGACTTTTTGGATCTAGCAGGAGGGGTACAAGAAAGATCAAGACACAGCCAGTAACAGGCAAAGCTGGACAAGAACAGATTCAGAACATCTCTATGGGGCTGAGCCACCCAGCCCAGGAGAAGCACAAGGACTCTCCTGAGTCCCAGCAGACACTGAGCAGGCAGGGAAGGCTTGCAGGGAAAGTAGGGCGAGAAATGATGGATAATTAACAACGCCAGAGAAAGCTCAGTGGCCCACAAACCTCTGCCTGCCCTGCCAAAGTTCTCCTTGGCTCGGGAGCAGAGCCGTGGGAAGCCAAGGATGGTTCAGTGCACCCCAGCCCCGCAGGCTCAGGGAAACTGGGATTTGAGGAGAGGGGAAAGGGGGATTTCTTCTGGATCTCCACAGCTCTGGGTTCTGCTCCCAGGGAACAAGGGACAGGACAAGAGGAAATGGCCTCAAGTTCTGCCAGGGGGGACTCAGATTGGACACTGGGGAAATGTCTTCATCTGAAGGGTGGTCAGGTGTGGCATTCACGTTCTCTGAACAGAGAGAGACGTAATTCTCTCTCCCAGGATTTTTCCTGGGGAAGGCAGTGAGAAGCTCAGAGAAGAAGAAAAACAATTCTTGCCTCTATTCGCTGCTCCTGTTTGGCACATGTGGAATGTGTTATGGAGATTGTTTACCCAAAGTGATTTGTTAACTGGACACCAGTGAAGGTTGTTTGGTTTCCTTGGCCAATTGGGTCAAAGTTGTGTCCTGGCTGTCTCAAGACAGTCACAGGTTTTTGTCTCTAATACCTTTCTAGTATAGTTTTAATATAGAATTAGTGTAATACAACACAGCTTAATAAAGCATTTATTCAGCCTTCTGAATCATGGAGTCAGAGCACATTATTCCCTGCATCGGGATTGTCCTGATTCAATAGTGAGGCATTGGAAGAAGCTGCTCAGGGCAGTGGTGAAGTCACCATCCATGGAAGTATCCAAAAAACACGTGGATGTGGCACTTGGGACATGGTTAGTGATGATCTTGGCAGTGCTGGGTTGTGGCATTCACATTCTCTGGAAAAATTCCTTCACCCAGGGTTTTTCTCCTGGGAAGCTGTGAAGCCTCAGAGAAAAGGAAAACAATCTTATCCCATTTGCTTCTCCTGTGTTGTGCTCACATGTGGAATGTGTTTGGAGATTGTTTACCCACAGGTGATGGTTCCATTGCATTCTGCTGGGAGTTGTTTTCACCCTTTGGCCAATCAGGGCCAAGCGGTGTCAGGGCTCTGGAGAAAGTCACCAGTTTTCATTGTTATCATTTTAGCATTCTGTAAGTATCCTTTCTGTATTCTTTAGTATAATATAGTATTATAAAGAAATAAATTAGCCTTCTGAGAACATGGAGTCAGATATATCATTCCTGCCTTCATTGGGACATTCCCTGCAAATACAGTACTGGGCTAAGGGTTGGATTTGATGATCCTGGAGGTCCTTTCCAGCTGTAATGGCTCCAGGACTCTCTGAGGAGATGCCCCATGGGAGGTGAACAGGGTGCAGATGTCCTGGCTCCCCACAGCACAGCAAACCCAGGCAAAGATGGAAGGGCTGAAACAAGGTTTGATTACAAGGATTTCCCGGGTATACCACAGCAAAAACAGGCAAGAGACCAAGGCTGCCATGGTCTCTTTGTGTCTCTTCTCTTGGGAAGGGGGAAGGAACAGCCCACAATCAAGTGTTTGTCCCAAACAACCACAGAATGTCCTGTGCTGGGAGGGACCCCCAGGATCACCCAGGGCAGCCCCAGCCCTGCACAGACACCCCAACAGCCCCACCCTGGGCATCCCTGGCAGCTCCTGCAGCTCTGGCAGCCTCGGGGCCGTGCCCATTCCCTGGGGAATCCCTACAGAGGAAAGCTGGGGACCCACATCAGCCCTCCAAGGTTGCCCAGCACATCCCAAGGTCAGCCTCACTGACCATGTTTCCAGTGGAACCTCCACCTGTAGTAATTACATATCCTCTGAACACAGAGAGACATGGTTCTCCCAGGAAAATCCTGGGACGCTGTGGGAAACTTAGAGGAAAGAATTCACAGAATTATTCTCTCTCTTTCTGTAACCATTGTTTATAGCTATGGTTCTCCAGAGTGTGCTATTCATAGTTCAATGTGGAATTTCTCTTGGGGTGTTCACAGGGGTCCCAGGATGAGGGAAGAGACAAGAATGTTGACTTCATGTCTCAGAAGGCTGATTTATTCTTTTATGATATATATTATATTAAAACTCTACTAAAAGAAGAGAAGAAAGGATTTCATCAGAAGGCCAGCAAGGAATAGAAAAGAAATGGAATGACAATAAAAATCTTGTGACTGCCCATAGAGTCTGAGCCAGATGGACTGTGATTGGCCATTAATTAGAAACAACGACATGAGACCAATCAAAGATGCCCCTGTTGCATTCCACAGCAGCAGATAATCATTGTTTACATTTTGTTCCTGAGGCTTCTCAGCTTCTCAGGAGAAAAAATCCTAAGGAAAGGATTTTTCATAAAATATGTCCGTGACAGTCCACCAATAGGTGAGAGAAGATTCCTAAAGGCCAATCAGGTCTTAGGTCCACCATTGTTTCCATAAGAACTGTAGATTTCTAATAATAAATGCCTTTTCATGCCTTCTGATGATGGAGTCTCTGTATCACCTTTGGCTTTCCCTGATACTACTGCAGTGATATTCACCCTCAGGAAGAAACCAAAATTAAGGATTTTAGCAGAGAAAAACCCCAACATCCTGTGTCAGAGGCTCATCCAAACACAGGGGGGTGGCAGCATCTCCCTGCTCTGGGTGGCACAGCCCAGCCTCTCTCATGTTCCACCACAGCTTTTGTCACAGCACTGCCTGGGAAAGGTCAGTGCCTCAGGGAAGCAGCACATCTGATGATGAAATGGCAAAACAAGCAACTTTCTGGCTTGTTTCCTGAAATCTCCAGTTCAGGCCGAGCTGGAAGCAAATCTCAGGTCTGGATTCCTGTAGATGAAGGACTGTGGCCACCTCACTGCATATCTTTTCTGCATTTCTTGCTAGCCCTTCTTTGTCTCCTTAAAAAAACCCCTAACACCCATGCTCACATGTCACATTTGATGCATCTGCCAAGGCCAGAGCCATCACATCCCATCCAGCACACGTCAATGCAGCCTTGTAAGGGGAAGCTGAGAGATGTGCAGGGAGAGCTATTTTTGTACCTTCATTTTAAGGCACCCCCTTGACTCCCTCCTTTCTGACTCACATTCCAGCTCCAGAACAGAGGAATGCAGCCACAAAGCTGCACCAGGCAGGAGAAGACATTCTGACAATATTTTCACCCAAAGTTTGAGCACAGCCACAGCAGGAGGAGGGATTTGTGCCATCATCTGTCTGGTGTTTGCATAAGCAAAAGCTTTTTTACTTAGGAAAAGATTTTACATTTTCCATTCACACATTACCTTAATCTGATTTAACCTCCAAGGTTTGAGAGGTTCTGAGAAACAGATGATTTCCAAAAGGAAATCCAGGAATGAAAAAAGAAAAACAAAAATCCTCCAGTCAGATAATTTAAACTGACATTGTATTTCAGTAAGATCAAGATTTGCAGAAAACTGAGCGTTCATTAAGAATCACTTGCTCAGCTATTGAAAGAATCAAACATTTGGGTTGATCACAGAAACCAGCTCAGCTCTAGAGATGAATCACTGGCTTAAGAAGGTGCTTTTTAACCCATGGCTTTCTTGGGGCATGGGAGTTTTGCTTGAATGTACAGGTTAACAATTCCACATGTGCTCCAGTTTCTGTGCCTGCTCCAGGTTTTATGTCCCAAAGCAGGAGTGGTGCGATGCCCTACACTGTCACAGACATCTTTTAGGAAAAATCCTTTCCTCAGGATTTTTTCTCCTGAGAAGCTGAGAGACCTCAGGAACAAAATGTAAACATTGATTATCTGCTGCTGTGGAATGCAACAGGTGCATCTGTGATTGGCCCATGTTGGATGTTTGTAATTAATGGCCAGTCACAGTCAGCTGGCTCAGAGAGCCCAAGCCACAAACCTTTATCATTCCTTCTTTTTCTATTCTTAGCTAGCCTTCTGATGAAATCCTTTCTTCTATTCTTTTAGTATAGTTTTACTGAAATATATATCATAAAATAATAAATCAAACCTTCTGAAACATGGAGTCAGATCCTCCTCTCTTCCCTCAACCTGAGACCCCTGTGAACACGGTCACAGGCAATCCTTCACAGGAGCCAGCTCAGAACATGAGTTTTACCTTCAAAATTTTCTTTGTGTCTTTGAATATTTTTTACAGAAGATAAAGATTGGGGAAGAGTGCATTTTATGGGGAATTTCTGCTTGTGCCCTCCTCAGCCTGGTTTCTGTTGGCTCACAACTCCTGTGGAGCCTCTCGAGTGAGCTCCCAACTGAGTGGTCTGTGAAAAATGCATGTATTTTATGATTGGCTTTTCGCAAATATTAAAATGAATATTATATGTGTTGTGTTAGAAAGTTATGCTGGTTTAATTCTCTTAAGTACTGTGTTAAATATAGTTTTAGTTTATAAAAATTGTTAAAATAGAAACAATGCCATGTAGGATACTTTTTTTAAAAGAAAGGACTCGCACTGAGACAGCAGCCACAGGACACCTGAATCTTTCAGAGAAAGAGAATTTGTTGCTCCATTATCAGAAGAAATTAACTTCCTCCCACCTCGAAGGCACTGTCAGGATTCAGAGGAAGAAGCTGAGACTGCCCAGACAGAATCCTGTGTTTGAATGGGATTTATGCATCATGTATGAAGTGTATGAATATGCAACAGGCTGTTGCTTTTAAGGGTTAATCCTCTGTTAACGTGGGTCCTTTTTCGGGCTCGTGCTGCCCAGAAAAAGGTACCCGGAAATCCGTAACTCTTTATATTTATTGTCTCATATTGTCCTAATTCAAATTGTCCAAATTATTATTACTCTAATTCTATTACTATTTTTATCACCATTTCATTATCATTAAACTTTTAAAATTTTAAAAACAAGTGATGGGCATTTTTCACATATCCAACCCTGATTCCCTGACAGAGGCACTTCGGGCACAGAGGGGAGCTCAGTGCTGGAATTTGGCTTTTTTAGGCTCAGCCACGAGCCCTGTGAGGGTCCCATCCCACAGCCCTGGGCACTGCAGCCCTCCCCAGCTCCTGCCCCTGCAAGCTCCCAGGCTCTGCAGCCTCCTCCTGACCTGGTGTTCTCTAAATTAAGCAGCTGTCAGATCCCTTCCTTCCTTGGCCCACGGGGTGCTAAGAAGGTCACCACAGACGGGAGCTTAAAGGGCTGCCAGTGCCCCCCTAATCCTGGCCAGGCAGGACTGCCCTGACAAGGACCTGAGCAGGTGATTAGAGCCTGGAATATCTGTGCTCAGAGCCCTGCTGGCCCCTCCACCCACACAGAACATTTCAGAGCATTCCATCCCTTTTTGGCTGAGGCACCCAAGGATGCTCCTCTGTGTGCTCTCATTGAGGGCACTCCCAGCCCTGTAAGGATGGACTCAGTACCAGCTATTTCCAACTCTATTCCTGCAATAATGGGCATTTTCATCAGCCTCCCTTGTTCTCCAGTCACTCTCTGTGTGCTTCTCTAACTGCCTCAATGACAGATACTCCCCCACTGAAATATCTCCCAAGGAACAGGGAGCTCTGCAGCTCCTTCTGGGATCTGCCTTTATTCTGGGTGCCACAGTTAAGTGTGGGGAAAGGTGAAAAATGAAAGAGCAAATCATCAGGCAGCAGTGTTCAGGTGTCAGGAGTTCTGAGGGAGGGAGGAACTTGCTGGATAAAAGACAATTCCCTCCACTTACAGTAAATACCTTGTACAAAAAGAAGGGTCCACAGTTCAAAACTCTACTGAATATGCCAATAACCAAAACAAAATTTGGAAACATTTCTGGCATTGTTCTTTGTAAAAATGTTTTCAATAGTAAAAATCCATGGATTTCTTCAATGCTGCTGAATCCCACAATTTCATTTGCTGAGTTAAATCCTGGTCTGTGGAATTAGGGTTCAGTAGCTGTCTTTGCCATGCAGAACAGGGTTTTTAGTCAGGTCCTTTGTTCAACCTATCTGTGTGCCAGAATATTTTGTGTCAGAATATCCTCACTACCATCACAGGCAGGTACACTAACCTGGAACAAAAAATGGTTATAGACAAATCTGATCAAACCCAAGTTCCCTTTCTCCCTCACCTGCTTCATTTTGATTTGAAGAAGTTCAGGTGAGTCTTTTCCCTGCTGTTATTTGGAGTTTCCTGGATTAATTTCCAAATAAGATCCTTATTTACTGGGGTGGTAATCTCCAGGGGTCCATCACCAACAGCACAGCTCCTGCCTCTGTGATAAGAAGTTTTATCTGATCAGGTTTGTTTTTTCTCTCTTCTATGCAATATCCAAAGGCACACTCCAGCTGTGATGCCAATGAAAAGCCAAGTTCTGCAAACTCTGCTGAACTGGAAACTGAGGACCCACCCCTGGAAGTGCCCACAGCCAAGTTGGAGCAGCCTGGGACAGTGGAAGGTGTCCCTGCCCATGGCAGGGGGGCACTGGATGGTTTTTAAGGTCCCTTTCTAACTCATTCTGTTCATCTGTAATTTCTGCTTTAACCATCTGCCCAGGAGCTGGAAAAGAAACCCACTGCTAAAACCACACTGCTGCATCTTCCTGCCATGTGCTGAGCACAGAATGAGGACACCCTGAAATCTTCATCCTCTGCTGAAGCAAACCCCAGCTTTCACTGCCCTGAAGTCCAAGGAAACTCCCAGCAGAGCAGGCAGAGCCCTCCCTGACCTCGGGGCTCAGCAAGCACAGCAAGTTTCCAACAGGCACAGCCATTCCCAGCAGCATTTCCCAACCCTCAGGTCATGCTACCACTGCACTGATCCCTAAATCCCTTCCCATTGCTCCATAAAGCCTCTGCTTCACAGAGGTGATTTCAGCTCAGCACCCTGGCCAAGCTAGGTGTGGGGGATGTTAAACTTCCTAAATTGTGGGGATAGGAACTCCTCTGTCCTGCCCTAAGCACTGACAAACACAGCCCCAGCAAGGAAACACCAGGGGAATGTTCCCTCCCAGCCCAAGGGGCAGAGGCAGCAGCAGAGCTCTGAGCCTTCCCTGGCCCCAGCCCCACACAGCAGCAGCAGCTCTGCACCTCGCCTGCTCCAAGCACAGCAATTCCAGGGATGGTTTTAACTTTGATATTTTCCAAATTCTCTGCTCTGTTCAGGTATGTAACTCTGACACTTCCTATTAGGTGTCAGCAGGTTCTCTTCACAGTTTGACAAAGCAATCCCTCCCCAGCTGGAGAATCAAGGACAACCTTTACCCAAAGAGCCCAAACAATGCAAAGAGAAGGGGGCAAGGCAGGGGGCTGAGATTTCATGATCTGGAGCTGCAATTGGACAGCTGAACCCAATATGTAGATGAACCAAAATTGATGAAAGTGTAAAAACTCCTGACCAGGATCCATCTTAAATTCAGTCTGGGTGCAGCCCTGGCCGGGTTCTTGTGCTGTCCCTTTAAGGCCTTGCAATAAATCCCTATTTTGTCCATTTAGCTCTGTCTAGTCTCTGCTCTAGATCAGCCTTTCAAGGCACCTCCACCTGCCTCTCCCTGCGTGCCCTTGCTCTGGGATGAGCCCAGCAGGGTTCACCTCCAGCTTATCCCAAGCACACTCATTTTCACCTCCCCATGACAAACTGCAAACAGAACTTCAGCAGCAACACAGGCAATGAATGTGACACGCAGACATGCCCAAACCCGTATCCAAAACAACCCACAGGGTATAATTACAGACTCAAAAACAGAATTAAGCTGGGAAAGACCTTTGAGATCCTGGAGTCCAACCTCTGACCCAACACATGGCACTGAGTGCCACATCCACACCTTCCCTGACCACCTCCAGGGACGGTGACTGCACCACTGCCTGGGCTTCAAGTGACCCAACCCCAGCCCCAGCAGCACTGGGGACAGGTTCTCAGCACACCCACCAACCTCTGACTCCTGAACACTCACACCAGCCCAGGGGAAGGGAAATCAGCCTCTCCCAGCAGGCACCAAGGGAGGAACCCTCAGAGTGCCCCAGAACCAGGGTTCTGTACAGCCCCTCTCCTGCCAGGGGGGTGCTGCCCCAAATCCCAGGGCTGTGCCGTTCCCAGGGCTCTGCCCCCCCCAGGAGCACCCCAGAGTCACTCACCAGGGCTGGCTGGGCCCCTGGGTTCTGTCACTGTCCCCGTGCCCGCAGCGGCAGCGGGCGCAGCTCCTCTCCGTGCCTCTTCACCCTGCAGGAAGCAGCACATGCAGGAGGGTGAGCAGATAATCCACGACTTTCTGGGAGCTCTGCAGGGCTGGGAGCAAAGCTGCTGCTGTCTGCAAGGATCAGAGCTGGGACTTTCTGAGCTAAGACTCTGAGCTGCTTAGCAGGGAGCTGGAAGCAGAGCAGACAGGGGTGGTTGTGTTCCCAGGGCTGAGCACTGGGGGGATGTTTCAGGCTGCCTCAGGCACCAGAAATCCCACAAAAACTGCTCCATCAGGTTAATGCTAGCACAGGACAGGGATGGAGGCAGGCAGGAATTTTTGGTCACCATAGCTGAGGGAAAAACCAGAGTTTCTTCTATAGGACGTGAAATAACATAATGTGGACACGCAGCTCTTCCAAGGTGAAAACAGAATTCTTAATTTTTGACTCTAACATTTATAGATTTCCAAAAGTGACAGTGGATTGGAGGGTGACAGTGCCATCTCTCCAATGACACTGGACAAACCAACAGTCCATCAAAATCTTCCTCTTCCGTAAAAGAATGCAAAACAATGAATTATTTACATAAGTGTGTGAGAAAGTTTGCTACAAGAATGTAAACATCAGAAGGTTTAGAAAAAACTTAAAGAATCAAGACAACAGTGAAATATCCCACAGTAAAACTTTTTCATAATTTTGTTCATTTATTTATTTCATATTTGGAAAATATTAAATGTTGAAACTGAAAATTTTACTTTGAGTTAGGCCATGGGAGACAAAACAGGGAGGAACCCCCTTTAATTGATGCACTTTAATTAACTGCCTGCTTTGTCAAAGCCCTGCTCCTGCATTCTGAAGCAAATTCCCAGCTTTTCAAAATAAACAATACCTCAATTTGGCTTCAGTCTTAACTGATCTTTAAATGTCCCATTTTCCTGGATCCATCCCCACAGAATCCCAGTGAGGTTTGGGTTGGAAGGAACCTTGAAGCTCATCTTGTTCCAATTCCCTGCCATGGGGAGGCTGCTCAGGTCCTTCAATTAGCAGTTCTGTGCCCATCCCACGCTGGGCTGGGTTTCTTCAGCCGCTGAGCACATCAGCCACCTTTCCTGACCCACCTTTTGGGCAGGGATGCTGCTCAGCCTATGCTGCTCCCACCTCTCTCCTGGGAGCAGGATGTGCCTTGCAGGAGGCAAACAGCAGAAGAATCTCCTGTATCACAGACAGGAAACCCTAAACCAAGGCCAGGATAGGTTTTCCTGTTTCACTTCAAGGGGCAGACCCAGCTCCCCATCGTCCCTAATTTTATATCTTGACATCTCCATCTTCTGCCTGTGAATTCTCTCCTGCTGTCACAAGGTCACCAGGCCAGCTGGAAAGCCATTTTTCACACCCTGGCTAATCCAGAGGCACCTGGCTGCCTCCTGCCAATGGCAAAATGCTGACAACAAAAATAATTAGTGGGCAGCAGGACCATGGCTGGGTGACAGCACTGGCCTTTACTGCACCAGCCAAAAATTCAAGGGATTCAGGAGCAGCTCCTGGCTCTTCCCCAGGCTCCTTTTGTGACCCTGAGCTCCATCTCCGTGCTCTGAGGTTGGTAACACTTCCCAGACGTGGCCATGCAGGTAAACTAATTTATGGTAAGGAAATAATTCATTAGGATGTGAACAAAGGTCTGTTTAGAATAAAATTGTAATTTGCTTAAGCTTTTCATCACATTTGTGCATTAACTGAATATTCCCAATATTCTCACAATGTCTGCCTGAGCAGATTGAGTGGAACAGGGTGCCCAGAGCAGCTGTGGCATCCTTGGAAATGACCAAGGCCAGGCTGGACAGGGCTTGGAGCACCCTGGGACAGTGGAAGGTGTCCCTGCCATGGCAGGGGTGGGATGGGAAGAGCTTTGAGGTCTCTTCCAGCTCAAACCACTCCCTGATTGTGAGAAATGATGCTCACTTCCAAAATTTAAAAGGTTTATTAAAATCTTATCAAAAATGCAACAGAAGACTGAATAGAGAAAATATTACAGCACCAGGAGCAGAGGATTTTCCCCACCATGTGCTCATCCACACCATGGAGGTTTCACCTTTTAACCCTTTAGCCCCTTCCAAAGTTCTGTCCACTGGCTCCTTTTCCCTGCCCAGTGGTGGAGTTCACCGCCTTAAATCCTGATTGGAGCTCAGGTGCTGCCATAGTGACAAACTGACCCTCCCAAATGTCCCAAACTCAGGCCAGCCCTGATAACAACACAAGGGGGTAAAACATAACTAGAAATCTATAAAACTTCTCTTAACATATACAGGATATTTGCCTTTTAATTGTGAGAGTCCACCATGGCATCACTCATCTGTCACACTGTCTCTGTGAAATGTCCAGGGCCAGGGGATGCTCTGCAGCAGGAGGCAGGTCAGGAGGAGTTAACTCCTCCTCACTCAGCTGGTTCTGTCATGACACTGATGAAATCCCCCACAGGACAATGGTCCATGGAGCACCACCCATTCTGCAATCAGATCAGGGCTGGCAGAGTGCCCTCCCTGTCCCAGGCAGAGCACAGGCACCCCTGGAGCCCAGCTGAGTCACAGAAATTCTCAGAATGACCAGGTTGGAAGAGACCTTCAAGATCATCGAGTCCAACCCAGCCCCAACCCCTCACCCAAACCCTGGCACCCAGTGCCACATCCAGGCTTTGTTAAACACACCCAGGGATGGGGACTCCACCACCTCCCTGGGCAGAACATTCCAGAACTTTATCACTCTTTCTGTAAAAGCTTTTTCCCAATCTCCAGCCTGTATTTCCCTTGGTGCAGCCTGAGGCTGTGTGCTCTGGCTGTGTCAGTGCTGCTGCAGACAGAGCCCAGCCCCAGCTGAGCACAGGCACCTTTCAGGAGCTGTGAGAGTGATGGGGGCAGCCCTGAGTCTCCTTTTCTCCAGGCTGAGCACCCCCAGCTCCCTCAGGGCTTCCTCACAGGGTTTGTGTTCCCAGCCTCATTGTCTCCTCTGGATGCTCTCAAGCTGCTTTCCCTGCATCCCTCCCCAGCACTGCCCCTGCCTGTGGGCACCATGCCAGCCTCCAGACACCCCCAGCTCAGAAAGGGAATGAGAAAGATCCCAACATCCCCAGGCAGATGGTTTTCCCTGCCTGTAAAACACGAAGGGGGCTTGTAGCCCCACATTTCTCTTCACAGAGAAAAGCAAGGCACAATTGTTCCCAAGAATATTTCTGGGATTCACATTCTCCAAACCTCAGAGAAAGAAAACACAATTCTTATAATTTGCTGTGCCTGTGTTTGTGCCAAAGTAGAATGCAACATGAAGATTATTTACCCAAAGTGAGGATGTTTTGTTTCCTTGGCCTGTCAGGGCCAGGTGTGTGTGTGTGTTGGGACTGTTGGAGGACAGTCATGAGACTCAGTGCAGTGTGTGCAGGGTTGAGTGCTTGGCAGGTTCAGTTTTAGATGTAGACAATAATATATAATATATAATATATAATATATAATATATAATATATAATATATAATATATAATATATAATATATAATATATAATATATAATATATATTATTGTAGATTATATAATATTATATTATATATATTATTATATATAGTATTATATATATTATATACGTATAATATAGTAATTAATTAGCCTTCTGATATCCATGCAGTCAGATGCACCATTCTCTCCCCTTGGTGGGGCCATCACAGCATTGCCATAGGGGCTCAGTGAGCAGGGCATTCTGCTGAATCCCAGCACACCAGGACAGCCCAGAGACAGGAGAGAGGAAAGAGAAGCCCTGAGCAGCCTGTCAGAACAGCAGCAGTGGGGATAATTGGTTTGTACACATTCCTCCCCCACCCAATTACCAGCTCAGTTTGGTGGTTGATTGCACAGCACTCTGGGCCAGCAGAGCTGCTGCTGTTTCCATTCCTGCACACATCACCCTGTCCCTAAATCATCTCTAATAGCTCCTCTCCTCAGTGCCCTCCCAGCTCCTTCCAGCCCCATCAGCACGAGGCAGGTTGCAGATATGGACGAGCTGACATTTCTCTTTTGAGTAATTTGCAGTGGATTTCTTGCCTGTTTGATGTAGTCATTTTGTTCTCTGCACTGATGTGACATTAATTATTGTTAAATATTCTTATCTGTTACACACAGTTCTGTTTAGATAAAGGTCAGTGCGTGAACCCCTGACAGTGCTCGTTGCTGCCATGCTCCAAAGCCAATTTGTCATCCTCTCCCTTCAATACCTTCATCTTGGTCTCAGTTCATTTTTCCATTAATTCAGGCACAGTAGAGAGCCATTAAAAAATGCAAAATCTCTCAGCTGTTCAGCTCAGAACTTGGATAGGGAATGATGAGTCTGAGGAGCACCAGTTGCACAGGGAGGGCAGAGAATAAAGCCCAGGAAAATCCAGCAGCAGCCTTTTAAGGAACTGCATGGCTGCCCCCCAACAATCTGTGCATAATTCTGCTTTAATGATCAGCTAAGCCTTGTGCAGCACAGCCTGGTGTGAGATGGAGTAACAGCACAACCCAGAGGCCCTGGCACAGGGTGCCCAGAGAGGCTGTGGCTGCCCCTGGATCCCTGGCAGTGCCCAAAGTCAGATCAGAGAGGGATTGGAGCAGCCTGGGACAGTGGAAGGTGTCCCTGCCATGGCAGGGCTGGCACTGGATGGGCTTTGAGGCCCTTCCCAACCCAAGCCAGGCTGGGTTCATGATTCTCTGCTGTGCCCACACCACCCTCTCTAGTCAGAGGCCAAGCTCAAGCTGTCCCAACGTTCCAGAGCAGAAGCTCCTCCAGCAGGAACCCATCTCCCCCAGACCTGAGGAGCAGCTGGGTCTGTCCACTGTTGAAAGCGAAGGGAGACGACCCATCTTGTTGTTGATCAGCATTGACTCTGATTTATTGATTAAATCAGCCACTTTATATAACAGTGTTAATTAACTTCATGCATATTGCAAAATCTGAGCTCACGATAGGTTGCAGAGAAAACTCTAACCCCTCCTTTTGTTTTACAATACCTGTGGTTTGTTTATTGAAGACAGGACCAGCGTTCTCACTGTGATATGAAAAGTTCTCAAAACCTTCCTAATCTGTTCCCAGAGCAGCTATCTGTTCCCAGAGAGCCCAAGGACAGAATGTTTTGCCTGTTATGGGAAGACTGTCTGAGAATCTTATTGTTTATAAAGTGGTGCTTGAGAGAGCCTAATTATTTATAGAATCAAGCCTGGGAAATGCTGCTTTATCTCTACCTTTTACTTTTCCCTCAGCTGTATACCTTCATGGCCTCTTTCTTTCAGCCATGCATGAACCAGACTCTGCACTGTCCATGGCCAGAGAACCTGCACCAGCCTCTGCTCTGTCCTGCTTTTGGTCTCTCTGCCCAAAGAATTCCCCTCTGCCACCCTTAGGAGTCACTCCCCACCATGTTACCTGCAAGGTGGGACTGCAGAGCAGGGACAGCCCTGCTGGGACTCACTCCAGCACCCTCGGTCCCTGCATGCCTTGGGACCCCTTGAAGAGCCCAAAATTGAGTCTCCACAGCCCATCAGGAGTGCTGAGAGCTCCCAGCAGCCCTCAGATGGCTGTGCCTGGGGCAGATCACACGTCCTGCAGGGACACATGGCAGCAGGGACAGCCCAGCTCAGCTCCCACTGCAGGAGCAGGGCTGGAGCTCTGGGGCTGAGCAGACCTGTGGGGCTGCCCAGCTGCACCTTGTGGGCTCCTGTGCTCCACCCAAAGCCGTTGGAGCTCTGGTCACTGAGAATTTCAGACTTTCTGTGGTTTTAGGCACTGACTCCCAAGAGAACACTGCATTGACCTGAGGTCATGGAGATGCTTCCAAAATGGAATGACAGAACTGGGATTGTGGGTGTGGAGTTTGAATAGAAGTGTGTGATATCACAGGGTGGAAACTTAAGAGTTTAAGGTAATCATAATACAGCAATATAATATAATATAATATAATATAATATAATATAATATAATATAATATAATAACATATTGGAGCAGCCTGGGACAGTGTCTGCCCATGATGTCCCTGCCCATGGCCTGGGTGGCACTGGATGGGCTCTAAGGCACTGGACGAGCTTTAAGCCCAGTAATATATATATATTATATATATTATAATATATAAAAATATATATTTTATAAAATATTATATAGTCTATATATTATATTTATAAGATTATATATATTACAATATATATAATATTTTATAAAATGTAATATATTCAATATATTATACACAGTATATATAATATATAATATATAATATATTGTATATTGTATATTATATATTATATATTATATATTATATATTATATATTATATATTATATATTATATTATTATATATATAATCCATATATGTAATATATATTATAATATATAAAATATATATGTCATGTGCTCAGCCCAGCACTTGGCAAATGGAAGAACATTTGAAACTTTATTCTAAGTGGCATTTTATATATATATTTATAGCAAGATGGAGGTTTTAGGGCAGAGCCTGAGAGGCTGCTCCTTCTTCTTCACCTCCAGCACAGCCATAACCCAGAGCCAGCCTGGTCACACTCCAGAGTCCAAGCTAAGGGAGGCTGAGAGAGCCCTACAGAGCTCATGGGACCCATGGAGAGGAGCTAAGCCCTCAAGCCAACCAATTCAGTGACAAGGACCAGGGTCAAGATGCTCAGGAGGCTCTAAAGCCAAGAACAGGACACTGAAAGGGCTCAGCTGCCTGCAAAGGCGGGTTCTGCAAAGGTGGATTTGGCATGACTGAAGTAGCACATCATGAATCATGTGCTCAGCCCAGCACTTGGCAAATGGAAGAATTTAATTTTGCATTGTGCTAAATAATTCTGTACTTGTAAATAAAAGGGAATGAACTCCCAAACTTGTCCCCCACTCGGTGAAACACAAGGAAATGGTGCAAAGTGCTGAATGTAATCAACTGTGGGGTTTTTTCCCTTCACTTGGAATCTCAGAATCATTAAAGCTAAAAGGACCTGTAAGACAAATGAGTCCAACAATGCCAAGCCCGTGTCCCTAAGCCCCATGCCCACATGTTTTCTGAACACTTCCAGGAATGCTGACTCCACCACTGCCCTGGGAAGTGTATTCCAGGGCGTCACCATTATTGCTGGGAAAAATCTTCCCTAATCTCCAATTTAAAGCTCTCCTTGCACAACCTGAGGCCCTTTCCTCTCCCCCTGCCCATTTTCAGTGGCAGCAGAGCCCAGCCTGGCTGCACCCTCCTGTCAGGGAGCTGGAGAGAACAAGGAGGTCCCTCCTGAGCTTCCTTTTATCCAACAATTCTTTTCTACAATGGAATGGGTGGGTGTATCATCACAATTAGACACAGTCCTTACATCCAGCCCTTAATTAGACTGGTCTAATTAGAAATTCACTCAGTTATTGTACACTGAATGTGCAATAAAGTCCTGCCTGGGTGGGGTTCCATGAGACAAGCACAGCTTCCCCTGGAGCTTCCAGAGCTGACATAACCTGGAACAAATGACACCTGCAGTGCTGGGACCTGCACAAGGTGTGCATAATGCTCAACATCAGGCTGATTCTGCATGGCTGAAAGGCAGGAATCAGGCAAAACCATCTCATTGATCAGAACCACAAATAAACCCCTGGGCAGAGGGATTTTGCAGCCTCTGCTGCAGCAGAGCCAGGGGAAGCAGCAGCTCTGCCCCCTCCTCTCTGCTAAATCAGGAGCAGGAGAGGGGAGAGCTGGGTTGAGAAAGGTATGAGGCAACACAGGTCCTCTCCAGCCCAGAGGACACAGTGTCCTGAGGCTAAAAATACAGAGACAAACCAAAAAGTCAAGGCTAGCAAGAGGCATTAGCAGAGGCTGTTTATTTCTGTGGGCAGGGAGCACCCAGAGAGAGCCCAGCACTTGGTGCTGCCTGACGGACAGGCTGCTGCAGCTGGAGGGCTCAGGTTTCCTGCACACACAGGGAACTGTCCCTGTCCCCACTGTCCCCCCTGTCACACCTTGCCTGCCATTATTTTTAGCTGCTGCACAAAGCGGGGTGATGTGCAGGAGCAGAGGGACAGAATAAAGCATGGAAACACCACCCTGGGGAAGGCTTGTGGTGCTGTTCACAGTGGTTCCAGGATGAGGGAAGAGATGAGAATCTTGACTTTCAGAAGGCTGATTTATTATTTTATTATATTATAAGAAAATTATATACTAAATTATATACTGAAACTAAACTAAAAGAATAGAAGAAAGGATTTCATCAGAAGGCTTGAAAGGAATAGAAAGGAATGAGAATAAAATCTTGTGGCTGCTCACAGCCTCGACACAGGTGGCTGTCATTGGTCATCAAGTAAAAACAATTTCCCATGCTGGGTAAACAATTCTCCAGATCACATTCCAAAGCAGCAAAACATGGAGAAGCTGAAGCTTGTCAGGAGAAAAGATCCTGGCAAAAGGATTTTTTATAAAATATGTCTGTGACACAGGGATCCAGGATCATCAAGGTTTGTGAATAAACTCATCCAGAGTGGGATCCAAGATAGAAATCTCTGTACCAGGCTTTAGCAGTGGGAGATGTCCCTCACCCTGGTCAGGGCTGGGCTGCCCCTGCTGCCCACAGTGCCCCCACCATACCTGGACACACCTGCCACAGCCCAAAGGTCCCTGGAATGCTTTCACCACCAGAACCAGTGGGACACAACTTCACTGGCAGCCCTAAGGACAGGGATGTGTCCTGAGCCTGCTCCACACAGAACCATCACAGAATCCCAGAGTGCTTTGGGTTGGGAGGGACATTTAAGACAATCTCTGTCCACCCCCTGCCACGGCAGGGACACCTTCCACTGTCCCAGGGTGCTCCCAGCCCTGTCCAGCCTGGCCTTGGGCACTTCAGGGATCCAGCGGCAGCCACAGCTGCCATGGGCACCCTGTGCCATGACTGGAGCTGTCAGAGCTCATCTGCCCTCACCTGGCACAAACACCCCCAGTGACACCAGTGTGGAGCCAGTGGAACACCAAGGGAACACCACAAGGGGCCCCTGGCACTGGCTGTGTGCCAGGCTGAGCCTCCCACACAGGGCTCTGCAATTCAATTTGCCTTCCTTCATTAACCACAATGGATTCACATCCCAACCAGAACTGAAAACAATCAATTATCTCTCTATTTAACCTCACTGCCATCTTCACATTCCCTCTGTCCCATCCAAACTCTGGCAGGGCTGACAGAAATTTGGCAAGCTCTTCCCACTGCAGGACAAACTTCCAAGGTAGAGAAAGGAAAACATCCCAATTTTTCTGCAAGAGTGACTTCAGCACTAACTACTGCAGAAATATGAACAGAAAACTCCAGACTGATAAGTGCAGCTGATCCCTCTGCACCTTGCACTCCAGAGCAGGGACGGAGCTCTGTGTCCTGCTGGAAGGAACCACATCCCTCTGATGGAAATGCTGCTGGACAAGCAGGCACTTGGTTTTCAAGGCTGATGGCAGAGGTATCTCATGGCAAAAGAGCACCCAAGAAGTTTCACCCACCAGCACATGCTGTTGGCTCCAGGAGCTGGTGCAGCAGTGAGAATCACAGAACAAAAGATCTCCAGTGTGGGACTGTCACTGTCATATTTTCTGGAAAAATCCCCTTGCCCAGGATCCTTCTTCTGGCAAGCTGAGAAGCCTCAGAGAAAAAGGAAAACAATATTATCTCATGTGCTTCTCCTGTGTTTTGCTGCTTTGGAATGTGGTTGGAGATTGTTTATCCAACAGGTGCTTGTTTCATAGGTTTCATGTGAATTGTTTTGACTTAATGACCAATCACAGCCAGCTGTGTCAGGACTCTGGAGAGTCACAAGTTTTTCATTAGTATCTTGTTAAATCTTCTGTAAGTATCCTTTCTCTATTCTTCAGTATAGTTTTAGTATAGCATAATTATAATATAATATAATATAATATAATATAATATAATATAATATAATATAATATAATATAATATAATATAATATAATATAATATAATATAATGTTATATTATATATCCTTCTAAGAACATGGAGTCAGATTTATCATTTCCTTCCTGCCACAGGAGGAAGGAAATGCAAATCCCACATGGGATAATTAATTGTTTGTGCTCCTTTGGCCTCTGAGAGCACATCAGGTGAGGCAGAGCTGGTCTGACACTGAAGGGAAGGTGCTACTGCTGCTCTGCCATGGCTGAGCTTTGACACAAACCCAGTAAGTCCCAGCCCAGCAGCCACCTGGACCCTTGGTCATGGTGCACAGACCATGGTACCACAGAACTCTGACCAGTTCCTCACCCTCATTGTCACTGACCCCTCCTGAGAGCCTCCTCCCAAAGGAGTCAGTGGTCCCAGGGCAGCCACAGGAGGTTCCTCATGGCCAGGGGACCTCCAGGGATGTCCCCACCATCCACACAGCCCCAGCTGGAGAGGGGGATGTTCATTCTGCATCCAGCTGGGTGGTTTGCTGGACACCAGCAACTCTTTTCTGTACTGGAATGGGTGGGAGTATCATCACAATTAGACACAGTCCTTACATCCAGCCCTTCATTAGATTTATCTAATTAGAAATTCACTCAGTTATTGCACAGGATGGATAAAGCCCTGCCTGGGTGGGGTTCCAGGAGACAGGCACAGATTCCCCTGGAGCTTCCAGAGCTGACTGATAACCTGGAACAAATGACACCTGCAGTGCTGGGACCTGCACAAGGTGTGCACAATGCTCAACATCAGGCTGATTCTGCATGGCTGAAAGGCAGGAATCAGGCAAAAAAAATCCCACATGGAAAACACCATGACAGTTCCTACCAGTATCTCCTTCTTCTGCAGAGATATTCAGGCAGCACAATCAGGAGGCTGATGCTGCAGCCCCTGGTGCTGCTCTGGAGCCCCAGACACCCAGCTGGGACCAGGAGATGGGATGTCCCCAAGCCACCACTGTGGTTTGGACACAGGAATGAGATATCCATGTACAGAACACAGAGAATGTCACTGGGGGAACTCCTAAAGGATCAGAAGGCTTTTGTAGCAGGTCAGGCAGGCAGATGGGAGAGCTGACCATGGAACTCAGATCCAGCCCACTGCTGCACCAGCTGGGGAGCTCCAGGATCATGCAAGTTGTTTGCCCTTTTTGGGCTGTTTATCCTAGAAAATTCACCAGCTGAGAGGGGATCCAGGCTGCTGTCCACAGGGCAAGAGTCAGGTCAGACAGAAAATCACCTGGGCTAAAAGAGAAACTGCTACACAGATAAATCAGAATGGTTTGGGGTGGAAGGAATTTAAAAGGTATTTAAAGACCATGGCATTCCAGCTCCTCTGCCTGGGCAGGGATTGCACCCAGGCTGCTTTGAGCCCCATCCAACCTGGCCTGACCAGGTTCAACCAGATGCTTTTACACTCCAGCTGAGGGGGACACAACCCAAAGTCATTTTAATTCACCCCAGGACAGAAAAGCATCTTGTGGCACTGTCAGGAGCTGATCTGGACTCACCCTGTGGCCCTGCAGCCTTTAAAAGCTCCTGGGCATTTCCTCCTGGCATGGCTGTTGGCACAGCTCTGCACCAGGCACTGTGATGGGCTGAGAGCTCTCTGCACCCCACAGGAGAACAAACAGCACTAAACATTCAGGGAAGCAGCAAGAAAATGCTCTCCTGAGAGACCTGAACCTGAGGGTTTTTTTCCATTAGACTATTTTTACAGATGGGGAAATGAAGCAAGAAGGCAGAAATGGCCCCCAGGCACAGAGTTATTTACTGGGAAGTGAACAGGCAGCTCTGCTATCAGATGTACACAGGGCTGCAGCATCTCCACCCCAAGGAACTCCTCCCAGCCCAGGGATGACCAAAGGCATGCTCACACCTTCCCCTGGCTGGGACAGGGGTGGCCAAAGGGCCACCAAAGAGCCTCTGAGAAGGGAACACCTGTACCACCCCGTACAACTCTGTGTCACCTTCACTGGCTCGCATCTGTAGCCATGGTATTTTCTGAAAAATCCCTTTGCTAGGATTTTTCTGCTGAGAAGCCTCAGAGGAAAAGAAAAACAATGGTTATCTGCTGCTGTGGAATGCAACAGGTGCATCTGTGATTGGTCTCATGTGGTTGTTTCTAATTAATGGCCAATCACAGTCCAGCTGTCTCAGACTCTGAGAGTCACAAGCCTTTGTTATCACTCCTTTCCTATTCCTTTCAAGCCTTCTGATGAAATCCTTTCTTCTATTCTTTTAGTATAGTTTTCATATAATATATATCATAAAATAATAAATCAGCCTTCTGAAACATGGAGTCAAGATTCTCATCTTTTCCCTCATCCTGGAACACCACCACACACATCCAGCTGGGAAAAGTCATGGCAAGATTTGAAAAAAGCTGGAGAGAGAGAAAACAGCAGATCTAAAAGTGGAGCTACCAATGCTCCAAAAATCCTGGCTTCTCCTGGTGGGTTTTTTTCCATGACACTGCATTTTCCATAATCTGGCAGGTGGGAAAAGGGGGAAGCAGTTAAACAAACAAGTAACTCGTGAGGATAAGAGCATTTGATTAAGGGGCACTTCAAAGGAGGTTCTTTATAAACATTTGAAGGACTCTAATACATGTCTGCAGTCATGTTTGGAGCTAATTTAAACAATCTGTTTAATTGCACAACCAGGTACAAGTCAGATTATACAGTAAAATCTGGTTTTCTTCCTCTTGCACAGCCTTCCCTTAGGTTTGTGGTCCCTGCTACTCAAATTTCTCCCAGTCCTGCTTGTGGGAATAACACTTTTCCTGCTCCCCTTGCAGGCTCCCAGTGCCCAGTGACTGCAATCACAGCCCTGAGCAACACTCAGGGACCCTCCAGCTTCTCATGCCAATCACAAACACACAGCAAAGCTGGAATTTCAAACATTGCTTGAAGCTGAACAGCTCTGAGAGCTCTTCACCAAAACCACTTGATGGACAAGCTTGGGAGAAACCTCCTGTCTGGAGCAGGGGCTGGTGCAGAGGAACCTGCGTCCCACAAGAGCCTCTGAGATCCCAGAGAGCTGCTCCGAGGGCATCATGCCAGCATGGTTTGGCTTGGAAGGGACCTTAAAATTCATCTCATTCCACTCCCTGCCATGGCAGGGACACCTTCCACTGTCCCAGGCTGCTCCAAGCCCTGTCCAGCCTGGCCTTGGGCACTGCCAGGGATCCAGGGGCAGCCACAGCTGCTCTGGGCACCCTGTGCCAGGGCCTCAGCACCCTCAGAGTGAGGAAATTTTCTCTAACACCCAATCTAAACCTCCTCTCTCAGTCAGAAGCCATTCCCTGTGTACTGTCCCTCCATCTCTTGTCCAGAGTCCCTCTCCAGCTCTCCTGGAGCCTCTTTATGCACAGGAGGTTTCTGAGGATGATGGTCCTGTAATACTCCAAGAACAGGGGGAGAGCAGATGGACTTAGGGAAGAAGTGTGGTGGTGTTCACAGGGGTCCCAGGAGAAGAGATGAGATGAGGATCTGACTCCATGTTTCAGAAGGCTGAATTGTTATTTTATGATATATATTATATTAAAAGTAAATGATCTATTAAAACTAAACTAAAAGAATAGAAGAAAGGATTTCATCAGAAGGCTTGCAAGCAAGAAGAAGAATGATAAAAAAGCCATTAATTAGAAACAATCACATGAGGCCAATCACAGATGCATGTGTTGCATTCCACAGCAGCAGATAACCATTGTTTACATTTTGTTCCTGAGGCCTCTCAGATTCTCAGGAGAAAAGTTTTGTTTTGTAATGCTGCATTTTTATTTTTAGTTTTCCTAATAATGAACTGTTATTCCTACTCCCATATCTTTGCCTGAGAGCCCCTTAATTTCAAAATTATAATAATTTGGATGGAGGGGGTTTGCATTTTCCATTTCAAGGGAGGCTCCTGCCTTCCCTAGCAGACACCTGTCCGTTCAAAGCAAGACATTCCCTGGTTTCAAAGAGCATCCCCCCTGGTTTGATTTAGCCCAATTTGTCCTAAATTGATTTCCCATTCCCACTGGCTTAAGGGAAGAGCAAAACAGCTTGGAAGAGTATTACTGATTCTTGCAGCAGAGCAGATCTGTGCTGGTTAGAAAATGTAAAGGTCTCATTGGGGCAGGAGTATCAACTTGGGACTCCTGGCTGTGTGTGTGGAGAGGAGATTTACCCCTCCAACGCTGCCCCAGCTCTGGGTCCTGAGCACAGGAAGCACCTGGAGCGGCTGGAGGGATGCAGAGGAGAGATTCCCCATGGATCCCCCAGAGATGCTGCAGGGGCTGGAGCTCCTCTGCTCTGAGGAAAGGCTGAGAGAGTTGGGGTTGCTCAGCCAGGAGGAGAGAAAGCTCCAAGGAGAGCTCAGAGCCCCTTCCAGAGCCTAAAGGGGCTCCAGGAGAGCTGGAGAGGGACTGGGGACAAGGGACGGAAGGACAGGACACAGGGAATGGCTCCCACTGCCAGAGGGCAGGGATGGATGGGATATTGGGAATTAGGAATTGTTCCCTGTGAGGGTGGGCAGGCCCTGGCACAGGGTGCCCAGAGCAGCTGTGGCTGCCCCTGGATCCCTGGCAGTGCCCAAGGCCAGGCTGGACAGGGCTGGGAGCAGCCTGGGACAGGGGAAGGTGTCCCTGCCATGGCAGGGATGGACCTGTGTCACCTGTTCTTCCAAGCCTTCTGATGTTTACATTCTTGTAATGCAGTTTCTCACGCACTTTTATGTAAATAATGATTGTTTTACATTCTTTTCTGGAGGAGGAGAAATTTGATGGACTGTTGGTTTGTCCAGTGTCATTGGAGAGGTGGCACTGTCATCCTCCAATCCACTGCCACTTTTGAAAGTCAATAAATGTTGGAGTCAGAAAATAAACTTTCCTTCTTTTTACCTTGGAGGTTCCAGCGTGGGTGTCATTTTATTTGGTGTCCTACAGTGACAGACCTGGATGAGTTTTGAGGTCCCTTCCAACCCAACCCAGTCTGGAGTTCTCTGATCCCCTCCTGCTGTTGGGCCTGGCTTTTCATAACCACCTGGAGAACGCTGGTGATCCAGCATCCCTGGAATTCCTTAGGATTGCAAATGGGACACAAATCAGAAATAGACCTGGCCTCCACTCAAAGTCTGCCTGTTCAACATTTAAATATTAACATTGAAACCACATTAAAAATGGGTTACGTAGTACAGTCTTACCTCTATTATTGCACCTCTCACTTCCAGGGAGCCTAAACCACTGCTCCAGCTGCAGAGCCACATCTGCACTGAGAATGTCACATCCCACACAACAACCTGCCAGAATCCCTGAGGAGGTGCCACCAGGACAGCATCCCTCACCCACCTGTGTCCTGCTGTCTCTCCCCTCAAAAATGCCATCATCACCTTTCCACAAGCACGAGTCCCCATGAGATATTTTATGCCCAGCCAAGCTGTGCCATGGGGCACAAGGTCCCTTCCACAGAAACCCAATCCTGCAGCTCAAGCCTGGCTTCCCTCCTGGGATGTATGGTCAAGGAGGAGTAGCAACCATGGACATACAGCTATTCCCTATTCTTACAACCCCCAAACAAAACAAAATCCAAACCCCTCATGCTTTTAGGGGGGGTATATTTCGCTGAGTTTAAACAGGAAGCACTGGGACAGTAAAAACACTAAAATCCACACAACTGCTCCCTTCTTTTCTCATTTAGATTCCATGTTCCTGGCCATATTTAAGTCACAGGATCCCAAATGTTCTTTAGTACTAATATCCACCCTTGCATGTCGACCTGGAAGATTTTTCTCTCTCATTCTACAAAATAAACTTTTAGTTTTTATAAACTACAGCGCCAGTTCAAAACTGGACAAAAATCAAAGTGCATCAGCCCTTCTCCCACGCTGGGCTGCTCCATAAATTAACCAGCTCAGGGAGCAGGGACAATGAATTGGTGACATTGCTGTGCCTGGAAAAGCAGCCAGAGAGTCCTGGAGGAAAGAGCAGACAGGTTTCACATCTCCTCTGCCTGCTGCAGCACATCTGTGAGAGCCTCAAAGAGACCCCCCAGCTTCCCAAATGTGGTATTTTTGAGGTCCCCTGTGTAGGGAGGAAAAATGAATCTGACTCCATGTTCTTAGAAGGTTAATTTATTATTTTATTATATTATCTTATATTAAAGAATGCTATCCTAAACTAAAGAATAGAGAAAGGATACTTACAGAAGGCTTAACAAGATACTAAAACAAAAAATTAATGACTCTCCAGAGTCCTGACACAGCCTGACCATGATTGGTCATTAAGTAAAAACAATTCACATGTTGGATAAACAATCTCCAAACCACATTCCAAAGCAGCAAACACAGGAGAAGCAAATGAGATAATATTGTTTTCATTTTTCTCTGAGGCTTCTCAGCTTCCCAGGAGAGAAATCCTGGGCAAAGAGGATTTTTCCAGAAAATATGACAGTGACTCCCAACACCTGGAAACTTCCCTTATTTCTTCCCATTTGTAGGAATGATGATTTCCACCTCAGCCCTCTCATAGGAAAAATGCTGCTCAGTTTGCCCTGAGCCCTGAAGATCATCCCATATTCCACTTCCTTCTCACCCTGCCTGTGGCTGTAATGTCTCCTTAAGCCCTGCAGCAGAGCAGAGGATTCCTGGGGATTTTTCCCAGTACAGCTCAAACTCCCTGTGATCCTGGCCTGTCTCATCCGAGATGCAGAGGCGCTGCAGCACTGCCGGGTGCCATCCGTGCCCTCCTCACTCCAGCTCCAATGGGCATTTCTCCACCAGGCCAGGGCTCAGGCTGTGCAGATGGGCAATTCCCTCCCACCAGCAGCCTGCAGGTCCCCTGGGACACCAGGACAAGGTTCCAGTAGGGATCAGGCTGGACATGACCAGGTACCAAGGAGGGACTGGTACCCACTGAGTTAGAGATCCTGGGGTGGGCAATGCCACTTCCCTGGCTGCAGGTGTAGGTTTCCACTGGGAAGCAAAGACAGAAACAGATCTGGGGTAGAGGAGCTGGCAGGGGGCAAGGAGGGAGCTGAGCATGCAGGGGCAGCAGGAGCAGAGCACAGAGGCACTGGCTCACTGCAGCATCATGTGCAGCATCCCACAGGGGCGCTGCTGCTCTGAGCAGCCTCTAAAGCAACCCCTTCCCAAGGACACAGGGCTGTGCTGATTTGGTCCCACTGATCCAGACTGGTCCAAGAGGGCAGCTCTGTGGGCAGAGGGGAAGTGAGAGAGACTTTCCCTTTCTCTTCCTTCACCATCCTCCCTAAGGACAGACACTGATTTCTTCTCTGTGACAGTGACAGGACTGAGGGAATGGCTGGAGCTATGTCAGAGGGGTTTAGGTTGGGTATCAAGGAAAGGCTCTTCCCCAGAGGGTGCTGGCACTGCCCAGGCTCCCCAGGGAATGGGCACGGCCCCGAGGCTGCCAGAGCTCCAGGAGCTGCCAGGGATGCCCAGGGTGGGGCTGTTGGGGTGTCTGTGCAGGGCTGGGGCTGCCCTGGCTGATCCTGGGGGTCCCTCCCAGCTCAGGATGCTCCATAATTCTGTGATTAACAGAGCACAGGCTGAGATCCCAGCTCCCAAATCCACAGGCTCCTTCCTCCTCTCCCAGCTCAGTGCTGGTGCCCAGCAGAGCATCCCTGTGAGATCCTGGAGCTGCTGCCCTTACCTACCCCAAATTCCATGAGCTCAGGTGCTTCCCCCCAGCCAGCCAGGATCCAGCTCCTAAACCTACAGTTTTAAACAGTTTTAAAAGCAGCTCAGCACTTCAGATCCCCTAAATGTAACCACACTGCGCCTTATCAGGGGGTCAGAGCAAGGCAAGAGTGGGACACAGGCACACACAGGCAGGAGCTTCACCCCTCCCTCCACAGCACGGGGATCAGCTGGGGATCTCTCCCAAAGCACACTGACCTCTCATTTTACCACACGGTGAAGGAATCCTATTCAAACCTTGCCTCCAGCAGCACAGTATCTTGTTTCAGTCCTGCACTGAAACAAAGCCTGTGGCTGCAGCAGTGAAGGACAAGCTCCCAGCAGCTGACTCCATGTTGGGGGCAGCACTGGAGGGAAGGGTTTGGAGCCAGGAGCCCAACAGGGCTTGAGGGAAGCACTGGAGGAACCTGTGAGCACATGGCTCAGGTGGGATCCAGCTGCAGCTCCTGGGATGTTGCAGCTGTGGTGCCTCCAAGCATGAAATTCCATGACAGTCTGGGGATCCCACCACAAGGACTGCTGGTTAAAAATGTGAATCCCTCTGCAGAATCAGAACCTACAAGCAACAATGGACTCTTTTCATAGAATAGCCCAAGGCAGTGTTTGGGGCAGCCTTGTGCTCATCCCATTTCCAAGCTGGGGAGGGTCCAGTCCCAGTAAATACCTGCTGAGAGTGTCAGGACCCCAAACAGCAAGCAGCCTCCCACAATTTTCATTTCAGGTATCCCCCACACTTTGCCCTTGATGAAAGAGCAGGTTTGATGGAGCCACAGGCAGCTCTAGGTACAAAGCCATCACTCATTCTGGTCCCTAAGCCCTTGCCCAGCATCCAGCTGCTTCTACACAACCCAGCACTGGGCTGTGCCCTGGAGAGCAGCAAAGCCCAGCTCTCAAAGCACACCAAATTAATTGGGGTCTTGAATTAGTGAGGTCAGAACCAATTAGCTCAATTTGACCCAGCTGCTTTAAGCAACATTTTTCTAGTGCATTGGAGCTTGTTATCACACAGATTCATCTTGGTGCCAGGTGAAAAATGAGCTGTCAGAGCAGGTGTGACCCTTGGGGATGCATTTTCATCCTTTCTGGGGGTGACAACAGGAGAGAGCAGCCTGGTGCTGCAGCACTGAGAGCTGCTCTGGCCAGGAGCAGCCTCTGTGTCCACTGCTGGTTGAGGGAAAAAAAAATGTCCAGACACCCCTTTCCCCCTGCTCCACATGGAACCTGGCCAGGACACAAAGTTCAGCAACGTTGTGTCATCAGTAACTTATTAAAATTAATGTTTAATAACTCTGTGCCCAAGCAGGGGCAGCCACAGAGCCCAGGGACCACATGAACTCCAGCAGTGGGGCTGCAGTTCACCAAAATTCCTGTTCTGGACAATTTTAATCTGCAGAAAGGCCAGGCTGGATGGAGCTTGGAGCAAGCTGGGATAGTGGAAGGTGTCCCTGCCATGGCAGGAGTGGCACTGGATGAGCTTTAAGTCCCTTCTAACTCAGTCTGAGATTCTATGAAAAATAATCCTGCTCTGTCCTTTTTCACTTTAGGAATGAAAAATGCAGATCAGAGAAAGCCCAAGCCACATCATCCACATGAGCAGCAAACTCAGCACCTGGGGTTTTACAAAAATGAAAGAATCCTCAACAAAACTTAGAATCCTCAAAAGAACTTTCCCTTTTCCTGAAAGAAAATGTACAGTTTGAGGGGCTCTTTTCTAATGAGAAATGTTGAAAGCAAAAAAAACATGTTTGATTTTTTGAATCGGTATTTCAAAGCAACAAAATAAGCAGCACAATAACCCCATTTTATGTGTCACTGTATTGACATCCCCAGCTCTGTGAATGGCACTGCAAACCCCCTCAGTGAAGTGGGGAAATTCTCCAAATTTGTTTTTATTCTGTGAGCACTACTTTGAGTCTGTCAGATGTTCTTGTCAGGATGTCACACACTGAAGCATTCAGAATTCCTCACAGACAAATCCCCAGCTCCAGCAGCTCTCCACAGGCAGCAGTGGGGGCTGCTCACCACACCTGGCACAGCAGCAGCTCAGGCTCTGCTCCATGGGAGAGGCTTTCAGAGGAACCCAGGAGAGGAGAATTCAAAGGTTCCCCTCTGTCAGGAGCCAGGACCCTGCCAGGGGGCTCAGAGACAGGGGGCACAGAGCCCAAGATGCCCCTGTGGGTTTGATTATGACCCATGGAGCAAATTACCAACTTTATATGAAGATCTGCAAGCCACAACAGTTTAAGTAGAATATTAGTGAAGTTATCACAGGGTGGAAAAGTAGATTTTAGGGTTTTTAGAATGGGGGTTCAAGGGGCAAGATGGAGAGGTCTGGGCGTGTCCAGCCTTTCTCCTTCTTCTTCTTGGCCTCCATCTTCTGCTGTGATGGTGGCACTTACAGATTGGTTTAGAGTAGAAGCTCGCTGTCTAACATAGGTGATGGGTATTGGAAAGTAATTGTAAACATTGTACAGGTAGTTTTTAGTATAAAGACATAACACTGCCCTGGGGCAGGCAGAGTGCCTGGAACTGTCCTGCTGAGCTGATCTCAGCAGGGCAGGAGAAAATATTTTATAGATAAGAAACAATAAACAACCTTGAGACCGAGAAATTAAGAGCTCTGACTCCTTCTTCAAGTGCTGGGCTGGGAAAAGAGACTTTCCAACTTTTCTCAGGGTCATTGTGACCAGCCAGAGATCCCAACACCCCTCTACATTAGAGGCCACTCAGCCCCAAATTCCTCACTGCAGGTCCAGCCAGCTTGGGCTGATCATGACTGGGACACCCCAAGCAGGATCACAGTGAGGAGCTGCCACAGCCAAAGCATCAGTGAGTGATTCAGGATGGAAAACCCTTCAAAGATCACCAGGTTCAGCCACTCCCCAGCACTGCCAAGGCCACACTAACCCATGTCCCCAAGTGCCACCTCCACCTGGATTTTAAATCCTCCCAAGGATGGTGACCCCACCACTGCCTGGGCAGCTGTTCCAGTGCTTGACAATCCTCTCAGGGAAGACATTTTCCCTCATATCCCATCTAAACCTTCCCTGGTGCAGCCTGAGGGTGTCCCCTCCTGTCCTGTCACTCATCCCCTGGGAGCAGAGCCCAACCCCAGCCTGGCTGCACCCTTAGGAAGCTGTGGAGAGCCCCAGGAGGTGGCACATCCCCTCTTCTGGCACCTGGGAGCAGGGAGAACCCCTAACCCCAGGGCTTGGGAATGGAGATCCCCTCTTAGGGCTTTACACATCCCCTCTTAGGAAACTTCCCACAGGTTTCCACTAGGGAGACTGTGATGTTGTGAGGTCCCCAGGACAAGGTGAGGGATGAGAATCTGACTCCCTGTTCTCAGAAAACTGATTTATTATTTCATTATACTCTATTATACTATATTCTATTATACTCTATTCTATTCTATTCTATTCTATTCTATTCTATTCTATTCTATTCTATTCTATTCTATTCTATTCTATTCTATTCTAAAACTATACCAAAGAAAGAGAAGGATACATCAGAAGGCTTTACAGGAATGATAATGAAAGCCTGTCACTGACTCCTCAGAGTCTGACACTGGTCATTAATTAAAAACAATTCACAATTCTGGATAAACAATCTCCAGACCACATTCCAGAGGAGCAAAACATGGAGAAGCTGAGGCTTCTCATCTTCCCAGGAGAAGAAATCCTGGCCAAGGGATTTTTCAGAAAATATCACAGTGACAGGAAACTTCTTGTTTCTGTCAGCCCAGCTCCCCACACCAACAGCAGCCCCACATGAAAATCACTGGGGTCACTCCTCAGTGTGCCCACAGCAGTGAGGAGAGAGCTCTGGCAGTGCCAGGGCCAGGCTGGGCACTGGGAGGTGTCCCTGCCCATGGCAGTGGGAACGGGATGAGCTCCAAGTTCCCTCCAACCCAAACCAGCCCAAGGTACAACTGCAGGGCTAAGATGGCTTTAGAGATAAGAGAGATCAAAATAAATGCACTCATTGAATAAGCACTCACTCCTGAGAAGTGTTATGGAATCAGCCATGAACCCTTCCTGCCTACCTTTGATTGAAATAATGCATTTATAAAATTAATCTTTCCCTAATATCCCCTTATTATCATAACCAAACCTAATGAATGCAATTAAAGCTAAAAGTCTCTCACTTTCTTTCCTTTCTGAACAGGTTCCATTTATTGGGTTTTCTTTTTTTTGAAGCCCTGGAACAGAGGAGCAGCTGAATGCTCAACTCACACAAACAGAATTAGGAACAAAACCCCAGCCTGAGTAGCTGTTCCTCCAGGATTCCCAAACACACAGCCTCAGAGATTAGGGAAATGGAGGGGTTTGTGCACAAAGCAACGAAAATAAAAGTTAAATGTTGTGTTGGGCCAAGAAGAAAGCAAATTCACCAAGGAGTAGCTTTATTAGTTTCAGCAGGCTGTGGTGCTTCCCACAAGGCATTAATACAGCCTAATTGGGAGGGGAGGGATGGAGCTCAGCAGCTGCTTCCCAAACTTTATCATTATTTTCCATGAGGTCCCAATTTTCCCTGCTGCCTTGGATTTGCTTTGCCTCTGCATATTTTGCTGTCCTGTGCTTAGTTTTCTTTCCTCTCTTCCTCCTCCTCATCTCTCTCTGTTTTATCCCAACCCCCAGGGCTGGCTGCTGAGAAAGAGCCTCCACAATCCCCTCAGAGCCTGCAGGACAGCACATTCCTGCATCCCCATCCAGTGAACTCAGTGCCACATCCAGATTCTTTAAACACATCCAGGGATTTCTGTGTCCTGGTTTGTAGGATGTGGTTTGGGGCTGTGTGTTCTGTCCCCATCTGTCAGAGGTGGGGCAGTTCTCTGCTGGTCCTGGGGCAGTTTTCTTTATCTCTGCCACAGCCAATGCTCCCTCCAGGAGATCTCTGCTGTCCATGGCCACTGAGTGTCCCTGCAGGGCTGATCCAATCCCAGCATCCCATGGGGAGCTGCTCCGCCCAGGGGAGGAGCCAAGCATTCCTACCTGGATCCAATCTGAGGTTTGGGAACACCAGGTGGCTGGCCCAGGGAAGGGTTGGATGGGATATTAGCAGGGAATTCTGCCCTGGCACAGGTGCCCAGAGCAGCTGTGGCTGCCCCTGGATCCCTGGCAGAGCCCAAGGCCAGGCTGGACAGGGCTTGGAGCAGCCTGGGACAGTGGAAGGTGTCCCTGCCATGGCAGGAGTGGCACTGGATGGGCTTTAAGGTGCCTTCCAAGCAAAACCATTCCAGGATTCAATGATCATCAGCACCAAAGGCCCTGCTGTGGAGGCTCTGTGGAGATCAGGATGAATCCAAAGCAGTTCACAGGCTGGAAACACCAAGTTGGGATCCTGTGGTGGAACAGCCCCAAGAATTTTCACCCTAGGCTAAGATTCTAAGGATACACTCCCAGCAAGGATCAGGGAATCACAGAATGTCCTGAGCTGGGAGGGACCCCCAGGATCAGCCAGGGCAGCCCCAGCCCTGCACAGACACCCCAACAGCCCCACCCTGGGCATCCCTGGCAGCTCCTGGAGCTCTGGCAGCCTCGGGGCCGTGCCCATTCCCTGGGGAGCCTGGGCAGTGCCAGCACCCTCTGGGGAAGAGCCTTTCCCTGGTATCCAGCTTGACCCTCCCTGGCACAGCTAAAGGATGTAGGGACCCAAGCCCCACCTCCCACCCCAGGAAGCTACTATTGATGTGTCACTGTCATATTTTCTGAAAAATGCCCTTGTCCAGGATTTCTCTCCTGGGAAGCTGAGAAGCCTCAGAGAAAAATGAAAACAATAATTATCTGATTTGCTTCTCCTGTGTTTTGCTGCCTTGGAATGTGGTTGGAGATTGTTTATCCAACATGTGAATTGTTTTGACCTAATGACCAATCACAGCCAGCTGTGTCAGACTCTGGAGAGTCAGTTTTCATTATTATCTTTTAGCCTTCTGCCTGTATCCTTTCTGTATTCCTTATTATAGTTTAGTATAGCATTCTTTAATATAATATAGATAATAAAATAATAAATTAGCCTTTTAAGAACATGGAGTCAGATTCCTTCCTCCTTTGTCTGGGGGACCCTGAAAATCTCACAATTGGTGAGCTCCCAATGAAGCTCTGAGAGGTCCCAGGCTCCAGCCAGGTCCCTCCCTGGGTGGGTTCCAGCCCCCCCAGGCCTCAGGACACAGCTCAGGAATTCCACACTTCATCTTCTGTCGTTTGCTCCCCCAGAGGAAGCAAGGCTCCAAATTGAATTATCTCAAAGAAATCAATTCCAGATCAAACCTCTGTGAAATTATAATTGCTTTAATGATCTGCAGGCTGGAATAGACAGGGCCCAGGGAAAGCATCATCCACCTTCCCTGCTCAGTTCATAAGGCTCCTGTAGGAATCAGCCTTTGTTCACAGGGAGCATTAGTGTTTTCTAATTATGTATTAATTTAATCTACTATTAATTTTCAATTATTGTTATTACACAGGAACTTCTCTTTTCCCAAATGTGACTGCTATGTAAGATGCTGAATTCCAAGCAGCTCTGGGGTGAGCTGACAGGCAGCTGCTTAGCCATTAAAAGGGGGGAAAAAAAAACCTTCAACAACCAATTCTGATGAAGACATTCCAACCAAACAAATTATATTAAAAAAAAGACACACACAAACCTTTCTGACTCATCTGGAAATGAGCAGCATTTTACCAGCAGCCTGTTTAGCCTAAAGGCTTAAATCACTTAGGTATGGTGTGTCTGTGGAGATTTTCATTAGAATTGACATTTTGACAACTGCAAAAAAACTCTACACAACCCTGCTCACAACATGACGGGCAGTTTAAAAATAATTATCAACCAGAGGACAAAGGCAGCCGGGGGAATGAAGTTTCACTCAAGTCTCTTCTTCCTAAAGATGGCATTTAGAAAATAATCAACCCTCCTTCCTTAATTAACACAAGATGCAAAAATAGCTCTGGATCTTCAGCATTACATATGAGCAGGAGCAGAAGGGACAGGGCTGCGAGCAGAGCTGCCCTCCATGGGCAGCAGGAGTGTCTGAGTGTGGGGGGATTTCATTCTTGGATTTCACATTGCAGGGACTGCTGGGTCAGAGAGCTGCTGGCTCTGGGGGTGGGCTCTCTTCACTATGGAAAACATCCAAAAGATCCCCAAGGGAAGAGGAAGCTCCTGGAAAACACAGATTATGTCAAAGCCAACCAGTCTGTGTCACAGACATCTTTTATGAAAAATCCTTTCCTCAGGATTTTTCCTCCTGAGAAGCTGAAAAGCCTCAGGAACAAAAGGTAAACATTGATTATGTGCTGCTGTGGAATGCAACAGGTGCATCTGTGATTGGCCCATGTTGGATGTTTGTAATTAATGGCCAATCACAGTCAGCTGGCTTGGACAGAGAGCCAAGCTACAAACCTTTGTTATCATTCCTTCCTATTCTATTCTTAGCCAGCCTTCTGATGAAATCCTTTCTTCTATTCTTTTAGTATAGTTTTAATGTAATATATATCATAAAATAATAAATCAAGCCTTCTGAAACATGGAGTCAGATCCTCATCTCTTCCCTCATCCTCAGACCCCTGTGAACACGGTCACACACAGGGAGCACCCCAGGGTCTCTGTGCCATTCCCTGAAACACACAGCCTAAATCCCTGCAAGGAAACCTTTGGACAAGCCTGCAGAACACAAAGAACAGGACAAACCTGATTTTTTTTTTTTTCTTTTTTAAAGGAATAATAAAGTCCACAGTTACTTCATGATGTCAGCAAGGTTTCTTTTGAGCCATGTGGCCCAGGTGTGCCATCTGCCAGGACTCCTGCCCTGTCACAGCCCCATTTATCACAGAGCTCTCTCCTTCTATTATTGTGTATCAAAACAGCTGCAGTGAAACCAGAACTACTCCCAGCTCAGACCAGAATATCAGCAAGCCAAGCTCAGCTCATGAGGTGCAGAAGTGTTCTGGCATGGAAAAGCTGCATAGTGAAGAAAATCCTCCTGGTACAAGGAAAAAACCTCATTCTGTGGAACACTCCTGGCATCTCCCAAGAGATGTCACCATAAAGATCAAGAACTTGGCAAGTTGAACATAAACTGGACTGACAGAGAAACAGAGATGATAACTCAGGACATCTTCAAAAATTAGTAACTTAGAGCCCTGCTAGGGCTAAAGGGGCTCCAGGAGAGCTGGAGAGGGACTGGGGACAAGGGAGGGAGGGACAGGACACAGGGAATGGCTCCCACTGCCAGAGGGCAGGGATGGATGGGATATTGGGAATGAGGAATTGTTCCCTGGCAGGGCGGGCAGGCCCTGGCACAGGGTGCCCAGAGCAGCTGTGGCTGCCCCTGGATCCCTGGCAGTGCCCAAGGCCAGGCTGGATGGGGCTGGGAGCAGCCTGGGACAGTGGAAGGTGTCCCTGCCATGGCAGGGGTGGAACTGGATGGGCTTTAGGGCCCAAATCATCCTGGGATTTCCTCACAGACAGCACACAGTGGGATTAAACTGGAAGCAGGGATATGAGAATACCCATAAAGTCTCAAAGACCTCACGTGGAAGCACAGACACACTCTGCTCCCACAGAGAGCAG
Source organism: Ammospiza caudacuta (assembly GCF_027887145.1). Classification (NCBI taxonomy): domain Eukaryota; kingdom Metazoa; phylum Chordata; class Aves; order Passeriformes; family Passerellidae; genus Ammospiza; species Ammospiza caudacuta. The sequence continues at coordinate 6,711,096 of NC_080607.1, forward strand.
CTGAGGATGTATCCCCACAACACCCCAAGGCTCCTCAAACTCCATGATTTTTTAATGTATCTATGTTTTTTTGCATTATTCTGATTTTTTTAGTATCTACCAGAATTACTTCCCTGTGCTGCCTTTCCAAGCTCATTGCTGCAATGGTGGATGAGCACACAGGAATTACAAACACTCACAACAAGGGAACCCTGAGGAACCACAAGGACTTCATTGGCTTTTGGGGCCTAAATCAGAATATAATTAAAAAAAAAACTCCCATACCATCATCAGATGCAAGGGTGCAGCACATGATTTTAAAGAGACCATCAGGAACCTGAAATTGCAGCACAAGTCTCTCCAAACATGCACTACAAGGTCACCAGCTCCCAGCATCTTCCAAGGTTTGGCAGTGTTTACTATTGGGTTCCTGACACTTGAGGCTCCTGAGATCAAGCAACATGGAAATCTTGAGGTTTTTGAGGTTTTTTTTTTCCCCCCTGTGCCTGGTGCTGGCCATCCTGCTGAAATAGCTGCAAGAATAAATCTTGAAAACAACATCCCTGGAGGAGGCCAGGCAGCAAAAGGTAAGAGGAAAGAAAAGTGAAACACTCAAAAAATAATACAGTATCTGAAATCATGGGATCACTCATTCCAGGATATTTACCTTAGGACAGAAAACGGTAACAAAAACCCACCAAGAATGGAAAACCTATATATGGACAGCTAAAATTTACTGGAAGATATTTTACTCAGTGAATACCACAAACAGGAATGGGGCTTGGTTCAACATTTTAGCTGCTTGTGCCAGATGATTACCTGGAAATAGCTGCAATTCCACCCAAGGGAAATGTGCATGGGACAGTCCAGATGTGCAGGGCTCCTGCTTGAGTCTAACAAAATGAGCCAGGTTGGAAAAGACCTTTGAGGTTGTCAGGAAAATTAATCCACAAACACCAGAGGTTTATGTCCAAAAAGGAGACAGAGGAGTCCTTTTGCTTTATTCCAATAAAGAGAGAGGCCATGGGGCATTCCCTTGGGGTCTCTCCAATTTTTGGAGGACTCAGCTTCCTTTTTATCCCAATTTCCAGCCACATTTCCCTTTTCTATTTCCCCATGGCTGAGGTACTTGAGAGGTTCAGACTTCCCAGAACACCTGATACTGAAGATTTCCCTCTAATGTGTAACCCTCCCTTTTAAATCTTATGGAATTTAGGGGTTTTTCTTCCCCATTGTTTGTTTCATCTTTCAATGTCTAATTTCATTTATCAGCAAACCTAAAGTTTATTTCTAAAAGCAAATATCTTTTTCCATTCATCAATCAGTGGAATCCTTCCCATTGTTTCTTTTATCTCCCAGTGCTGGTTTTATCTACCAGCAGACCCAGAGCTTGTTTGGAAAGACAAATCTGCTATTCCTCTCAAGATCATCAAGGTCAATCTACAACCCAACAGCTCCTCATCCAGTGAACCATGGCACTGAGTACCACATCCAGATTTTAAACACATCCAGGGATTTCTGTGTCCTGGGTTGTAAGGGATGTGTCTGTATTCTGTCCCCATCTGTCATAGCTGGGGCAGTTCTCTACTGTCCATGGGGCAGTTTTTTCTTTATCTCTCCCACACCAACCCTCCCTCCAGGAGATCTCTGCTGTCCATGGCCACTGAGTGTCCCTGCAGGGCTGATCCAATCCCAGCATCCCATGGGGAGATGCTCCGACCAGGGGAGGAGCCAAGCATTCCTACCTGGATCCAATCTGAGCCTGGCACAGCACAGCAGCCTTTGCCCCCTGCATTGCCAGAGGAGCAGCTTTCTGCTGCCCTGCATGGCCAGAGGGAGCCCAGGCCCATCTGCAGCAGCCCTGGAGCTGCAGAGGAAAACTCCCCCCTTGTGCAGGATCCCTGCTGCAGCAGAGCCACAGCTGGCACTGCAGGAGGGCTGAGCCCCCCTGGGATGGGGCTGGGACACCCCCCTGACACACAGGGGACAGGGCCTGTGATCACTCTGGCAGGGTTGGTTTGTATTACTACATTTTTATTTTAAATTTTCCTAATAAAGAATTGTTATTCCTACTCCCATATCTTTGCCTGAGAGCCCCTTAATTTCAAAATTATAATAATTTGGATGGAGGGGGTTTGCATTTTCTATTTCAGTGGAGGCTCCTGCCCTCCTCAGCACACACTGTTCAAACCAGTGACTCACACCTGACTCCTGAGCCATCCCCAGCTCCCACCACTCACTCACCATGAAACCAGCACATTTCTTCCCCAAAAGGGGCACAAAAAGTGACTTCTCCCATCTCCTAAGCCCCTTCCCAAGGGGGAGGGTGTCACACAGGGCCACCAGCACTGACTGACAACTCCAGGGCTGCAGGAGCTCCCCACTGTCCCTGCAACCCAGATAAATGTAAAGTTTGGTCAAATTGCTTGGGCTGGCATGTTTTCTGCCTTCCTTTAAACCAAGTAACTCATGCTAATCTGCAGCTAAATCCCACCATCCCAGAGGCACTGCTGACATCAGTCAGGAATAATTCCCATTCCAAGGGACTAACCACATCCTATTGACAAAATTCAGTGTCACATTTTTATTTAAAGGAGTCTCAGGCTGTGCTGAACAAGCAGGAGACACCTTGTTTTGAGCATTATTTCAAGGATGGCCAGATCTGAGCTGCCCCCAGAGGAGCAGGCTGGTTCTGGCAGGGTCATGTATAAAACATCACCCAGCACTGCAGCTTCTGCAGCACACAGCTTTGAAGAGTTATTGTTTATGGATGGGGGATTTTAATAAACTGGAGCCAGCAGGGCACACAGGATTCCCAGCTCCTGTGGCATTCCCAGGTGATTTATGAGCAAAATAATCCACGGAGGCAAATCAAAGCACAGCCTTGGTGGCATCCTGGGGTGGCAGCAGAGGGACAGGCAGCACTTCCCAGCTGAGAACAGAGATTCCAGCTCCTTTTTAACACTCCAAGATAATGGAGACAGCCTCAGCGGAGTGCTGGAGACCCTCAAGTTCCTCCTGGGCTCAGACCAGGGTGGTTTGCTGCTGAATCAGCAGCAGGGATGGACAAGGCTCCATGTGGAGAGTCTCCCTGCAGAACAGCTCTCTGGGCAGGCAGGTGAGGAACCCAGCCCAAAAGGGGCTCAATTCCACCTCAGTTCCCCCCAGCCTTGCACAAGGAGCAGCCAGACAGAAAATTATTGCAGAAGGTTAATAAATTCCTCTTAGAAAATGACAGAGGGCACACAGGGTGGTGGCAGGGTCGGGGACAGAGCTTGGCAGACTTCTGACAATCCCAGGACCTCTGTGGCCCTCATTGCTCCTCCTGAGTTGTCACACTTGGTTGTCACAAAAATCCTTGCAGCAGCTCACGCAGAGCTGATTTCATTCCAGCTGTGAGGAGGGAGAGAACAAGCAGGCTGCTGTTCTGGAAGCAAGCCCATCCCAAAATTCCAAAATGCAGAGCTGCTGCCTCCAGCTGTCACACCAACATCACTTCCCTGGCACCACGGGAGCAGCTGTGCCCCCTGGCACCCAGGCCCTGCACAGGGAGAGGCTCTCTGCTTCTTGGCATCCTCAGGGCAGGATCCCCAGCACCACCACAGCACTGGGACCAGTATGGAACTGGCTGCATGTGCTCCTCTGGAGAGATGTTCCCAAAGTGTCTGTGCCTTCCAAACACCTGAGCTTTGCTGTATTTGGCTACTGAGACCTTCCAGGTCTTTGTCAGGAGAAAGGCAGCCCCAAGAGCTGAAGAGCCAGTCCTTCACAAGGCCACTTCTCCATAGACGGAGGTCCTGGTGAATGCAAAATCCTCTTTACCTCTGAACTTTCAGGAGGGAAACCTCCTCAAAGCACTGAACTCAGCCTTTAGCCCATCTTCTCCCACTGAGGTTACATCAAATTAACAAAGGCCTTGATGAGCTGCTGGGAGGCTCGGCCAGGCTCACTCCCCTTGAGGCACAAACTTCCCCCAAACCTTGCTCAGAAGGACTTTCTGCCATGAAAATGTTTGCGATTCATTTTTCTGGCCAAAGCAGTAATTTCACTTCTGCTCTCAAAGCAGAGAATGGCACAGGATCCTTTCTTCCTCCCTCCCTTTTTTAATCTCTAAAAATAAGGAGTTTACACCCTGCTTTTAAACTCAACTCAGGAGAAAACTGCAAAATACTCGAGCAAAATACTGTTTGCTTTACAAACAGAACAGCTGAGAGACCCCCAAGAGCTGAGGGACTCCACTCATGAACTCACCAGAACCCAGAGCACAGCAAACAGCAAATTCACCCCTGCTCTGCTCTCTGCCTCCACTTCAAATCCCCAGGGTCCCCCCTCCATCCCCTGCCCAAAACAAGCCCAGATCTCCTGCTGGGACTCCTGACTCACCAGCACATTTCCCTTTTAAAGGTCAAAACAAATGTGTTGTGGCAATGGGGATTTCATTAGCTCCCTCTTAGTTGCAGTTGATCAGCAGGAGTTTAAGAGATTGGTTGCACTCTGGAGCTCCCCTAACAAGGCTCTCTCCATCTTCTTGGGGAAGGAGGGAAGGAGCAGCCATGGGAAACGTCTCATCCCTGCATCTGTGGCTGAGCACAGCAATTAGCAAGGTGCTCTCAGCAGCAGAGCTGCACTGGGATGTGCTCACACTCATTTACACACCCAGAAACAGGAGTGCAGCTGGGATCCTTGTAGAGCAGAACAAGCAATTTTCAATTAGTCCAATTTCCCCTCAAGTGTTCCAACACTGCTCATTTCCATGAAGCTTTGATCAACTCTGTGAATTCCAAGTCCATTTCCTCCCACTGGAAGCCAGCTCCAACCCAAGAGCAATGCTTCCAAATCCATGGGTCAGTCACAACCAGATTTGTCTTGGGACAGAAAAGGGTAACAAAATCCCCACCAAGAATGGAAGACTTCTATATGGACAGCAAAAACTTACTGACAGATATTTTACTCAGTGAACAGCACAAACAGGAATGAGGTTTGGTTCCACCAGGGGCTGCTCATTGTCCCAAGCTCCTCAGTGAGTGCCCATCCAGCTACTTCAGGACACAGCTTCCCATCCCATGTGGAGTCTCCTGGAAAGCTGTCAGCTCCTGTAGACAATCTCTCCTTTGCTGAATCCTCCTTTGTTGCAGATGCTGCTCATTTTCAGAGGAGGAGGTGGCAGCTGGAGCCCTTCTTTCAGTTCAAATGTTTCTTGGTAAGACTTGTGGAGCAGGCAGAACAATTTGAACGCTGGAAGAATCTTCCACCCTGGGTTGCATAAGGACATCCACACATCCATCTTCATCTGCTCTGATCCCCCTTGGCCACTGCTCCAATTGTGGTGGCTTCCAAGGTCAGCTCAGCTCAGGAAAAGTAATGTGGGCAGCAGAGCCACTTCCCTCTTCACATTTAAATGAACCTCAGGTCCTCTGTTGATCTGTTTTTAATGGATGTTCAGGGACCCGTTTTCAAGTTCCCCGTCCAAAGAAGCCCCTTCTGTGAAAGTTCCCACATCCCTCACAGAACCCCAGGACTGAAGATAGAAGGAACTCCCAACATGTCCAAACCAGCCAGACTGGCTCAGCTCTCCTGTCCCCTGGGCTGGGATCAGCCTGAGGAGATGAGAGGACCCTGCTGAGTGGCAGATCAGCAGAACAGTGTCCCTCATCCCTGCTGGCTTCACCCCAGTGGAGCATCTCCCACAAAACCACACACACCTGGATCTGAGGCAGTGCCCATGAGCAAGGGGAGACTCTCAGCTGCCCTACAAGGTGTTAGATCAGGTCCCTAACCCGCTCCTGGGCATGACAGGCTGCCTGTTTCCAACTCATTTTCTCCTCCACCACTGCCAGTCAGAAGAGGTCAAGGAATCCCAGAGCAGGAGTGGCTGGGGGGAGGAGAGGGGAGGAAAAGGCATCTGCATGTGAAGAAATACAGCAAGAGCAGCACGGGCTGCAGAGATTAGGGAACAGGCTTTTCAGTGGGAGCAGAGCACAAGGCAGCTGCTGGAAGCAGGGCAGGGAAGCATTTAGCATTTCCAGCTGCAAGGCTAATCTGCTATGACACCGAACCCAGCCTGGATCCGCAGCCCCGATAAATCTTTCATCAATAAAGCTCTTTGTCACCAAGCTGGAGCACACCAGGAAGGCAGCAAACTCCACCTGCACACACAGCCCCTGGGGGGGCCTCCCTGAGGACATTTCTCATGGAGGCAGCATGTGAATTTTGTGATCCTCCCTCGCTGGCTGCAGCGAGGAAACGCTGTCAAGTTGAGTCTTCGTAAAGAAGCAACTCCACATCTGACCTACATAGAGTGCACAGATGTGAGTAGCCTCGCACAGCACGCCACAGATTTTTTTTTTTTTAATGCAGAAAAAAATTCAACACCACCTGCTTTGCCTGGGAACGTGCAGGAACAAAAGGCAGCTGTGCACAGGAGTGCTGCACCAGGATTCTGCTGGGAATTCAGGAGCAGCACGTCCATCTCTTTTTGTTTAAATACATTTGACAGGATTGCCCATCCCTGAAAGTGTTCAAGGCCAGGCTGGACAGGGATTGGAGCAAGCTGGGATAGTGGAAGGTGTCCCTGTCCATGGCAGGGAGTAGAAAGGGATGTTCATTAAGATCCCTCCAACCCAAACTGTACAGACATCTTTTATGGAAAATCCTTTCCTTAGGATTTTTCCTCCTGAGAAGCTCAGAGGCCTCAGGAACAAAATGTAAACATTGATTATATGCGGCTGTGGAATGCAACAGGTGCATCTGTGATTGGCCCATGTTGGATGTTTGTAATTAATGGCCAATCATAGCCCAGCTGGCTGCGACAGAGAGTCCAAGCCACAAACCTTTGTTATCATTCCTTCCTATTCTATTCTTAGCCAGCCGTCTGATGAAATCCTTTCTTCTATTCTTTTAGTATAGTTTTAATATAATATATATCATAAAATAATAAATCAGCCTTCTGAAACATGGAGTCAGATCCTGGTCTCTTCCCTCATCCAAGAACCCCTGTGAACACCGTCACACCCAAACCACTGTAGGATTCTGTGATTTCCAAAACTGGGACTCAGCTTTTACTCCCAGGACTGGCAGCCCTGTAAGCTTGGGCAGGAGTGTGAAGGATTGCCATCCATCCATCCATCCATCCATCCATCCATCCATCCATCCATCCGGGATCCTCACAGGATCATTCATGGCACCAGCACAGGGACAGAGCCCTGGGGCTGCTGCATCAGGGCACAACCACAGCAATGCTGCAAAACCTCCTCACCTGAGATGAGCTGCACACTCCTGCAGGTGACCTGGCCAAGTCCAAGCCCATTAGGAGAGGGTGAGATCAGGCTCTTCTCTCAGGGAACAAGCAAGAGGAGGAAACAGCCTGAAGCTGTGCCAGGGGAAGTTTAGATTGGATATCAGGGAAAATATCTTTGCTAAAGAGTGGTCAGGCATTGGAGCAGTGGCTCAGTCACTGGAAGTGTTCAGAAACCATGTGGATGTGGCACCTGGGGACGTGGGTTAGAGGCAGACACAGTGCTGGGTTAACAGTTACACTCCATGGTCTTAGAGGTCTTTTCCAGCCTCAGTGATTCTGTAATTTCAGGTGTCTGTTACCTCTCAGAGTTTAACCCTGAGACAAAAAAGGTCAGAAATCAGTTGATGCAGCAATAGCAAACAGGTGCTGAGGGCAGACTGGCCAAGGAGGCTGCTCAGAGCAGGGCCAGCTCCTCAACCCAACACCAAGCCTGGCAAAAACAGCAGCTATGAGTGAAATCCCACATGCCAGGCATTGCCCAGAGTCCAGTCCCTCAGAGAGCATCAGCTGTGCCAGGGCAAAGCCCCAGGAGATCAGCTGTGCCAGGGCAAAGCCCCAGGCACGGGGTGGCAATGGGCAGGAGCAGCAGCCTGGGATGGAGCACCTGCCCCTGGCTGGGGCTGGTCAGGGACCTGCAGGGTCTGGGGGACACCAGAGCAGCACAGGAACGTCCCAGAGAGGGGCTGGGAGCTGGGCCTGGCTGTGCTCCCAGCCCTGCTCTGCTGCCCAAGGTCAGCCCATGTCACATGCCCTCCTACCTGCTTTATATTTAGAGCATCGAGGCCAGAGCTTCATTTACCTCCCTGCTGGCAAGGGCAAATGGCAGCACTGGATACCAATCCTACAGACTGCTCAGATTTGGTTAAATATTTTTTGGGGGGTGGGAGTACAAAGCAAATCTAGAGGGTGGGAAGTCCATCAATACCTCCTGGTTGTCTTTATTCTCACTAGGTAACTTTGAGCAAGCAAAATTTGAGGGATGAACAAGAATTCAAGGAGTGATCACAGCACCAAAGGGACACTTGGACAATGCTCTCAGGCACAGGGTGGGATAGCTGGAGTGTCCAGGAGTTGGACTCAATCCTTGTTGGTCCCTTCCAGCTCAGGGTATTTCAAAATTCTAACAAAATAAATTAATTGGTTTGCATCAATTTTATCAGCTGGTCTATTTGCTATGGAGATTCCTCTTGCTCAAGACTGTGACACAGAGTAAAATAAGTTGACAAGCTTCAGGGTAAGGAAAAAAAAAATAAAATCCAAACTTATTGCCTGATTTAACCTGGAAATGTATAAAGCAGTCACTGGCAGCACAAGTCCTGGCTGCCTGCACCTCAGCAGCATCAGCCTGTCTGGTACTAACAGGGAAAACAATTCCAGCATGGGCTGAGGGCACCTACTTCCAAAACCACTTTATTTTAACAAAAACTCAGTGGATCTAAAGGCTGTTTCCCATCACTGCACAAAGCTTTCTCTCTCACATCACTGTCACATTACTGCAGATTGTGGAGATGCTCAGGAATGCTCCCCTCCTGTTACAACCCAGGAAAGAATTTAAAATTTACTGTATTTATAAGATTGCTGGTCTGCTTTGCCCAACTGCATTTTGCCCCAGGATATGGCACCCACCCAGCCTGAGCAGCCTGTTAAAGTGGCTCATCCTCTTTTTGGGGACTTGGAGAGAAAAGGCTGTGTGTAAACATGCAATATTTACTCCCCAACACGCTGCAGTTTGGCAGCCCAGCTGTGCAGACTTGGGGCAAGCCATGAATTACTCACATCACTGAGTGGGTAAAAGCCTCTGACTCACTGAGCCAGAACCCCCTGCACCAGTGCCTCACAACAAAGTACAAAATGTAGATGTTGATGCTACATAGAAGGCTAAAATCTTTTAACTCTGAGGTCACACTGCTTTTCCCCCCTCTTGCAAACCAGGGGTTGAAAAGGCAGAGAGCATCAGCACACAGAAGGGGATGGGGACATGGAATCTGCAAATTGAACTGCAGGAGTAGACTGGAATGAGATGACCCTTAAGGTCCCTTCCAACCCAGACTAGTCTCTGACTCTGTGATATGATAAATGATGATAAAAGCAATAAATGCAGACACCAGCCTGGATCACAACCCCACACAGAGCTCAGGCTGCTGCAGCCCCTTCACTGAGCCCAGCTCCTCAGCCCAAGCCCTGCAGGACGTCCTCTCACCAGGAATTAAGGGGATTGTGCATGTAAACAACCCGCTCCCTTCCAGCTCTGCCTGGGAGGGAGGCTGGTGTGACATGGTACCAATTAAATGTTAACAACACCACAAAAAACTGGGTCTGCATAAAGGAGCACCAGAAACCTGCTCCAAATGATTGATTAAACCTTCCTGCCTGTTCAGCTGTAGCTCTGGGCTTTTCCATGCTGAATTAACCACCTCTGCTGTCTGCTGCCTGTTTGACACAGAATAAATGTTCTGCTGTTAGCCAGTCCTTTTTTTTTTTTTTTTTTTCCCAGATCTCAGTGCTCAAATGGCAAAGGAAGAGATCCAAAAGTTGCTTTTCCAAACTTCCCTGCCAGCAGCTGCCAGTGTCAGGCATCACCTCAGCTCTGCACCCCATTGTCTGAACAGCATCACCCCACGGAGCCCCCCAGCCCTTCCCTAGGGAGCAGCAAGGAGAAAGATCCCAGTGCTGCAATAAGGGGAGAAAAAGTCATTTTTAAACAGGATCCTGCTCCTCAAACACAACACTGCCTTGAAATTAGGTTGCACTTTGGCTTTTATCTTCCCTGGAATCCCTGCTGCTCTGCAGACTGGGCTGGAAGATGAATCCAGGAGAACTGGGCAAAAACATGGGAGCAGCTGATTTATACTTTGGCTGAAAGAGCTTTAATTCTCCCAGCCCATACACATAGCCCGTTCATTTGGGGGGGAAAGGTAATTTAAAATATCTTTCCTAATGTCTGCTGGCAGAACAAAGATGAAGGACTGGAAGAGATGATCAATGTTTAAGGCCATCTTCAAAGCCATTTGGGGAGCTGCTGAAGATAAACAAGCAATTGGGGCCCAGGAGCCAGGCTAAAAGCTGACAGAGAAATTGCTTTTTTTCCAAGGCAAACAGAAGGCAAGGAATGGCTCAGTTCAGAGAGGCTGCGCTCTCCCCCTCGTAATACGAGCAGGGCAAGAGACCAAATTTAATTTCTTCCTCACAACAAGTTTAATTAAATCATCTAAGCCCTCCCTGCCTGTCTCCTGCCACGAGGTGTGGCTGTGCTCACAGAAGGCATCAGCAAGCTCGGCATTATTCCCATGGAAATGCTATTTGTGCTGCAGTCAAATGGCTGGGGAGCCCAGCTGCAGGGAAGCACTGGAAAACATCTCCTCATGAACAGGAAAACACCCAAACCCCACCTGGGATGTGCAGAATTACCTGCACAGCTTTCCTGCCAGGCGAAATTCCCAAGGGGTTTTTCTCCTCACCCTCACCTGTGCCCTGAGGGTGCCACCAGAGGGGACAGGATGGACACTGGATGCAGGGCTGCAGCTGCACCAAGGATTTTTCATCTTGAACTGAAAATTCATAGCCAGATCCTTGACTTTGGGCAAGGGATGGAGGGACAGGACACAGGGAATGGCTTCCTACTGCCAGAGGGCAGGGATGGATGGGATATTGGGAATGAGGAACTGTTCCCTGTGATGATGCTGAAGCCCTGGCACAGGGTGCCCAGAGCAGCTGTGGCTGCCCCTGGATCCCTGGCAGTGCCCAAGGCCAGGCTGGACGGAGCTTGGAGCACCCTGGGATGGTGGCAGGTGTCCCTGTGTGGCAAACATCTTCTATGAAAAATCCTTTTCTTGGTATTTTTCTTCTTGAGAAGCTGGGAGGCCTCAGGAACAAAATGTAAACATTGATTATCTGCTGCTGCAGAATGCAACAGGTGGATCTGTGATTGGCCCATGTTGGTTGTTTCTAATTAATGGCCAATCACAGTCAGCTGGCTGCAACAGAGAGCTGAGCCACAAACGTTTATTATCATTCCTTCCTATTCTATTCTTATTATTTATTTATTATTCTATTATTATTTATTTACTATTCTGTTCATCTTTCTGATGAAATCCTTTTTTCTATTCTTTTAGTACAATTTTAATGTAATATATATCATAAAATAATAAATCAGCCTTCTGAAACATGCAGTCAGATCCTCACCTCTTCCCTCATCCAAGAACCCCTGTGAACACGGTCACATCCCTGCCTTCCCTCCCTGGATGGGCTTTAGGGTCCCTTCCAACCCAAACCATTCTGGGATTCTCTCAGAGTCATCACAGAGGTGAGGTTTTATTGGCCTGTTGAAATGTGTGAATGTAAGAGCTGCACTCTTTGGAGCAGAAGTTAAAAAATTATAAATAAAAACAGTAAGTTTAAATTACTAGAAGAGCTCAAGAGGATTTCTGCCATGCTTACAGCTTTTACCAACTCCAGAAGGAGCTTCAGGAGCTGTAAGAGCTCCAAGCATTGCAGACTGCTGCAGCACCAACAAAAATCCCTGTTTTCCAGCAGGCACAGCCCCAGGGACGGGAACCAGGAGCTGCTGAGCCACCAAACCCCTCCAGTGCTGCCCCTCAGCAGGAGCACAGCTCAGGCCAGGCAGCACCACCAGCTCTGCAAGGGCTGTCCCGCAGCAAACACCCAGATTTTTGCTAGGTTTGAAAAAGAATTACGTCTGAGCACCTGCAGTTTTCTACACAGGGGCCACAGGCTGGGCCAGAAGAGTCACCCTGAAGGCCTGGCAAGGGGAGGGTGTCACTGGAGGGCAGGTGAAAGGCAGCCGTGGGCACTGAGGGCACTGAAAGCACAGCTGCCCTGGGCAGAGCTGGCACAGCCAGGGCTCCCCACATCCTCCCAAAGGAACTCCTTCCCTCACTAATGCTCCCAAGACACTTTTCCAAAAGAAAGTCTGCTAAAGACAGAAGGGCAGCACGAGATTTAGACTAACCAAGACAGCAAGAGCTTTGATGGGGAGACCTACAACCACGTTCTCTGCCCACTGTGACCTATGCCAGCCTATGCCGAACTCAGGAATTCACACATTAAAATGAACACTAATGGTTCCAAAACAGTGTCAATTGCCACATTCTCAACACCTCGTGCAGAAATCGTCTCCTGTTAAGTGCCAGCAGGCAGACCACCAGGGGAAGGCTCCCCACACCCTTCCAAAGGAACTCCTTCCCTGACTAATGCTCCCGAGACACTTTTCCACAAGAAAGTTTGCCAAAGACAGAAGGACAGCACAAGATTTAGACTAATAAAGACATCAAGAGCTTTGGTGGGGGGGGGACCTGCCCACCTCCTCTGTCCACTGTGACCTTTGCCAGCCCATCGGAACTCACGAGTTCACACGTTAAAATAAACACCAATGGTTCCACATTGCCACCTTTCCCTCAACACCTTCTCTTGCAGAAATTCTCCTGTTAAGTGCCAGCAGGCAGAGCACCAGGGGAAGGCTCCCCACACCCTTCCAAAGGAACTTCCCTCACTAATGCTCCCAAGACACTTTTCCAAAAGAAAGTTTGCCAAAGACAGAAGGGCAGCACAAGATTTAGACTAATAAAGACATCAAGAGCTTTGGTGGAGAGACCTGCAACCACCTTCTCTGTCTACCTTTTGCCAGCCCATCCTGACCTCAAGAATTCACACATTAAAATGAACACAAATTGTGCCCATTGCCACCTTTCCCTCAACATCTTCTATTGCAGAAATTGTCTCCTGTTAAAGTGCCAGCAGGGGAAGGATGTTGTCCCTCCCAGGGAGGTGGGACACAGCAGGAATGGAGCTGCACCGCCTCAGTTATTCCTCCTGCTCTCACTTTTAACCCGGTCATTCTCATTCTGCCGGCAGTAGCAAGCTGAAAATGAGTTCACATTCATTCCCAGCGCGGCTGTATTTGTTGAAATGTAAGCTGCTTGCAAAAGCATCATCAGATAAAGCCCTGGCACTTCTCAGCTCCTTTTGTTTGGTACCATCTCCACACGGAGGTGATGCTGCAGATACCACCAGGGAGTCACTGAATTCACACACACAGCCCAGAGGTGCCCATCTATTTACCTCACTCTTGGTAGAAACAAACCCTAGCGACCTGGCATTGTGTTTTCTATTTTAAACCAGATCTTTAGGAGCAAATTAAAAAAACAAAAAACAACCCAAAAAACCAGTTGTGCAACATCACTGGCAAAGTCTATGGCTGTTTAGGAAAGGAAATATTCTGCTGCAGGCGCAGGGATGCTCCTGGAACAGAGCTCAGCATCCTGCTGGGCACATCCTGCCAGGCAGCTCTGGCACCAGGGGGGAAGGAGAAGTCCAGAAGCCCTGAGATCAACTGGGGACCTTCCCTGCAAAGGCCAAGTCTTGCCTCAGATCACCAGCACTACTTGCTCTACACCTTTGCAATACATTCTCCAGTCTTGCTTTAAAAACACAATCAAATATTGTGATTGTAGGTGCCAGGCTGAGCTGCAGCTCAGAGGTGCCCCTGCAGAGGCTCCATCCAGTGCCACATCCCTTGGTGCTGGGCAGCCCCGGGCCAGCAGGACAAGCAGCATTGTTTGGGTGTTACACAAGAGCCAAAAGGGTGACTCAGGCTGCCCTTATAGCCCTTCCCGGGCATCCAGAGCCAGGGCTGAGGAATCTGCTGCCCCCAGGGCCAGGGGGGCTGCAGGGACACCTCCTGCCCAGGTGAGACAGCCCTGGCACTGCACCTGCAGCACATTTTCAGACAAAACCGACTCTCCTTTCATTTAAGGACAAGCAGCCATTCCAACACTCGCAGGATTTCACCTTTCTCTACCAAGGAGCATCTCGCTGGGAGCTCACAGCACTCCAGACTGCAGCCAGCAGACTCTTCCACATCCATGCTCCAGCATCATCTGTTCCATCCTGCACAATATTCCCCCAGCTCGGGCTCTGCAGGAGCAGCTCCTCTGTTTGCCCACAGCTTGGCAACACCAGGATGCTCCTCCTGATTGTTTCAGGCTGCAAAAGCCCCAAGAAAAGCTTTGGATTCACTATGTGCGTGCAGACCGGCCTCTGGAAAAGGAAACAGCCTTGGCTTTGGTATTTCCAGCATCTCAAACACCAAACTAGACACAGACAGATGTTAATTCTGCAGAACACCCATCTAAGTCAATCCCTGCCCGGTATCACCTCAATTCTGCCTTTTCTAATGCACCTAACAGTTAATTTTCTATTGGAGATGGAGCTGGCAGACCCTCTCATTAAATACACACTTTCAGGTGAGACCCCCCCAGGCACTGTTACTCACTGGAATTAAACAGGTACACCAGGACTGGTGGTAAAAATAAAAATAGCCCCAGCTCTGGGCACGCCAGGGAAGGCAGCAGCCTTCTGTGCACAGCAGCAAAATCAACTTAATCACAAATGACAACTTCTGAAAGCCTTTACTTTGGATTCATCCTTGGCATTTTTCTAGGCCAGCTTGAAAACAAAAGCTTTGTCTTCTTAAAATGCAATTGCCTGAGGCACCTCTAAAAAAAGTGACATAACTCAGGTTTGAAAAATGCCTCCTGGGTTTCAGATCCTCCTAAGAGCCTCTTTACTATTCAGCTTGATTCAGATTACCCAGATCAGCATGAACTCTACAGATTTAGCCCCAGCTACCAGCACAGGTATAAAATGCACACATTTAGGATTATATTTTTAAACTATATGATTAAAGCTCTACAGTTATGAAAAAAGAACTTGTTATTGATCTGAATGGTTGCTCCCTTCCTTTTCTCCAGCAGGTTTATAAACACTCTCTGATGACAGTTTATTCTGAATTTCACTCTATTCAGTTTCTTCCAGATTTTTTTTTTCCCCCAGCCTGTTTTTCTTGCTGGGTATTTTCAACCTTTCCATCACAAACCTCAAGCTGTGAGAAGAATGAGCAACTTGTTTTGGAATCACAATTTGAGCCTAAAATTTGATTCTTGTTTCTTCTCCCCTGCATAAACCTTTTTTATTTCAGTAATTTTACGAGCAGTGACTCTGTGCTTCTGCAAATCCAGGAGCATAGCCCTGTGCCAGTAACTTGATGGGAGGGGGCAAGGAAGGAAAAGCTGCAATTTTGTGAGACAGACACAGCTACTTCCAGTGCCTACAATTAACACCTTGGATAAATCCACAGTACCTTTAGCATATCACAGATTTTTAAACCCATAGGCTGTTTTCTTTGAGCAGATACAAATTTATTGCTAGGTCTGAAAATTCCTTATGCAGCCACCAGTGAAGAAGTTAAATCAAAAGGAGTTTTGTTGTTTTCACTGAATGATTTGGGACACAGAGAGCTGTAAGCTGTCTTGGTGATGGCAACACGTTAGAGTCTTTTTCTGAATGATCAAGTCCCATCACTTACTCCACATAAACTGTTCTCTGTCGAGAGCTTTAATCCTCTCTTTTCAATCCCTAAATAAAACATCCTCCCCAAACGGACTGTCTATTATCAGCCATTTCTAAAGAAAGTGGCTCTTAAGAGACACACCTCTTTCTGCTTTGCCGTTCTCCTGAAATCCATCTCCAACATCAGCCTGACAGAAGTGAAACAGCAGCAATCTTCCCCAGCTCAGAGAGCTGGAGGAGTGTCTGAACACCCTCCCCTCTCCAAGGAAGCTTTCACACGCGGCCAAAACCACAGAAAGGCTTCCAGGAACGGCAGCAATAAACCTTGTGACAAGCTGTCAGCCAGAGCCGGCAGCCCAGGAAGATGCTCCAGGGTCAGGGTCACACATCTGAGGTTCTGCTTGTGGAACTGCTCCTCAGCTCCCATCCCTGCATCCCAGAGCTCACCTGAAAGCCAGGCTCCTTCCCTGTCCTTTACAACAATGCAAAGAGCCCAAATCCCAACAAACAGCAGGATACAGGGCAAAATGAGCATCCCAGGACTGACTTGGAAACCAGTCAGAATCCTTCCCTGTCCTTTAGAACAGTGCAAACAGCCCAAATCCCAACAAACAGCAGGGAAAAAGAGCTCACCTGGAAGCCAGGCTCCTTCCCTGTCCTTTACAACAATGCAAAGAGCCCAAATCCCAACAAACAGCAGAATAAAGGACGGGGCAAAATGAGCATCCCGGAGCTCACCTGGAAGCCAGGCTCCCTCTCTGACCTTTAGAACAATGCAAAGAGCCCAAATACCAACAAACAGCAGAACAAAATTACCATCCCTGAGCTCACCTAGAAGCCAAGCTCCTTCCCTGTGCTTTAGAACAACACAGAGAGCCCAAATTTCAACAAACAGCAGAATACAGGACAGGGCAAAGGGAAAGCGGCACCTCCCATTCGCTGCTGAAGGGAGACCCGGAGCGGAGGCATCTGTGTGAGAGCTCTGCCCTCCTCCCGCAGCAGGGGCAGTCCGGAGGGGCAGGGACACAGCCCGGCCCTGCTGGCCCGATGACAGCCAAGGAAAACACGTTCAGCCAGGGCACTGAGCTCCAGGGCCAATGCCAAGGGCTGGTGCTGGCCCTGCCAGCTCGGGGGGGGCGGCAGCAGGGTCCGACCCGCGGTGCCACCGCCGTCCCTCCCTCCCTGCCCGGCCATCGGCCACCACACGGATTTACTGCTGGGGAAGGACAGCAGGTTCCTCAATAGGAAATAAAAGAGTCTTTTCTCCTGGCCCTGAATGTCAGCCCAAGCCAGCCGCGATGCCACTGAGTTCAGTCTCCTCAGAGCCGGAGCAGCCGCTGCGCTGAGGGCAGGCCCCCGAGCCCCACAGCTCGGGCTGGTTCCCGGCCAAAACCGGGAGAAATACACTCTGAAGTGGTGGAGTCACCATCCATGGAGGAATTTAAGAGAGGTGTAGAAGTGGCACTTGGGGACGTGGTTTAGTGGTGGGCTTGGCAATGCTGGACTCGATCTTAGCGGGCTTTTCCAACCTAAGTAATTCTGGGATTCTGTGCTGAAGCATTGCAGTACAACTGCGATGGGCTGTTCCTGCAGGTGGGCTCTTGCTCTTCAGGAACAAGAAGAGCAGTCAGAAAACAGTCAGAAAATAAAGGTGCACATCCAGTTTGCTGTCCAGTTAGACAGAAAATAAAGGTGCACATCCAGTTTGCTGTCCAGTTTATGTCCCTGCTGTCCAAAGAGAATCAGCCGCCGGACACCCTGCCAAAGCCACGGCCAGATCTGACTGTTTCACACTCACCAAAGCTGCTCTGGAGCAAGAGCCGGAGTTTCACACATCACCTCAAATCAACAGAATCATTAAGGTTAATAAAGACCTCAGAAATCATCAGGTTCCAACCTCTGACCGAGTCACCCCGTGCCAATTAAAACGGCCGAGTGTCACATCTGCTAATTTTTAACATTTCCAAGGATAGTGACTCCACCACTTCCCCCGGGAGCCTGTTCCCACATACAGCTCCCGACAGACATCAGCAGCCCCGACACAATCGCGACAGAGAAGCTCCGGCGGTGCCGGCACCGCGCGCTGGAGCCCGCAGGGCTCCGCTCGGACCCGCGGGGAGCGGCGCGGCTCAGCGCCGCTCGGGCTCGGTATTCCGCCTGTTTTCTCGCTACGAAGCCGCTCCCGCTGCCCGAGGCCCCGCTGGCAGAGCAGCCGAGCATCTCCGGTCTGCAGGAGGCACGAAGTACCCCGCGACCGTGCGGTCACACCGCGGACATCCCTGCCAAGCGCCCGGGACCCGCGCAGGGCTCAGCCCCGGAGCCATCGCCGCCCCGGCGGGGTCGGACCCACCCGGCAGCCGCTTCTAGGCGCGGCACTTCCCCATCCCGTAAAATGAGGAAGACGTGCATCAGGGGCGGAAAAACCTAACCATACACAAGAAAACCGATAGGGAAAGTGGAGACTGAAAAGGAAAAAAAAATAATAAAGCAGCACTAAGTCACTGTGCCACTAGCAAGGGGAGCCTGCGCTACCAGCACGGACCGCACGCTCCGGCTGGTGGGAGCAGCACCCCGCAGCAGCCGGGGAAAGGGGCGGCAGCACTCACCGGGTAGTCGGTGCCGGGCAGGTCGGTGCCGTGCGGACGGAGGGCCCGGCCCGTCCCGCTTCGCCCGCGGGAGCCGCCGGCTCAGTGCCGCGCACCGCCCCGCGCCGCGGCTCCTTCCCGCCGACCGTACCACGGCTCCGAGCCGGGGGGGACCCACGCGCCACGGAGCGCCCACCCTTCTGCCCACCGCCCGCTCTCGCTGCTACCGCGGCGCAGCCTGTACCGATCCGCCCTCACGGGGCAGTGCCGGGCAGGCCGCTCCGCCGGGGCTCGGCCTGGGGCAGCGCCGCTTGCCGCGCACGGCCCGCTCCCTCCCGCTCCGCTGCCCGCGCGGTGGAAGAGTCCAGAGCAGGGCGGGCGCGGGCGGGGCCGGGCGCGCGGGGCTGCTCCGGGCGCGGGTCCCCGTGAGGGAGCGGCGGGGCGGCCCTGGTCGGGCTCGGCTGCGCTCGGGGCTCTCGGTGTCCGCGGTCCCGGCCCTGCACCGCGGCCCGGGAGCTGCGGAGCAGCCGCTCTCAGCGCTCGCAGCGGCACCGCTCTTTGCCTACCCCCGGTTCACCGGAGCCGCAGCCGAAGTTCACACCCGCCGAGCGCGCAGCGGAGCCACGGGTCGAGCGCGGAGCTCTGGCCCGGCCGCTCTTCCCCAGGGGCTCTCGGTAACAGCGCGATGCTCATCTCGGCTGCTCCATTCTGTATCCGCCTGCTCCTGGCACTCACCGGGAAGGAAGCGGTTCCTTTGGGAAAATGATGTTTCCTGACCGAAATTAACGCCCGGCATTTCGCCGCTGTTTAAAGGCGAGGGAAGGCCGGGCTGAGCGCCCCGGCGCTAGAGGGACCGGCACACACGGAGCCGTGCAGGGACAGCATCGCTCGGAGGTGGCACACGGGTTCCACAGCTCACGGCAGCGGGGTCCGGGTGACATCAATGCAAATAATTTCATGCAGCTGCTCTCAACAGCGTGCTAGGGAAGGGCAGGAGCTCAGCACCGGGAGCGAGCCATCAGAGAGGCATAAATCACAATCGCCGTCAAGTCCAACCATTATCCCGGCGCTGCCAAGCTCACCACTAACCCATGTCCCCAAGTGCCACATCCTCACAGCTTTTAAACCCTCCTGGGCAGCTGTGCTGGGGTTGGACAACATTTTCAGTGAAGAAATTTATCCCTGTTACATGCCTGGGATAGTGCAACAGAACAAATCAATCAAAGCAAATCCCCCACAAGTTTTCCCCACTCATCCCAACAGAATTATAGTGGCATTTAAGCCATCAGTTACACAAAACTGTCTGACACAGTGCTGGTTGCTGATGGGACTGTTGAGGGGCTCAGAAGGTACCTCTGAAGGTTGGGTAAAGAACCCTCAGTAAGGTGAACTCTCCTGTCAGCATCAAGATGTCTCTGGCTGTGAGCTGGAGGCAAGAGCTTGCTACCTACCAACCCAAATGGGA
The DNA here is from genome assembly GCF_027887145.1 of Ammospiza caudacuta. Classification (NCBI taxonomy): domain Eukaryota; kingdom Metazoa; phylum Chordata; class Aves; order Passeriformes; family Passerellidae; genus Ammospiza; species Ammospiza caudacuta. The sequence continues at coordinate 6,730,789 of NC_080607.1, forward strand.
GCAATTAACTGGCTTTTTATCTTAATTTTTCTTGGGCAGCTCATGGCTGACAGAGGGCAGGGATTAGATTGGATATCAGGAAGAAATTCTCCCCTGTGAGGGTGAGCAGGCCCTGGCACAGGGTGCCCAGAGCAGCTGTGGCTGCCTCTGGATCCCTGGCAGTGCCCAAGGCCAGGCTGGACAGGGATTGGAGCAGCCTGGGACGGTGGAAGGTGTCCCCGCCATGGCAGGGGGTGGGATAAGATGGCCTTTAAGGTCTTTTCCAACCCAACCCATTCCATTATTCCATAATATCCCTTCCAAGATCCAGTTTTTCACCCGCACCATGTGCTTTCCCCGGGCAGGGCTGAAAGCCACACCAGCTTCCTGGTGGAATGCACTGTTTCCCATGAAATCCAAATTCCCCAGTCTGACACAGGATGTTGCTCTCCCTCTCTTCTTGGAGAACAATGTCCTCTTTGGGTTTGGCCTTCCATGATAAATCCTCCCTCAGAGTGAGATCACATCAGGGCTGTGATCAGGGCATCAAAGTGTCTGTTGTGACCATGGCATCTCCTGCTTTCCTTCCAAATTCTAATTCCCTTGGAGCTACACAACAACATTTCAGAATCATTTAGTGATATTTTCCCAGGGCTAGAACATTCAGAGCTTTCACCAAAATTCTCCACCCACCAAAGCCCCAGGAATGTCTATAAACTTGTGCAGCAGCAAGTGCTTCTCTTATTAGTCCAGAATTAAGTTTTCATCAAACCCTGATTTCTTTAGAGCCCTATTTATTATTGCTTAACAATCACTTGAAAGTCTATGGGTGGGAAGCAATACAAAAGCATCTTTCATTATTCATTAAGGACAAGTGATGCAGGGCTTTTGGAAGTGAATAGAAAGTACACAGGCTTTTCTGCATTTAAAACAATTATTTCTTATTAATAACCCTGCAGAAAGGTGCCCCGTGGAGATGTGCAGTTTGGGTGTTTTGAAGTTCAGTCTCTTGATCACAAAAAGAGTTTTTCTTCCTCTGTGACATTCCTCAGCAGAGATCCTGTGAAATGTTTTGTCATTTTTATTTAAAAAAAAATATTTAGGTGATTATTTTTGGGGGGGTGTCCCCCCTCCTGGGATGGATAATAATGTAGTGATGATCATGGAGATCAAGACATGATCTCTGTGACAGTCTGTCAGGAGAATAAAAAAGCTGCAGCAGGATTGGGGAGCCACAAGATTCCAGAAGAGCTCAGGTTGGAAGGGACATTGAGGGTCTCATTTTGAGGGTGCATTTGTCAGGTCATTGGCATGGTCCAGCAAAGACCCCTGAGGGGTCTTGCCCCTTGTAACTGGCACGCAGGTAGAGCTCAACCCATCCCTAATCTCCCTGGAGCCCAGGGCTCCTCCAGCCTTTACAAAGCCACCTGCACTGGGAGGTGCTGATTTGGTTTGCCAGGAGGAAACCACACCCGAGCCCTTCCCAGCACCAAGGCACTGGGCTGCTGTGGGTTTCCATGTGAGGAGCCACAGAAGATGCTCCTTAGCAGCGTTATCCCAGGGAGAAGTGGACAGGGACCTCCAGCCTGCAGAGCTGAGGATCTGCTGATCCAAGTCCCTTGGTGTGCCCTGAACACTCACACACTGCTCTGAGGCTGAAGAACCACTCAGAACAATTTTGCTGAAGTCCCACTGGTGAGGAGGAGCTCCAGGGCATGGCCCAGCTCCTCTGGCTGTACTTTCCCTGCGGATCTGTCCCTCCAGTCCTGAATGGGTGTCCTTGAGGCTGCAGACTGGGAAATTCAGAAGGCCCTTGTCACCGTCATATTTTCTGGAAAAATCTCTTTGCCTAGGATTTTGCTCCTGGGAAACCGAGAAGCCTCAGAGAAAAAGGAAAACAATAATTATCTGATTTGCTTCTCCTGTGTTTTGCTGCTTTGGAATGTGTTTGGAGTTTGTTTACCAACAGGTGATTGTTCCATTGGTTTCATGTGAATTGTTTTGACTTCATGGCCAATCATGGCCAAGCTGTGTCCGGGCTCTGGAAGGAGTCATGAGTTTTCATTATTATCTTTTAGCCTTCTGCCTGTATCCTTTCTGTATTCTTTAGTATAGTTTAGTATAGTATTGTTTTATATAATATTGTATTATAAAATAATAAATGAGCCTTCTGAGAACATGGAGTCAAAGTCATCATTCCTTCCTTTGTCTGGGAGCCCTGAAAATACAACAGGCTGTGCAAGAAGCCAGCACGGGGTGGTGCACAGGCAGAGTGCCATAACCAGAGAAGGAAGCACAGGGAGCCCACAGAGCATCCATTTGGTGGGGAGCTGTTCCCAGAGTCCCACTGCCAGCAGAGTCTGGCTGTGCCTCAGATTCCCTCAGTTTGTCCCCTCCCTGCCACCTCCTGCCTCTGCCTCCCTGCTTGGAAAAATGGGGCAAGCCACACTAGAGGTGATGTCTGTGGGGACTTGGGGCCATGTGGGGCCTGGGGGTGCCAGCCCAGCTGGGAAGGGGAGAATGTGGGGTCCTGCCAGCCTGGAGGGGCAATCTGGGGATTGCTGAGGGCACTTGGTTTGTCCAGCTGGAGAAGAGAAGGCTGAGCTCAGACCTCATCAGGGGCTGCAGCTCCTCCCGAGGGCAGCTCTGATCTCTGCTCTGGGACAGGGACAGGGCATGGCTGGAGCTGTGCCAGGGAGGCTCAGGCTGGATACCAGGGAAAGGCTCTTCCCCAGAGGGTGCTGGCACTGCCCAGGCTCCCCAGGGAATGGGCACAGCCCCGAGGCTGCCAGAGCTCCAGGAGCTGCCAGGGGTGCCCAGGGTGGGGCTGTTGGGGTGTCTGTGCAGGGCTGGGGCTGCCCTGGCTGATCCTGGGGGTCCCTCCCAGCTCAGGACATTCCATGATTCTGTGATTCCCTGGGAGCAGGACTGAGGGCAGAGCCCCTCCATGGGGAGCTCCCTGAGCCATGGTGCAGCTCCCAGAGCTCCTCTGAGGGGGGACTGCCTGCTGAAACATCGAAAGAAAGTGAGTTTGTGGTGTTGTGAGGTCTCCAGGATGAGGTGAGAGATCCAAATTCTCAGAACACATATTATATTATATTATATTATATTATATTATATTATATTATATTATATTATATTATATTATATTATATTATATTATATTATATTATATTATATTATATTATATTATATTATATTATATTATATTATATTATATTATATTATATTGAAAGAGAAAAGATACATCAGGCTTTACAAGAATGATAATGAAAGCTTGTGATTGACTCCTCAGAGGCTGACACAGCTGATGGTGATTGGTCATTAATTGAAAACAATTCACATGGAACCAATCAAAGATGCACCTGTTGGTAAATGATCTCCAGACCACATTCCCAAACAATCAGATAATTATTGTTTTCATTCTTTTCTGAAGCCTCTCAGCTTCCCCACTCTCCCCCCCAAAAAATAAAAAATCCTAGCAAAGAGATTTTTCAGAAAATATCATAATAACATGAGTCCACCTGTAGGACCTTTCCCAGGCTCCTAATTGGATGTGGGACCCTAGAAGATGGCAGGTCCTTTTAATTCTTTTTATTGGCATGTTTATCCTAGACACTGTGTGTGGCTGGATCCTTCAGACATTTAACTCTCTCACCCTTCCCATCACCCTGTTTTCAATCTTCTACATTTGATTTTTTGTGCTGGGAGATAGAGAAATACCAGTGGGTTTCTTTCCTCATTTTTTCTCTGTTTTTAATGAATTTTTCATTTTGTTTCACTCATACAGAAAGAATAACAATGAAGCAACAGTGCCAACATAGAAAGAATTTGCACCAAAGTCACACCATGGCCAATCTGCAGCAGCAATAATAGATTCTGTGAATCTCACTGAAGGGAATCATAAGTGGAAGGGGTGGGGAGTGCAAATGAAAGGCTCTGAACTAATTTGTGCTTTCCACACCACAAAGCCCCATTCCAAGGAGCTGTTTAAAGAACAAGCAGAAAAAATAAAATAAAAAAGAGCGCTCTGCCAAAGCAGATTTCTAATAGGAGAGAAGCAAGAAATACCCAGGTGCTTTGTGATGTTTAGAAAAATAAGTTGCTTGAAAAGGCAGATTTCTCCATCTCCATCTCCTGGGAGATGACCAGGATGCTTCCAGGGGCTGGGATCACATCTGGGCTGAGCAGGCACTGGAGTTGGGCTGGATTTGCTGTTGTGCCAGACTCTGCTCTGCAGTGGCTGCCCCAGTAATGGCTCTGCTTCCCAGGCTGAGCCATGTTCTCCTTTTATATTTGTTGTTCTTTCCAGGAGGTGTTAACACCAATTTATGAGCTCAGTGGGATGACAGAGCCGGGTGAGCAGCGCTGACCTTGGAACTCACCTCTCGCAGATTTCTTTTTCCACCCCATCTCAAAGTCAGTCTAAAAGCAATAAAAGGATGTTGGAAGGGGGGAGCTGGAGCTCATCCACTTGATGTTAAAGGAGGGAAAACTCAGTGAACGTGATCTCAAAAAGCAGGTGCCTTGCAGGTGGCTGTATCCATACTGCTGTCGTCTCAGGAAGGGCTGCACAGCTCCCCTCAGGCTCCTGCCCACAGGAATTCCTGCCAAGGAGTCACAGAATCATGGATCAGAACATCCTCAGCTGGAAGGAGCCTCCAGGATCATCCAGGACACCCAACAATCCCACCCTGTGCATGAGTGTTGTCCAAATGCTCCTGGAGCTCTGGCAGCCTTGGGGCTGTACTCCCTGCCCTGTGTATCCTTTTCTTCCAGGATCTGCACACTACATGCAGCTGAAAACACGCTGAAAACAAAACCTATGCTTATTTTCTTATATTTTTCTTACTGTTACATTGAGGAAATCAAAGATTTGCTGCTAAGGACTCCCTCCACCTTACAGGATGCACAATGGGAGGCAGCACAAAGAGGATTCTCTCAGAAAAGACAGAAAAACAATTAATATGTTGGCGAAGGGGGAGCAAATAAAGAATATTTCTTCCAAAGATCATTAAAAAGAAGCCAATTTGCCTAAAGTGTGGTGGTTAAACAGCCCTGGCACATGTTGTCCAGAGAAGCTGTGGCTGCCCCTGCATCCCTGAAAATTTCTAAGGCCAGGCTGGGCAGGGCTTGGAGCAACCTGGGATAGTGGAAGGAGGGGCTGGAATGAGCTGATATTTTGGTCTCTTACAACACAACATATTGCATAATTTTATGAGTTTCTTCCTCAAAACAACACTTTGTCTGCCAAGGTACTTTGTGGCCCAGAAATGCTGCCCAGCTCCAGCAGTGACATTATGAGCTACCAGGTGAAGGTGACTGCTTTGAGTGTGTCCCCAGGGAAAGGAGCAGGGACACTGATGACACAGGGCCACACCTGCCCAGGTAGCTCCTGTTCCCTTGGTTGTTGTTCCTGGCCACAAGCACCAATAAATCTGCCACTGTCTGGGCATCAGCAGCGCTTCTCAGATCGACTTTGCTCTGCTTGGTTCAAGTGCCTGACAAATGAAGGAAGCACAAGAACGATAAAGACTAAATCTTATCTTAATAGCCTTTCATTATTAACTGTCTCCAGATTTATGTGTCACTGGAGCAGGGAGGGAGGGAGGGAGGGAGCCAGGCACCACTGGGGTGAGCCCAGGCAGGTTGCTGCCTTTTTCCATCAGTCAGGTCTGGCTCTGTGGTTGGTTTTTTGTTTCTCTACACTGTAGGGAAACTGTGCATGTGCTGCTCTTGGCCTCCAGGTCCTTTCCCTCTTGGATCCCCTGGGATGTCAATCCTGTGGAGAGGCAGAGGCAGGGACCAGCTCCTCATCCCAGGCTGCTCCAGGGAAAAGGGAGAAATGGGGGCTCTCCCAGCTGGAAAAGAACACTGAGGAGCAGGATCATCCAATTCCCCAGCAGGATGCTTCCCACTGCCTTGGCCATGCTCCAGGAGAGGGATGTGGATGTGCTCCAACAATGCTTTTATTTCACAGCCCTTTCCTACCTTCCTGTGCCACCACACAGACTCCTGCCTGCTGAAACCTGCTGTGCCAAAGGATTTCTCACCTGGGAAAGCTGGCAAAGCCCTGCCCACTGGCAGCTCCCGTGGGTGTGCATTGACAAATGGGTCCAGCACCACGGGAGCTGCTGGGGAGTGGGGGAAGGACCAACCTTCACCTGAACAGGGAGGAGAAACGTGGGGAGGGGTCTGGCAGCAGGGACTGGGTGCTACAGCTAAGCCCAGCGCCCCTGCCTGGCTGCCAGAGCTGTGCTGATGGCAGGAGAACAGCAGCAAAAAGAGAAAAATTCAAAGTGGCTTGGGAAGCTCAGATCAATCCCTTTGCAAACCCAGCCAGTGCCTCCCAAACCATGTGGTGTTTCTGCCTGCTGGAAGCGTGGGATCCTTTCTTAGGCACATCTTAATTTGTGTGTCCTTTAGCACTTTTCCCTAAAAAGTCCCAGTTGCCATCCAGGAGTTCCCATTCGTAGCTGGAGCACATCCACTTCCCTGAGACCTGCTGTCATTAGGTGCCCAGGCAGAAATCCCACAGAAATGCTTTAATTAAAATGGACATTAAGAGCTCACTCATTCAAGCCAAAGAACATTAGGAGGAATTTAAATGAAGAGATTTTTAAATCTGTGACATTTGTTCTAATGAGAAAACACTTTCTAATCCTAAGTGTCTCCTAATTCAAAACAGATTGGAAAGACTGCAAGTGAAAACAATTTTTTTTTCCTCCCAAAAACACGTCCTGTAATTAGTAGACCTAACTGGCAAATACTATTTGTCTGTTCCTTAGAGCTTCCACATCAGCTTGGAAGCAGAAGGTGACAAACAACCTAGGAACGAACCCACAGGTGTTGGTATTTTATGTTAGGACAGGTAACAGAACTCATGGAAATTTCCACCAAATCAATCCCAGCATCTGAGGTGGGGGGGAAACTGATATGGAGGATGCAGGATGCTCCTGATCCATCTAATGAAAGGGATATTGCTGCAGCCAGGGCTGGATGCTGAGGAGGGGCAGGGAAGCAATCTGTTTGCAACAGAGGAAAAACATCCAGTGATTTGCCAGAGTGGGACTATTTTTGTCTGGAAACACTGAGATAATGAAATGTGAAATAACAGCAGACAGAAAAGTGTGAATCCTCAAATGAGAGTAACATGGGGGTGCAGCAAACCCTTTCAGGGGGGGTTAGACAGGTGTTAGAGAGGTGAAATACAATCCCTCCTCCTTTGTGTTAATCATGAAAGAGTAGGCAAGAGAACTGAAGGGTCTTTAATTTTTTGTGTGTTTCACAAATAAAAGTCCCACACAGTAGAAGGTGACACGTTCTACTCCCCCTTCAATTGTCTTTTATTTGGGAATATTGCCCTCAATAAGGCTGGAAACGTGCTGGGTGCTACTGCACCTTTCTGGGAATCCCAGACATCCACAGTTTGTAAGGACTTTATCCTTTTCCCTAGGAAAAAAGAGACTTGATTTTGCCAACAGAAATCCCAGCAATTTTGTCTTTGTTTGAACAGACAGGTGTCTGCTAAGGAAGGCAGGAGCCTCCCTTGAAATGGAAAATGCAAACCCCCTCCCTCCGAATGATTACAGTTTTGAAATTAAGAGGCTCTCAGGCAAAGATATGGGAGGAGGAATTTTATTAGGGAAAAAATAGAAATAAAGTAAAAACGTAGTGATACAAACCAACGCTGCCAGAGTGATCACAGGCCCTGCCCCTGTGTGTCAGGGGGGTGTCCCAGCCCCATGCCATGGGGGCTCAGCCCTCCTGCAGTGCCAGCTGTGGCTCTGCTGCAGCAGGGATCCTGCACAAGGGGGGAGTTTTCCTCTGCAGCTCCAGGGCTGCTGCAGATGGGCCTGGGCTCCCTCTGGCCATGCAGGGCAGCAGAAAGCTGCTCCTCTGGCAATGCAGGGGGCAAAGGCTGCTGTGCTGTGCCAGGCTCAGATTGGATCCAGGTAGGAATGCTTGGCTCCTCCCCTGGGCGGAGCAGCTCCCCATGGGATGCTGGGATTGGATCAGCCATGCAGGGACACTCAGTGGCCATGGACAGCAGAGATCTCCTGGAGGGAGCATTGGCTGTGGCAGAGATAAAGAAAACTGCCCCAGGAACAGCAGAGAACTGCCCCACCTCTGACAGATGGGGACAGAACACACAGCCCCATTTCCAGCCTCAGACACATGGAAATCCCTACAATATCAGCAAATGAATTCTCCCAAAGTAAGGAATGTATTTTCAACAATAGCAGCCCATCAGCTCTCCCTGTCCCTATGTGCTGGGACAGTGACAGCTCATCCTGTCCCAGGGCTGAGCAAGATCCTCTCGGCTCAGAGCCCTCCAGGGCTGCTCCACAGACAGAGTCCTCCCTCAGCCAGCACCTGGATTTGGGAATGAGAATGAGGTGTTCTGCTGCAAACTGGACAGGCATCAGCCTGGATCCAGCCTCCCGCCTCCTTCAGATTTGGCAGAAGTTGGCTCCACAGCTAAAATTCACCATCAGCCTTACTCCTCCAATGGGACAAACAAAAGGATCTGGATACAAAGATCCCAAGCCTGGATTTGTGGCATGGATCCACCTTTAGTTCTGTGCACAACATTCTCTTCCCTAAAAAGGAGCATGGTTGCAGATGACACGATCCTGTTTAAAATCCAGACCTGCCCGGTTGCTGTGCTGGAGGGGATGGTGCCAGTGGCTCCAGATGGATCAGGTTTGCCTTGTTTCCTGCTGGCTCTCTGTAAATCCATGAGCATAAGTAACAGCACAATTCCCAGAAAAAACACCTGCTTTTAAGCTTGGATCAGTAACCCTGTGAAAGTGTCTTTGTGTTCATCCTACTTTGGAAACATGAAACACTTTACCTAAGAGTCCAATTAAACCAACTTGGGCTTTAAAGCTTGGGTACTCAGAGGCATCTTCCTGAAAGAATAATCCTGAGCTGGCATAAATGGATACAAATCAGTGAAGATCAAGAGACTGACACCCAAGTATGCTCCCTGACAACCCTACTTAGATCTCAGTAAATCATCTCAAATACTGTGCAAAAACTCAGAGCTGTTCTGAAACCCTGCAAACACAGAGACAGAAAATACATCCCTTATTCTGGGAGAATTCATTTGCTGGAAATATGGAGTTCCTCAGGTTCTGGGTGCAGAATTTGTAAACATAAAGAATTTAAAGCAATTTGCCAGTTTTGAAATCAGGTCTCTTAATCCTGACTGCCCTCTGAGATTCCATCTGCATCTTCAGGTGGTTTTGTAGCTGTTTTAACCTCTCCTCCTCCTCTTCCTGCTTTGACTTATAACCATGGATGACCCACCATGAATAAAAGATTAGGATGTGCCAGATTCAAAGGAAACCTTTGCTTCTGGGGTCAGTGCTCCAGCTCCTGAGCTGCAGGAGCCCAGAGGGGTCAGCACTGTTCTGGATCATGTGGATGCCCTTCCAGTCACCTCCTGGTCTAGGTTGAGAAAATAATGTTTCATCTGTGAGACCTAACAGGGCCAGAGCTCTGAAGGCTGTCAGTTCTGGGTCTGTTTTCAAAGAGATAACAGGGCCTGGCACCAGCAAGTCCACAGGAAGAGGGATGAAGGCTACAGATGATGGGTAAAGGCTCCAGTGATGGCCAAAGGAAAAAAAAAAGGATCTAAACTTTGAATTTCTGCTCAGGATCTCATGGCCCATTCTGCTCCAACCCTGCATCTGAAAGCATGGAAAGGATCACCCTGTGCCAAGTGATGCTGGGCGGATCCTCTCCTTGGATCTGGTACTTGCAGTGGGGTTTTGCTCAGTTGTTGCCACATTGAGAACTTGGACAGGCTTCAACTTGGTTCATGTCTTGGTTTGAACAGCCAGGTGTCTGCTAAGGAGGGCAGGAGCCTCCCTTGAAACGGAACATGCAAAGCCCATCCCTCTGAATTATTATAATTTTGAAAATAAGGGGCTCTCAGGCAAAGATAGGGGAGTAGGAATAACAGTTCTTTATTAGGAAAATTAAAAATACAAATGCAATAGCACAAAAAAAATCCCAAACCAGCCCTTCCAGAGTCAGAACATGCCCTGTCCCCTGTGTGTCAGGGGGGTGTCCCAGCCCCATGCCATGGGGGCTCAGCCCTCCTGCAGTGCCAGCTGTGGCTCTGCTGCAGCAGGGATCCTGCACAAGGGGGGAGTTTTCCTCTGCAGCTCCAGGGCTGCTGCAGATGGGCCTGGGCTCCCTCTGGCAATGCAGGGCAGCAGAAAGCTGCTCCTCTGGCAATGCAGGGGGCAAAGGCTGCTGTGCTGTGCCAGGCTCAGATTGGATCCAGGTAGGAATGCTTGGCTCCTCCCCTGGGCGGAGCATCTCCCCATGGGATGCTGGGATTGGATCAGCCCTGCAGGGACACTCAGTGGCCATGGACAGCAGAGATCTCCTGGAGGGAGGGTTGGCTGTGGGAGAGAGAAAGAAAAAACTGCCCCAGGAACAGCAGAGAACTGCCCCACCTCTGACAGGTGGGGACAGAACACACACATATCCTACAACCCAGGACAGTTCAGCTTCCAGGCAGTGAAGGGGAAGGTGCTGATCTCCTCTTTCAGGTGATGCCAAACAAGGAGATGCGATGAAGCTGTGTCAGGGAAGGTTCAGGTGGGACACTGGGGAAATGTTCTTCCCCCAGAGGGCCGTTGGTCCCTGGAGCAGGTTCCCCAGGGAAACAAATGATCATGGCAGAGCCTGCCAGAGCTCAAGGAGAACCTGGACAGTGCTTTTAATCCTCTGTTTAGTTCTGGATATTCCTGTGAGGAGAAGGGAGCTGCTGATCCTTGTGGGTCCCTTTCAGCTTGAGGCAATGTGAGATTCTATGAAACTCCTGAGAAGGACCTGCCCAAGAAATCTGCCTTGAGGAGAAGGGATTGAGAGGTGTTTATGTCCCTTTGGCCACCCCTCCTGATGGTTCATCTCCCTTTTGAACACGTGCCTTGATTCCTCCAGACACTGTTCATGTCTCTGCTGGGCTCAAGTGGCCTCCAACACCCACCTTTGCCCTCTGAGAGCATTTCCCCAACGAGCAGATGCCCCATGAGCATGGGCACCACCCAAACCATTGCAACCCCCCCTTCAGAGCACTTCTCCCATCTTCAGGTCATTCCTGGGCTCTTCTCCAGGCAAAATCTCCTCTCCAAAAGCCTTTTAATCCCCCAGCACTGGAGCTGGGCCTGGTGCTGCTTGGAGAGCTGTGCACAAACAAACCCAGCCTGATGCTCCCCTGCTGAAACTCCCAGCATCACACTGTGAGGAGATAAGAACTGATTTTGAACAAACTGATTTCTTATCAGCTGGAGGTCCGATTTTGTGGTCTGATACTTCCTCTGGCAGCAGCTGTACAGGAATACCAGGACAGCTTAGGGGCTGTGGTGGCTCTCAAAACAAACAGGGATGGCAGAACTGGGTCTGCTGAAGGAAGGCATAAATGAAATTCACCTTCCAGCATTCACTGCAAGTGAAGCTGATCTGCATTTCTTATACCAAGCAAAGGCTACAGCTCAGATGCTAATTTTATCTTGCTGGCTTTGTAGTGTCCTTGATCTTCAAGAGAATTCAAAATAACATGGAGCAAATGTATAACTAAGTCGTTTTAAAGAAGGAACTGCAAAGTGCATAACTCTGCTCAAGGGGAAACAGCTTCTCTGCTAAACACGGAGTATGAAATCAGATCATGCTGGCAGACTGAACAAATGGGCTCTTTACTCCTCATCCTCACAGCAGGGCTCTTAGGGAGCTCGTTTCCATCTGCCCTGCAAATCCATCCCAGTGGGAATGTGCAGGAGAGCCAAGCCCACCCTCACCTCCTCATGGCTTGTGGCAGATTGTGACAGATTGTGACCCTGCCCTGACACAGCTCCATTCCACCTCCTTGTTTGGCATCACCTGCAAGTGGAGATCAGCACCTTCCCCTCCACTGGAAGTTAAACCAGGTTTAATCCTGTCCAGGTTCTCAGTGTGGCAGCAACTGAGCAGAATCCCTTTGCTGAGCAGACACAGGTGAGTGATGACACCAGGAGCACTTTGTGCCAACCCTGGGCACAGTTACTGCAAGGGACCCTTTTCTCTGGCTGGAACAGCAGCCCTGGTGCTGGGGCTGCTCCTGCCTGCACAGGCTGGCAGACACCTGAGAGAGCCCAGCAGGGCCAGCAGGAGTGGGGATGATAGTGGGGCCCTGGAAAAATGTTAAAAATAGACTCTGAAAATGTTAGGTTTTGTGTTTTGCCAGATCATGTGAAATTGCACCTGAGTAAGCAGTATAATAAATGATATAATTGTTAGATGTGATGATTGTTTAGTAATTAAATATAATTATTGTTAAATCATAAGAAGAATAATGAGAAACTATGTTAGAAGTTTGAGGGGGGGGGCCACGAGGAGCCCATGCTTGGCTGAAATGTATGTATGCAATAGAACAATATAAATTTAATAATTAACATGAAAGTTATATAACGATAGAATATAAAAACACGTTCATCCCGAACCCATGTCGGAGTCAGATTTGGGTTTGTACCCCTGACACCCAGAGCTCTTCAATAAAAGCACCTGCATAGAATTATTCTCATGTGTTTCTGAACGCTAACAGGGACACAGCCACTGTGTGCTGCCATGGCTGGAGGGGAAGCCCAGGCCCAGGAGAGCTGGGCTGCAGTGTTTGAAGCCCTGCCGAGCTGCCAGTGCAGCCCCAGGGTCAGACTGGGCTCCCCTCCCTCTGCAGAGCTCCAGCTGAGGCAGGCCTGAGCAGGAGCTCCAGGGCTCCATGCTCTGCTCCAGGAGCAAACTGTGCTGAACTCACTGTCCAGGTGCACCTGCTGGAAGGTCCTGGAGGCTTTAGGGGAACAGCATGGGCTGCTGTGCCAGAGTGGGGTTTAGGTGGTGGTTGCTGCTGCCTGTTTTCCCAATAAGCATCTCCTGGAAAAGCTGCTGGGGTGAGCATTCAGACAAGTCCACACACACCACACTCACCAGGCTGCTCTCCAGCCATGGGCCCTGTTAGTCCCACCCCATGTCAGGTTACAGGTGAGCTGGGGCAGAGCCTGGAGTGCCAAGCAGCATTTTCAAACCAGGAGCAACCACAGCTCTCCCACCATCATCCCCAAATTACTGTATTTGCTGGGAATGTCCCAACAAAGGCAGGAATGATGAATCTGACTCCATGTTCTCAGAAGGTTAATTTATTATTATATTATATTATATTATATTATATTATATTATATTATATTATATTATATTATATTATATTATATTATATTATATTATATTATATTATATTATACCAAAGGATACTCACTGAATGCTAAAAAGATAATAATGAAAACTGGTGACTCTCTCCAGAGTCCAGACACAGCTTGGCCCTGATTGGCCAAAGAGTGAAAACAACTCCCAGCAGAATGCAATGGAACAATCACCTGTGGGTAAACAATCTCCAAACACATTGCACATGTGAGCACAGCACAGGAGAAGCAAATGAGATAAGAATTGTTTTCCTTTTCTCTGAGGCTTCCCAGCTTCCCAGGAGAAAAACCCTGGGTGAAGGGATTTTTCCAGAGAATGTGAATGCCACACCCAAGTTATTATCTTAGTCTGTCCCAGGCAGAGCTGTCTGGCACAGAGCAAAAAAGAGATTTCTCCATGCTACAGGGAAACATTCTTGTCTTTCACTGGTACCAAACTGCAGAGAAGTCCCTGATTTCCAGGTGAGAGGTGCAGGGGTGCAGGAATGGTGCTGCAGAGCTGCCACAGGCCTGGGAAGGGACAGGAAGTCCCTGGGCAGACAATTCCCACAGCAAGGGTGCCCTGGGGATACCAGGACACATCCTACCTGTCTTTTCAAACTCCTATGAAGGAAAAAAGCAGAAAAATGCATGTCAGGTCAGAGAAACACCCACCATGGCAGGAGGGAGGGCAGGCCCCAGAGGGCTCTTACAGAGGGAGCTGAGAGGACAGAGATTCCTTTCCTTTCCTTTCCTTTCCTTTCCTTTCCTTTCCTTTCCTTTCCTTTCCTTTCCTTTCCTTTCCTTTCCTTTCCTTTCCTTTCCTTTCCTTTCCTTTCCTTTCCTTTCCTTTCCTTTCCTTTCCTTTCCTTTCCTTTCCTTTCCTTTCCTTTCCTTTCCTTTCCTTTCCTTTCCTTTCCTTTCCTTTCCTTTCCTTTCCTTTCCTTTCCTTTCCTTTCCTTTCCTTTCCTTTCCTTTCCTTTCCTTTCCTTTCCTTTCCTTTCCTTTCCTTTCCTTTCCTTATCTTTTTCTCTATTTCCTTCTTCCTTTTCACCACTGTCTGTGTTCACCTCCACACTCATCAGGGCACAGGCTGGAATTCCTGGTGTGTCTGTGAGGGCCAGGAGTTGAACTGGATGATCCCTGTGGGTTCCTTCCAGCTGGGGATGTTTTGTGATATTCTCTGAGGTTATTTGGCCTCAGCCTCCCTCCTCAGCCAGGGCTGGGGTTCTCACAGCCCCATCACATCTGCTCCTGGAGGACTGGTCAGGATTTTTCCTTGTTAAGGTGAGTGCAAGGAAGGATTGAACCTGATGGCACCACAACCTAACCACAACATCACCACCCCTGCAGAGCTGAGCACATCAGCTGGGCACAGGGGGAGGAGGGTATCTGCCAGGGAGCTTAGACTCTGCTCCATGCCTGCATTTTTTTTCCAGTTAGAGATAGACAAAGTGGAAAAAAAAAAAAACAAACCAAAACCCAACTAAAAATCCCAACAAAAACAGACAAACAAAACCCCCAAAACTCCCAAAAAAACAAACAAAAAACCCCCCAAACCAAAACAAAACCTCAAAACAACAACAACAGAATGAAAACCACTAAAACCCGAAAACAAACAAACAAAACTGGAAAAGCAGCAGAATTGAAAATAAGAAATGAGCTGGGGTATTTGTTCTCTTTGCTTGGATTTAATACTCCTTGGAATGAAGCAGTGAGAGGCAGATCCTCAGTTCCTGAGCTCCTGGTGCCAGCCCCACTGCTCTGCCCTGGACTCTGCTCTCCTGTGAACCCTGCCATGCACTGGGACCCTGCACTCAAATGCTGAAGGTGAACCATGAGAGGTGCTGAACCTTCCTCTTTCTTGAGCACTTTTGGCCTCAGATCCTTTTCTCCAGCCTCTCTGTGCTTTCATTAAGAGTTTCCCTTATTTCAGAGCAGGTGCTTGGTCCTGTTCTTAATGAACCTCTCTGCTCCCTTGTAAACAAGCCCTTTATGAGCTCCACAAGCATGTGCTTGTTTCTATTTATACTTTTTCCATATCAATATTTGAAAGCACACTCCCCTACACTGCATTCCTTCCCTGTGCCCTTTTCCATCCCTGCTGCCTCATTCCCACCTCTGCTTTCTCTCCCAGGTTCATCCAGGCTCTTTTAATTCAAACTTAGGTTTTTCATTTCCTTTGTTGGCCTGAATTAAATAATTGGGAACTTTGTTTCTGAATGATTTGCATTCACAGACATCTCCATATCCCTGCAGAGGTGTCGTCCTCTACATGAGCTAGAAATAGGTGGGAAGTAAACACCTGAATCGTGCAGGCATTCTTCTGAGTGTGCCTGCTGTGCACCTGGCTTTGGAGAGAGCTTCACACCCATTTTTGTGCTGGATTTATAGGGATGGGACACCAATCCTGGGAGGAAAGGCTGAGAGAATTGAACTTGTTTGGCCTGGAGGAGAGAAGGCTTTGGGGTGATCTGATTGTGGCCTTTGGGTGCCTAAAGGGGCTCCAGGGGAGCCAGAGAGTGACTTGGGACAAGGGATGGAGGGACAGGACACAGGGAATGGCTCCCACTGCCAGAGGGCAGGGATGGATGGGATATTGCGAATGAGGAATTGTTCCCTGTGAGGGTGGGCAGGCCCTGGCAGAGGGTGCCCAGAGCAGCTGTGGCTGCCCCTGGATCCCTGGCAGTGCCGAAGGTCATTGGGGCTTGGAGCTTGGGTTGGACATCGGGGCTTGGAGCTCCCTGGGACATTGGAAGGTGTCCCTGCCATCATGGCAGGGGTGAAATGAGATGGACTTTGAGGATCCTTCCAGCCCAAACCATTCCATGACTCTGCTGCTGCTGCACCTTGTGTTCTCAATCCTCATCTCATTAACAGAGGAATTCCTGCTCTGGTTGGCAACCTGTGCAAAGAGGAGTGCTTCCCCTCTCCCACCAGCTGTAGCCAGGGACGAGACTTCAGCTCCTCCACCACAAGTGCTGGGAGTACTTTGTAATGTAAATAGCACTCCTGGTATTTTTAACAAGCACCTGCTTTATCCCTCTGCCTAATGAGAGCCTGGACAGAAATGCAGTGAAAGCACACCAAGGTAAGACTGCCATTTAAGCTAATTAACAGCAAATTAAATTAAACTGACACACACATATATTTTGGGCTCTTGCATCTAACAGGAGGCAATGCTGCAGAGATTTCATTATTCTCATTTCCCATCACCTGCTTTTTTTCCCCTAGCACCTTCCTACCCAATTACCTGGGGAAAGGAAAGGGAGAAAGATACTAAAGCCAATAAGATAATTCTCATTTACATAAAAATTTTTCTGCGTTGTGTTTAATAGTCTGTGAGTAACTGCAGAAGAATATATAGTCCATTCTTTAAAAAGCTCCAGTGCACTAATTGAAATTAAATTACATGGAACCCAGTGTCTGGCTCCTGCTCATTGGGAGATAATATGCAAGCCCCAGCTTTGTGTGTTATTATATTATTAATATTGATGGATGAAGCACTGGAACCACCACAGAGCCACCTCCCAGGTGCAATTCCCCTTCCTCCAGCTGCAGGGGAGCCTGAACCCATCTCCCATGAATATTCTTCCTTTGCTGCAGGCAGTGCTGGGATCCTTTGGCATGCTGGACATCCAGAGCTGCAGCTTCTGGTCCCTCTTTGCTGCATTAAGCCCGTGTCACCATGATATTTTATGGAAAATCCCTTCACCAGGATGAAGCTGGAATTGCTTACCCAGCATGTGAATTGTTTTAATTTAATGACTAATCACAGCCAGTTGTGTCAGGACTCTAGTCTGTCATGGGTTTTTATTATCATTATTTTTTAGCCTTCTGGTGGATATGATATGATATGATATGATATGATATGATATGATATATAATATAATATAATATAATATAATATAATATAATATAATATAATATAATATAATATAATATAATCCTTTTGAAAACATGGACTCAAATTCTCATCTCTCCTCATCCTGAGGACCTCACAACCGTGAGTGATGCAGCTGCAGCCTTTCCTCCACGTTCCTCTGCTCCTCTCACAGCTCAATTAATCCCTCAGGGGGACGCTGCCACCACAAACAAGATTTAAGGGAATTTCATGCCAAGCTGGCAGGCCTGGAAAGGGAAGGCTGGTGCTCCCTGAAGAGGCAGAGCACCAGGAGCTGCTTCCCCACCTTCCTGGGAGCTGCTGGGGTTCACTGTGCATGGAGATCACTGCTCACCCTCTCCACGAGCTGCTAACGAGGGAGCCAATTAGTGCCAGTTGTGATGGGAGCACTGCTTCCACCAGGAGCTGGAGTGAAACCTTTAACTCGCTTTGCATAGGCAGAGGAACACAAAATGTTCAAGCAAATCCACGAGTTGGGAGGGTTTAGGATACCCCCGTGGGTTTTAGGCTTTGTTTCAGATGGAAAGGAAAGGAAAGGAAAGGAAAGGAAAGGAAAGGAAAGGAAAGGAAAGGAAAGGAAAGGAAAGGAAAGGAAAGGGAGAGGAAAAAGAGAAAGGTTTCTTGCCCTTTGGATGATGAAACTAATTCTCCTCATCTAAACTAATCCCAGGTTTTCTGGAATGACTCATGCTGAAATGGTCCCTTGGTGGTCTGGGACCTTGGAATAACGAGTTGCCAAGGTTGGACACCAGTCCCTGCTGCTGGGGGCTCCAGGGTCAGCCTGTCAGCCCCTGCCAGCCCCGCAGGCCTCCTGACATTCCCAATGGAGCAGGAGAGCCAGGAGCTCTGAGCTGCTGTCGTGCAGCTCTGTAAGATCCAGAGGGAGCAGGACACAGATGGGGAGCCATCCTGAGGGGCCCAGCAGGGTCTGCCAGGGGTTCCAGCTCCTCAGTTCCATCCCATTCCAACCTGGAAAGGGATCTGAGCTGCTTCTCTGCCTTTTGCTTGGCCCTCTGCAGGGTTAGGGAGAAGACAAATGGTTGTGTCCCTCCAGGACCTGGTTCCTCAACTAGAGACTGTCGCAGACATCTTTTATGGAAAATTCTTTCCTTAGGATTTTTCCTCCTGAGAAGCTGAGAGGCCTCAGGAACAAAATGTAAACAATGGTTATCTGCTGCTGTGGAATGCAACAGGTGCATCTGTGATTCGCCCATGTTGGATGTTTCTAATTAATGGCCAATCATGGCCCAGCTGGTTCAGACAGCAGAGCCACAAACCTTTGTTATCATTCCTTCTTATTCTATTCTTAGCTAGCCTTCTGATGAAACATTTTCTTCTATTCTTTTAGTATGGTTTTAATGTAATATATATAATAAAATAATAAATCAAACCTTCTGAAACATGGAGTCAGATCCTCATCTCTTCCCTCATCCCAAGACCCCTGTGAACACCGTCACAGGAGACAGACTTTTGATGATGCAGAAGGCCCTGAAGCTGTGCAGAACAGCCCCAGAGGAGGGTGAGCAGCTCCCAGAGTCCTGCAGCTCTGAGAGCTCCATGGAGTTCCCATTCCCAGGCCTGGGAGCAGCAGCACTGCCTTGAAGGAGGCTGGAGCTCGTTTAGATCACTCAGTCCTGCCCTAAAGACTGAAGATCTGGAGGAGTGAAGTTTGCTTTCAAAGGAGCCATCAAACACAGCTCACACCCCGACAGGAAGGGAGCATCATCCAGTGAGGTAAATGGGAATGCAGGCTCCCCCCTGTGCTTCAGATGAGTCACCAGGAAAACGTTCCTGAAACCTCCTGTCAAACAGACTTTACATTAAAGGCAGCATTACAAGGCACAAAGTGATTTTTCTCAGGACATTTATGAAGTCCTGCAGCTAATTAATCCATGCATTTACAAAAGAAATGCTTGACAATACACAGAGTTCAGCCAAGTTCAGGGAATGAAAGAAAATATCAGATCAGGGAACCTGCACATCTCCTTTGGTCCGTGACAGATCTCCTTAGCAGCAAATCCCAGCAAGAAACCTCTCTGCTTTCCCCCTCAAGTCAAATCCTTTGTGTCAAACCCTATTTTTATCTCAGCCCACTGAGCTCATGAGGGTGAAACCTCCATGGAAGGACCCTGAGTTCTGCACCACTGCTTTTAATGGGAGTGCAGTGGGGAAAGAGCATCCAGTGCTGCTGGAGGTGCAGAACATTGGAGAGCAGAGGAAGCAACACAGAACTTCTTCCTCAAACACAGAAATTGTGCTTGGATCCCTCACTGCTACCTCAGGAGCCTGGCTTGTTTGCAGCTCTCCAGATCTTTCCCTTTCCTGTTTGTTAAAATGGGGATTATATTTTCTTTATTTCCAGTCATCAGGAACTTCACCTGGCTGCCACAATTTTTCCAACACGATGAATAGTGGATTAGGATCTCCCAGATCCCTCAGTGGTTCCTGGGAGGAGGTGATCCCTGGATTTGAATGGAAAGGGGGGAAATTTAAGCTAAATATTGGGATGGCAACAGATGGATAAAGATAAAACCATCCTGGGAGCAAACTGACACTGGGCTTGGAGGAGAAGGAACAAAGAGAGGCTGTAACAGGCTGGTGGTTTAGGAAAAAGCAGCAGCCCCCAGTGCAATCCCAGAGCTCAGACTGCAGGGCATCAACAGATCTGCTCCTCACCTCTGTACCCAGCAGGACTTGCCCTGCCTGGATCTTTTCCAGAGGGGAATTGGCAGTCAAATCACTTTCATTGTCAGTTCCCTGGTTTTATGGGGCTTCTGTAGTTCAGTGATTTTTACAGTGCAACTTTGGGCAATGAAGGAGGCCCTTTACAGAGTTCTGGCTGGACTGTGTGGGGTTTAAAAGCTGAGCAGAGCTGGGGACAGTGGGAAGGATTACACAGACTGTGCCTCTTCATGAAGATGCCGGCAGGAGGTCCCCATGGAGCTTCCAGTAAGGAAGGAAAAGCAAAGCCTTGCTGTAATAAACTCCTTGAATTCAGCACTGACACCATTGTGGGGTTTTGAGCAGCCAATCTTTCTTTTTTAGCTTCCCAGGAAACACACAGCCACATACAACATTTGCTTGAGGAAACACTGGCTTCCCATTCTCAGCAGCAGAGTAAACATGGCAAAGAAGATTTGTAGAAGATACCCATTGTTATGAGTAGCAGCTGCCCATTTTTTAAAAGGTTGCAGAGTTCACAGGTTGGGCCAGTTACTGCTAGGGTGGAGTTCTAACTGTTCGTTGTTGTAATCACTGGTTGTTAATAGTTTTTCATTAACTACCTGTTGTTGATGGTTGGGAATTCCCCTTTTGTCAGTGATGCCCTGCTGCTTCCTGGAGGATGGCACCCAGATGGTGAAGGGGAAGGGACATCGAGGTTGGCATGCAAATGACATCGGATTCAGCATGCAACGGGAGAGACCCCTCACCAAACCTAAGAAAAAACCCCTAAAAACAACGAGCCAACACTAAATTGATGAATCAAAGTGATGACTTGTGATGGTGTTCACAGGGGTTTTTGGATGAGGGAAGAGATGAGGATCTGACTCCATGTTACAAAAAGCTTGATTTATTATTTTATGATAGATACTACATTAAAACTATACTAAAAGAATAGAAGAGAAGGCTTCATCTCAGAAGGCTAGCTAAACTAAGAATAGAAAGGAATGATAACAAAGGCAGCTGTCTCAGACTCTCTCTCTGAGCCAGCTGACTGTGATTGGCCATTAATTAGAAACAACCACATGAGACCAATCACAGATCCATCTGTTGCATTCCACAGCAGCAGATAATCAATGTTTACATTTTGTTCCTGAGGCTTCACAGCTTCTGAGGAGGAAAAATCCTAAGGAAAGGATTTTCATGAAAAGATGTCTTCAACAATGACTAGACATGAGGAACAGAATCCAGTATCCACCAAGGCCTTTTTACCCCTCACCCTAAGCTAAAAAGATCTTGGCTAGACAGAGGACCTCGAATGTTGAACCAAAAAGCAAAGGGATTTCCTGATGGTCTCGTGAGGATGGAGGCCCCAGCTCTGCCTGCAGACCAGAGGACAAAGCTGCTCCTTTCCTCCTCTTCCATGTCCCTTCTGGTAGCAGCGGTGCATGCCACCCATCAGTTCTCCCCACCCAAGCTGATCGCTTTTAATAAAGACATTTAAAAGGATAAAGGTCTCCCGCCTGTGTCTATTTCACCCATCAGCTGCTGAGTGGGTTTCAGGATGAATTCATGCAGCCGTGCCCCGCAGAGGCTCAGGGATGGTGGCAGCACACACCCCTGCCCTGTGCAGCATCCCTGGGCAAGGGGAGGCAGCCCTGGCGCCTGCTGAGGTGTCAGACACACCCTGGGGCAGCACTGAGGGCTGGCAGGGCCCAGGCTGTGCAGGCTGCACCTCACCAGGTGTCATTGACACTCAAGGCTCATTTCACCTTCCCTGTGCACTTCAGCCAGGAGCCAGGAATGACCTGAGGGCTGCCAAGGCCTTTCACATCAGCTCTGCACAGAGCCCTCAACAGATGGGCAGGTGAGGGACAGAGTGGTTCTCAAATTATTCCATGTAGCTTAATTATGTCATAATACCATCTTTAATGCATCTGAGGAGCTTGGAAGGACTCCTTTCATGCCTAATTGTGAGGCTTTCTGAGAGAGCAATCACTGCTCAGAGGTATTTTCCAAGGATTTTTCTGTCTTTTGCCTTTGTAACATCAGTCAAGCAAACCACTATTGAGCAGTCTCTGTAGCCTGGCTCCCTTTTTAACCTCTCCTGTAAAACCTTTGGATATTATTATCCTTTCCCTGTTTGTTCATGTCTTAGGAGTGCAGATGCTTATCTGGGGCTTGCATTAGTGCACTCACCAAACAATGGAGACATGAAAGGAGCAAAGGGAGCAGTTAGGTTGAAAGTCTTTGGGATGAGTGTGGAAGTTCTTTGTTGGTGAGTGAGGAGCCCCCTTTGATCTGGCAGCCGCGGGGAGGGCAGGCAGGGATGCAGCAGAGCCAGGAGAGGCTGCACAGAGCCCCAGCTCAGGGGGAAAGACTCCCCCAGGGCTGCTGGAACCCCCAGCCCTGAGCTGCTGCTCTGCAAAGGCTCCTGCTGGGCAGAGGGCTCTTCACTGGGTCACTCACTGCCCACGAGTGCAGGGGAGCTGGGGTAATGCCTGGGCTGGGCTCAGTGCAAACACAGATGCCAAACAGACACAGCCCCACAAATAAACAGAGCCCCCCAAACAGACACAGATCCCCAAATAAACAGAGCCCCCCAAACAGACACAGATCCCCAAATAAACACAGATCCCAAACAAACACAGCCCCCCCAACAAACACAGCCACCAGACAGACACAGATCTCCAAATAAACACAGATCCTCAAAACAAACACAGATCCTCACACAGATTCCCAAACACAGCTCCCCAAGCACAGCTCCCCAAGCACAGCCCCCCCCAAACCAGCCCAGACCTCCAAACAGATCCCCAAACAGACACAGATCCCCAAATAAACACAGATCCCCAAATAAACACAGCCCCCCAAACAGACACAGCTTTCCAAACACAGTCCCCCTAAAACATGGATTCCCTAAATACAGATCCCCTAAACACAGCCCCCAAACAGTCACAGATTGCAGACACAGACCCCAAACAGACACAGCCCCCAAACCCAGCTTTCTAAAAACAGCCCCCCTAAAACACAGGTCCCCTAAATAAAGATCCCCTAAACAGAGTCCCCAAACAAACACAGCCCCCAAACCGTCACAGCTTCCAGACACAGACCCCAAACAAGCAGAGCCTCCAAACACAACCCCCAAATACAGATCCCCTAAACGCAGCCCCCAAACAGACACAGCCCCCAAACAGACCCAGATTGCAGACACAGTCCCCAAACACACACAGCCCCCCAAACAGACACAGATCCCCTAAAACAGCCCCAGACTGCAGACCCTGCCCCCAGCAGTGCTGGCTGTCCCCCAGCAGCCCTGGCCAGCACAGAGCCCCTGGGCCGGGGCAGAGCAGCTTGCCCAGGGGCTCAGGTGAGCAGCATGGGGCTGTGGGCACAGGGTGAGGGTGAGGGTGAGGGGAGCCCTGGGCAGGGCTGGGGAGCATCCCCCAGCCAGCAGCACATGGTGTTCTCCATCCCCCTGCCAGAGTGGCCTCACAGACCTCTTGGGAGCAAACACACAGCAACTGTGACCTTTGGAAGGGATCTTGCACTGAGGAGCTCTCTAATCACACAGCCATTATTGGTTCAGAATGAACTTGGTGGTCAGTGGGAGTTGGACACAGTGGCTCCAGCTTTGCTCCAGCTGTTCCTGTGCCCCTGATCCCACAGATACCCTTTGTGTGCAGGCCAGGCCCAATTTAAACAGAAAGGAGACAGAGCTGCTTGGTCTGACATTGCTGGTGTCCCAAGGGACATTAATTCCCCTCCCAACTGCTTTAATTTCTTTTCATTTTGCCTGGAAACCAGCCCATGGCTCATCAGAGTGTTTCATGTTCACTCCTCAAAGTATTTCAAGAGGCACAGCTCCAGCTGAGTCAGAAGTACCCAAAGAGCCTCTCTTCACCCCTGAGCTGTTTGTTTTCCCTCCCATGCCTGCAGAATAACCTGGGCATGACGTTCAGCTGTGGCACCACCAGAAGGTCCCTTCTTAACACATCAACCCACACCCTCCATCACACAGGGACCATAAATCCCTGCTGGGCTCCCAGGTGAGAGAGGAGAACAGAGTCAGATTTGCCTGTATGTGTGGGCCTGGGTGAGGGACATTCATCTTCATAATTGGTTCTGCTGTCTTTAATATAATTGCTTCAAAACCAGTGCACTGTTACACTGATAGTTATCAATTATGTTATACTGACAGCTAGAACTCCTATCCTGTGTAGCAAATAATTCTGATGGAGATCTTTTAGTCTAATTGTAGCCATGATATTTTCTGAAAAATCCTTTCTTTAGGATTTTTCCTCCTGAGAAGCTAAAAAGCCTCAGGAACAAAATGTAAACAATGGTTATCTGCTGCTGTGGAATGCAACAGGTAGATCTTTAATTGGCCCATGTGGTTATTTCTAATTAATGGCCAATCACAGCCCAGCTGGCTCAGACTCTGTCCAAGATACAACCCTTTGTTATTCATTCCTTCTTTTTCTATTCTTAGCCAGCCTTCTGATGAAATCCTTTCTTCTATTCTTTTAGTATAGTTTTAATGTAATATATATCATAAAATAATAAATCAGCCTTCTGAAACATGGAGTCAGATCCTCATCCCTTCCCTCATCCTCGGACCCCTGTGTACACTGTCATAGTCTAATCATATAATCATTAATAATTTATTTTTATTTAAACATATCTTTTTAATATAAACATACAATAATTTATTTTAATGTAAACATATCTGGTTTGCCATCCTAATTCCTGCAGCACAAAGGTTCAATTACACCTTTAAAATCATTTAAACTCCCCTGAGAGGGAGTTTAGAAAGCAAGGAGGGTCCTTGCTGTACCTCCTGACTCAGTGGGAGGGTCTCCCTGAAAAACTCTGTCTGAAGCTCCCACTCTGCCCAGGACACTGGAAAAGTAGGGATGGTGGGGATTTCCTGCTGCTGAGGAAGCACCAGGATCATGGCCTCTCTCTGATAACCCTTGCACATTTAACATCTACAGTAACAAGTCAGCCAGCACTCTCCCAGCTACATTTTGTTCTGTCATTCTGAGATAAGGAGCAAAGGAGAAAAAAAAATTATTAGAAGAGTGAGGAAGCCACACTGGTAATGGCCCTTGCACAAAAGCCAGGGAAGTTTCCTCTCTTATCAGACAGCATCATCCTGCTGTGCTGCCACAGGACACAGAGATGTCAGCCCATTTAGATTTCCTTTGATCTGGCAAAGGCACCAGATCTGCTGCTGGAGGTGTCTGTCACAGCAAATCCTCAGCTGCACCTGCAGCACCTCCCAGGGAGATGGGAGCAGCCTCAGGCTCCTCCTGCCACCAGCTCAGGGAGCTCTGGGAGTGTTCCTCTGGGAATAAACCCAGGAGCAGCACTGCTTTGGATCTGTGAGGGTCTGTTCATGCTCTTTCCACTCTCCATCGCACTGAACAGGTTTGCTGGTGTAAGATCACAGGTGAGGGGCAGAGGAGCATCCCTGGGCACAGTCCTTGCCCTCAGACCCCACACTGCTCATTCATTCCCTGGGCTTTCCAAGTGCTGCTGCTCCAAAACCCACATGGAAGGGTGTGTGTGTGGGGGGGCGGTTCTTCAGGATTTCTCCTTTCTTGTTTACCTGTTCATTTTAACTTGGGAAGGAGGCAGATTCTTCTCATTTATGCTGTGAATAGAAAGCAAACCAAGGTTTCCCAGGTCTCCATTCCACAGGGAACTGTGTCAGTGCCAGCCTCCCAGCCAAAACCACTCAAATACACCCCCAAATGCTAATTCCACACCTCCCACATGGCACCATCACCACAAGAGCTCACTGGCCCCAAGGCAGGAGGGAGGAGCTGTTGCCAGACTTTGAACTTTCAGCCACAGCCTCAAGACCTCTCATTTGTCCAGGAGAAGCCTCCCATACTCCCCAGGAAAACTCACCTGGCGTGCTTTTCTTGGTCCTGTCAGCATCACCCTGACACTCACACATTGCCCAGAAGCTGAAATAGCACAAGCAGCAGAATTAGACAGCAGGGCATGAACAGGGAGCTGTTATGTGTTAAATCAAAGCATTCAATCATGAGGCCAGAAATATTTACATCAGAGGGAGCTCAGAATAGAAGTGAGGCAGCAAAGATTTTGGCCACTGGAGCACCAGAAAGGGCCACCAACCCTGATATTTCCACAGCTGATTTTCACAGCCAGGCCTTGGTATCTTTGCTGTAAGCCCACAGTCAAAGCACTTTGCACAGACTCTTTTCCTAAAGCCCATCAAGGGCTTTGCTGGCCCAGCTCCAGGAGAGGAGAGCCACCAGATCTGGTTTGGGAGAACACACGGTTGAGCAAGATCTGTGTAAAGCTCCCCACTTATATCAGTGTCATCCTCCACCTTGATAACAACTAAAAATAAAGTGCTGCAATAATCAACTAGATTGACTAAGACAGATGCTGCTTTTAACATGTGTACTGTAATTAACTTACAGAGGGCTAGAAAGCTCCATCTCAGCCTCTTCCCACAGTGGAGGAAGTTTGCCTTTCTAATAATAGGAGCTGGTAACACATGTTGAATTATAAAGTAATGAAAGTTGGTTTTGGCAGGAACAATCCAGATTTGTCGTGCTTCCATTTAATTTCCAAGTCTGACAGGCGCTCTGCTCCCAGCGGAGCCTCTGCTTTTCCTGGAGCTCTGCTGAATTTCTTTCCATAAGGTAGGGCACAGAACCTCGGCAGGAGGAGGGGGATGTGTCTCAGGGACCCTCCTGATGATGCTGTGCTGACTTTCTCACACATGCTGGCGGGTTTGCACACACGCTGCGTGCACACCCACACAAAACCTGCCCAGCCACAAGCTGAGCTTCCCCCGGGGTGCCTCACCCTGAGCCACCACAGATGGGATCACACAGCACTGTGTGAGCAGCACACCAAAGATGTTCCCCTGCCCTCTCCCATTTGTGCTGTGAGGAGAAAGCAAACCAAGGGTTTCCAGGTCTCTATTCCCTGGGAATTGGTGTCAGTGCCCTCCCTGTCAGTGCCTGCAGGGCTGTGTGGGGCTGGGTCCTGCCCTGCCTGCTGCCTCAGGGCCACTGTGCTGGGACAGCCCTGGCTGGAAATGGTACTGAGCACCCCTTATATATGCAGGGAACACCCCAACAAAGGCAGGAATGATGCATCTGACTCCATGTTCTTAGAAGGCTCATTTATTACTTTATGATACTATATTATACTAAAGAATACAGAAAAGATACTTAATGCTGAAAAGATAATAATGAAAACTGGTGACTCTTTCCAGAGTCCTGACACAGCTTGGCCCTGACTGGCAAAAGAGTGAAAACAACTCCCAGCAGAATGCAATGGAACAATCACCTGTGGGTAAACAATCTCCAAACACATTGCACATGTGAGCACAACACAGGAGAAGCAAATGAGATAAGAATTGTTTTCCTTTTCTCTGAGGCTTCCCAGCTTCCCGGGAGAAAAATCCTGGGTGAAGGGATTTTTCAGAGAATGTGAATACCACAAGCACCTTCTGGGCTACAACTTCCCTCACAAATCCTCTCCCAGGCCCAGTTTTCAGAGCTGGAGTTCAATGGCTCTTCACACCCTTCTTGGACCATCTCTGGTGCCAGCAGCTCCCTCCTGCCTGCCTGAGCTTCTCCCTGTCACTGCTGAGTCAGGAGTGGATAAGTGACACAGACTCTAGGTCAGGAGGCTAAGAGGCCAGAAGCCCCCAGTTTGCTGGATTCCCCTTCTTTTCTATTCTGGTCTGATACAGGTGGACCTGATTGGTCATTCAATCAACACATTTCATATGATTGGCTAATTAAGAAGACACCCTTCGATAAACATGAGAAAAATATGTTTTTATTACGAAACACCACCTGCAGATAGTTCACTATTTGTTTACCATTCTTTCTCTCTGCCTGGTAAAATTTCCCAGCCCAATTAATGGTAAAGCTTATCTGGCTTTCTCTTTCCCTGATCAGACTGTCACATCCACATCTCCCTGCCTCTGCAGCTCCTCAGCTGAGTTCTCCTGTCCCCCCTGCTTGGCCAATTCCCCCCTTTTGGCTGGGATGTGGCAGGAATGCAACTCAGGCTGTGCTGGCTCTGATCTCCCAGCCACAGGAACCTGTGACGGGGTGCTGGTGTGGGTTCTGAGTCCCAGCACCATCCTGGGTGTTCTCAGACTGTGCTCTCTGCCCTCCTGCTGGCCTAAAAGCTGCTCACAGCCTCACATCTCTGCTGCCAGCACCCTGAGGTGACCCTGTCCCTCTGCAGCTCCCCACTCCAGACCAGCCTGACCAGCAATAATTGACCCTCTCTCTCCTTCCACAGAATTCACAGAATGCCCAGGTTGGGAGAGACCTTCAAGACCATTGAGTCCAGCCCAGCCCCAACCCCTCAACTCAACCCTGGCACCCAGTGTCACATCCAGGCTTTGTTGAACACACCCAGGGATGGGGCCTCCACCACCTCCCAGGGCAGAACATTCCAGAACTACATCTGCTGCCTGCATCCCCCCAGGCTCTGGGATTTGTGGAACAATTTGAGCCAGTCTGGTTTCTGCTTCCACACATTAAAAAACACCCCCCTGATAATATTTCTGCAGTGCTAATGTGTGTGTGTGTGCAGACATCTGCTACAAATCCTCATTCTTGAAGGGGCATCTCCAAGACACCAAAGCAAGGCCAGGAATGCATTTGGTCAGATGTGGCCAAATTTTGAATATTTTTCCCCACATTTTTTAAGTGATTAGGACTCCAATGGAAGTTTTTGGCCATGTCCACATAACATGGCATTGGCCTGGCTTCCATCTGTCTCCTCTGAGCTCTGGGGAAGTGAACTCAGGATTCACCAAGAATGCAATGCCCTGAGAGATCAAAGGTAAGAATGAGATTCCTTTCCTGCTCCAGCATTGGTTCAACAAGTTCAGCCTTGAATTTCCTTTTTGTAAGACCTGGTGTGTCTCCTACCACTCACTTGCTATTTATTTAGTACATTTGGCTTCATACAAAGCCATGACCACCCACCACACAGCCTGAGGGGTCAGCCTGAGGGGATCAAGGGCAGAACCAGAGCAGTTTTGCTTCCACCAAACGAGGAAAAGGCTGTTTTGTGTGTTCACACAGCAACAGGGAGGTTCTGGCCCTGATGTTCTCGTTCGAGGTGCTGCAGGCTGGCTGCACAGACACATCTGGGAGAGATGGAGTTAGTGACAGGAGCCCAGTACACCTGAGCAGGGCTAGCAGCACCATGAGCAGGTGAAGGGCTTTCAGTGCCCCCAGGAACCTCCCTCACTCCCTCCTTTTCCACAGCCTGTGCTGGGTGACTCAGCGGAGCTGGCCATGGTGGCTGTCTGGGTTTGAACAGCCAGGTGTCTGCTGAGGAAGGCAGGAGCCTCCCTTGAAATGGAAAATGCAAACCCCCTCCCTCTGAGTTATTATAATTTTGAAAATAAGGGGCTCTCAGGCAAAGATATGGCAATAGGAATAACAGTTCTTTATTAGGGAATAAAAAAAAAAAAAAAAAAAAAAAGCAGTGATACTAACCAACCCTACCAGAGTGATCACAGGCCCTGTCCCCTGTGTGTCAGGGGGGTGTCCCAGCCCCATGCCATGGGGGCTCAGCCCTCCTGCAGTGCCAGCTGTGGCTCTGCTGCAGCAGGGATCCTGCACAAGGGGGGAGTTTTCCTCTGCAGCTCCAGGGCTGCTGCAGATGGGCCTGGGCTCCCTCTGGCCATGCAGGGCAGCAGAAAGCTGCTCCTCTGGCAATGCAGGGGGCAAAGGCTGCTGTGCTGTGCCAGGCTCAGATTGGATCCAGGTAGGAATGCTTGGCTCCTCCCCTGGGCGGAGCATCTCCCCATGGGATGCTGGGATTGGATCAGCCCTGCAGGGACACTCAGTGGCCATGGACAGCAGAGATCTCCTGGAGGGAGGGTTGGCTGTGGGAGAGAGAAAGAAAACTGCCCCATGGACAGTAGAGAGCTGCCCCAGCTCTGACACATGGGGACAGAACACACAGATTAAGTTGCAATCTGGGACAGTGGCCACGCCACAGCTGCTTTTTCTCACATGAGAAAGCCAGAGTGGGGAGTCTATCCAAGTCAGAGAGCCTCTGGTTTGTGATGCAGAGCCCAAACCAGGACATCCCCTCTGCTGCTCTGCTCCCTGGGCCTTTACAGCTCTGCTCCCACCAGAGGAGAGCTTGGATCTGCTTTGATGCACTGCTGCTCTCCCAGAGAGGAGAAACCCTCTGTGGTGTGAGGAGGTCAAATAACTGCAGGAGAAAGGAGGGAAAGAAGCAAACATGGTCCTCCCAGCAGCACCAGGACCAGAGATACCATTTCAGCTCACATTTGGAACCTAATGCTGCATTTCAAAGCCTGATACTCGGACTCATGCTAAGCACACCCATCATTAAATCAAAGTCCTGATACTTGGCTTATGGAATAGAATGAAATCTTGCCAAAAGTCACATTTCATGGCCTAGCAGTCACCTAGAACAGAAAGTACAAAGTGCTGGACACTTCTGGTATCCCTTGTGTCACCCCAGCAGCACTTGCCCCAGCCAGCATTTGTTGTATCACAAACACATGGGTGATTTTCCAAGGATTATATTTCATTTGTATCAGATTTTGTATCTAAACATGCAAAAGTCTTCTCAGGTAGCCACATGTAAGGCAGGTGTAAGTCTCCAAGCTCTTTCCAAGCCAGAAGTGCAGAGATCATTTCAGTTTCATCAGGGCTGTGCCTTTGCACCAAGGGTTAACCCTAACCAAGCTCTAGCTCTCACACAGGGAAGTTAGATCCATAAAATAAAAGGGGAGATAGAAACACATAGCAGAGGCTCTGACTTCTGAAGGTTTTCAAATGCCTCCAGGTGGGGAACGCTGCTCAGAACATCCCAGTGATCTGCAGGAGAGAACAGGCTTGGAAATACAACACACACACACAGACGCTGCCTGGGAAAATGGCAAATGTAACAGTTATCCTTCTACTTTGTGGCTGGACTCAATCTTAGAGGGCTTTTCCAAACTTAATGTAGCTTTGACTGTGTCCTTTTAGTGTAAATCACTTCTTTTCCCCTCACACCTCTCACTGCTCCTCAGCAGCAGGAGCTGAGCTCACCAGGACAATGCTGCACTGGAGAATTTTGTGCTTGGTGAGAGATGCCCCTTCCCCTCCAGGGACAGAGAACAGGGAAAACCCTCCCTGCCTGGGCCAGGCTGTTCTGGGAGGAGCAGAGTCCAGGAGAGCCCTGGCTGCCAATCTGAGCAGGAACCTCATTTCCAGAGAGAGGTGTCTTGGGATCTCTCACTGCTCAGAGTGACCCCAAGATGTGTTGGAAAGTCTCTTTTCCCAGCCTGGTGCTCTAAGAAGGAGTTAGAGCTCTTCAGTTCTCGGTCTCAAGGTTGTTTATTGTATCTTATCTATAAAATTCTTTCTCCTGCCCTGCTGAGGTCCATCCATCAGGACAGTTCCAGGCACTCTGCCTGCCCCCAGGGCAGTGTTATGGCTTTATACTAAAAACTACCTGTGCAATGTTTACAATTACTTCCCAATACCTATCACCTATGTTATACAGCGAGCTTCTACTCTAAACTAATCTAAAAGTGCCAACATCACAGCAGAAGATGGAGGCCAAGAAGAAGAAGGAGAAAGGCTGGACATGCCCAGATCCCTCCATCTTGCCCCCTGAACCTCCATTCTAAAAACCCCAAAATCTACTTTTTCACCCCATGATAAATTCACTATCATTCTACTTAAACTGTCATGGCTTGCAGATCTTCATCTAAGGTTGGTAATTTGCTCCATGGGTCATAACCAAAACCACAGGGGCATCTTGGGCTCTGTGCCAGGGTCTCTGAGCCCCCTCCAGGGGTCCTGGCTGCTCAGGACAGCCAGAGGGATGTCCTGGGTTCCGACAGTGAGGGAGAGGGAGCCCTGTGAGCAGGCAGGGACAGGTCCCAGCTCACAGGCCATGCCAGAGAAGGTGGCATCCCTGGAGGCGTTTGAGAAAAGTCTGGATGTGGCACAAAGTGCCAGGGTCTGGCTGACAGGGAGGTGTTAGCTCAGAGCTTTCACTCCATGATCTCAGAGGTTTTGTCCAACCTAATTCTGAGTGATTCTGACTGTGGCACACTGGGAAAGGAGGTGCAAAAATTACTGAGTAAGGAATGGGTGATGTTGTGGGAAACAGAACCCTTGGAGAAGATAAAATACCCTGTTGAGGACAGAACCTGGACAAGGACAGGTCACTCTCCCACATTTTGGAAGCTGGGACCTCCCTAAGTGCTCCAGTTGAAGGCTGACCTAGGACAAGGCACTGAGAAATGCTCAAACCTCATAAAGGCCTTGGTGCCTCTTGAGACAGTGACAAATATGTGAGACTGTCACTTGAGACTGTGACAAAGATTCCCTGCAGCCCTGAGGGCTTTAATTGTTGAAGGCAGCATCACTGTAAGAATTGGAGCTATTTCCTGGACTAATATCAGTAAAGGATGGCCCAACAAGGTTTTAGGATGTCTGTGTGGGTTCACATATTTATCAATAATTCCTACATATATTCAGACTTGTTCTTGCTACAGAACCATCCGTTTGCTAGAACCAGCACCCCACTGTTTGTGTCTCCTACCCTGTTACTCCTAAAGTTTCAGGGTGGCAGGAAAAAAATAAACAAAAAAACCCCTCCAAACCAACCAAGCCCTGCTGCTGCCATGGGATGCCCAGCCCTGAGGGAAGAGCAGAGCACAGCCCCACCAGTGCTCTCTGCCTCCTTCTCACCCAGCTATAGCCACAACCCTGACTGCTGGGTTCAGCAGAATTACCCTTTATTGCCAGATGACAGCATGCAGCAGCTCTAAAGGCAACAAAATTCATCTGGCTGCCTTTTCTATGAGTGTCTGTTCTCAAAATGCAGTCAAAGCCACTTTCAGCTAGTTTCACTTATAAAAAGTCCAGCAAACCTGTGAGTTTTACACAAAATGCGAGCCATAAAGCATCAAAGGTTCTGTTGGAGGGTTGGTGAACTTTAGCAATGCCTTTGATGAAAATGGTCTGAGTTTCAAGTGTGTAATGAAACCCCAAATCATTCAAGTTTCACATGGTTGCAAATATTTCTCACAGTTCTGATCAAAGGTGTATTCAGCAGGGAAGAGGCTTTGATTTTGCAGTACAGGGGACGTGCTGAAATTTTCAAAGCCAGGCCCTGGGATTTAGCTGAGCAGTTCTTCTTGGAAGCAACACAGCTAAACTTAGCAATGCTTATGGGGAAGGAAGGAGAAGATGCCATGTTTGGATTATTCCTGTCCCCCCTAAACCCCTTCCCAGGGGGAAGCTTTAATCCCCTCAGGGAGCCCAGGGGGCTGCAAGCCCCAGCAGCAGCTTTGGCTTCTCCAGCTGCCCTCCCTGCACATTTATCGCCAGTGCTCTTCCCTGACTTCTCTCTCCTGGCTGCTGACACTGCTGCTCTGTGCACTTCAGAGGGAAAACTGGAGTGTTTGGAGGAGCCATTGATGCTGCAGGACTGGCTGCTGACCCACATTCCAGCAGACAGGGCTCCCTGGCTGCCCATCCAGGATTCTTCTACTGTCACCATCACATTTTCTGAAAAATCCCTTTGCCAGGATTTCTTGTCCTGGGAAGCTGAGAAGCCTCAGAGAAAAATGAAAACAATAATTATGTGATCTGCTTCTCCTGTGTTTTGCTGCTTTGGAATGTGGTTCGGAGATTGTTTACCAACTGGTCACTGTTTGATTAGTTTCATGTGAATTGTTTTAACTTAATGACCAATCACAGTCCAGCTGTGTCAGGACTCTGGCGAGTCATAGGTTTTTCATTAGTATCTTGTTAAATCTTCTGTAATATCCTTTCTCTATTCTTTAGTATAGTTTTAGTATAGATAATGTAATA
This sequence comes from Ammospiza caudacuta, assembly GCF_027887145.1. Classification (NCBI taxonomy): domain Eukaryota; kingdom Metazoa; phylum Chordata; class Aves; order Passeriformes; family Passerellidae; genus Ammospiza; species Ammospiza caudacuta. The sequence continues at coordinate 6,764,448 of NC_080607.1, forward strand.
TAATATAATATAATATAATATAATATAATATAATATAATATATCAGCCTTCTAAGAACATGGAGTCAGAATCATCATTTCCTTTCTGCCACAGAGGACCCCAAAAATACCCCACTCCCCCGCCTTGGGTGTGCCTGGCCAGCAGGAAACAGGAGAGCAGCCTCATCCTTGCCCTGCTCAGCCAGGAGACCCGAATCCCTCCCGAGGCAGAGGCAAATGCAAATGTCTGGGTTTAACAGCACTGCCGTGCTGGGAAGTCCTCATTTGTGACAACAATTTCCATGGCAACAGACTGAGCTGGCTGCCAGGGTCGGGGTCCCCTTGGAGGAGCAGGGGAAGGAGGGAGCAGAAAGCACAGAGGGATGTGGAGGAGCAGCTCTCAGCATTTGTGTCAGCAGGGCCAGGCTCCTGCAGGGCACAGCTCCCAAGGAAGGGGAATTCTGCTGGATTCCAGAGCAGAGGATGCTGTGATGGGCCTGGCTGGGGATAAGGACACACAGACACTGCCCAAACCTCCTCTCCCCAGCTTGGGATGCCCTGCACAGCCCGGGGCTGCTCTCCCTGCTGGGACAGGGCACACCTTACCGGGCCAGAGGAACACTTTTACCCTGTGGGCAGGGATGGATGGGGTGGCAGCCATTCCCACAGCCCTGCAGGTGGTGGCTCTGGCCCCATGTCGCCTCCCTGGCCTGTTTGTGTCCCCTGAAGGCAGCAGCCAGCAGGACTGACCAGGGGCACTGACCAGGGACACTGACCCCTGACCAACTCTAACCAGCAGCCCTGACCAGCTGCACTAACCAGCAGCCCTGGCCCCCGACCAGCAGCCTGAGCCAGGCTCAGCCCCACACCAAGCCACCTTTCAAGCCTCGGTCACCTGCAGAGAAGCAGAGCTTTGTGTGACAGCCACAGCTCTGTTACACCACAGGCACACTGCAGAGGCTGTTTTTCCTAAGAACAGCCCATTTTCCAGGCAGCCTGGCATGATTCTGCAGCTCATTCCCACACCCAGTTTCCAATCAGTACAAATAATATGCACAAGCATCACAGAGCCATCAGCTGCTGCCCCAGGGGCAGGAACAGAGCCTGCTCAGACAGGGCTGGGGCAGCCAAGGACTTTCTTTTTAGGCAACAGCAAGTTTATCTGGGTAATGTGTTCTGCTTCTTGAAAATTCTGTTATTTTCCCTGAGACATTACAGTAAGTGGCCTGGTAGCCCCTTGGGATTCCATCCAATAAATCACATCACAGCCATTTAACCCCAGAGGTGGCACCTGGGGCTGGCACATCTCACTTTTGGGTGTCCAGAGACCTTGATGCAGAGAGCCTTGCAAAGCCAAGGCAAATTTTTCCTCCCTGCCTACCCAGCTCCTTATTTAGTTGTTTTTATTGTCCAAATAAGAGGCTACTGCAATAACAGCTTCAAAGAGTGGAAGCCCCAAGGGCAGAGAACATCCAGCACCACAGAAATCTTGAGTAGCTTCAGTATTAATTGATTAAACACTTCACCCAGCAACACCAAACACCCCCATCCCTGAAATTCAAGCCTCATAAAGGCTTTGGTGTTTCTTGAGAGTGACAAATAGGTTGAGGAGCTTTTTTTGCACAGATTCCCTGAAGCCCTGGGGCCTTTAATTGTTGAAGGCAACACCACTGTGAGAATTGGAGCTATTTCCTTTACTAATATCAGTAAAGGATGCCCCAACAAGGTTTTAGGGTGTGTGTGTGGGTTCAGATATTTATCAATAATTCCTAAATATATTCAGTTTTGCTCTTGCTACAGAACCATCCATTTGCTAGAATCAGCACCTCATTGTTTGTGTCTCCTACCCTGTTACTCCTAAAGTTTCAGGGTGGCAGGAGAAAAATTAACAAAAAATCAACAAAAACCCCTTCAAACCAACCCCCAAAAAACCCTAAGTGGAAGGAGAGCTTCCTCACAAAGCTTACACATATAGAGGCGCTCATTTATCCAGGTTAAACCACACTGCTCCCAATCTCCAGGCAATATCCCAAGCAAAAACCATCTCTCCCCTCACCCCAGCACACTCACAAGAATTTTGGGAGCCAACCCTTTATTCCTCAGGAGGGTAAACACTCAGATTCCTGCCTGATTTGCTGAATTGGGTATTTTCTCCCCCTTCATGCAAACGAGCAGTTAATTATTTACCAGCCTGTCTGTAATGCTCTAGTTTACATGCTGGAATTTACATGATTTATTAAACAAAATAGCATTTTAAAAGGAATCCTGTCATAGACAGATACCGAGCAGTTTTTCCTGGAGAAGGAGGTAAATTGAGGAATTGCAGCCCCTGCAGCCATTTCCAGCTCCCTCCTCCTGCCATCCCTGAAGCCTCAGCAGCTGCCCAGCCCTGGGGAGGATGCTGGTGAGGCAGAGGGAACTGCTTCCTCATGAACACATCACTCATGAATTCCTAAAGAATTGTCCTAAAAATCGGGAAGGTCAGCTTGAACTTTGTGGTTTTAGTGGCCCTAAAGTGGAGCACTAAAGTGAGAAATTAAAGGGTTGTTTAACCCTTGCAAGGGGATTTCTTCTCTTTTAAGCCAAGTCTGCTCATTCTTCTGCTGTGAAAATCTGATTTGGTCTGAGAAAACCTTCCATAGTAGTTGTGGTGGATCATTTGGCTGAAAAGCTTTGCAAATGTAGAAAAAAATGTCATTTTCCCTATTTAAAATCTTTTTTTATGCTGTAAAACAATATCCCATTTAGGAGGAAACTGCTGCTGCCTATTCCTGAGCATTATTCATTCCAGAAACAGGCTGTGATGCTGTAGAGCCTGACTAATTCCTGACTGGGAATTACTGTGTGCCTCTCAGAGCTGGACCTTCTGAACACTCAGCCAGAGCCTCCAGCAATTAGCTGAGCTCCTCTCCCCTAAGTGCAAATGAACCCTGATGCATTTAAGGATGAGTCAAAATGATTGAAACTGAACTACAAATAATAAACATATCCATCATTGTCCCCTCACTGATCACACCTGTATCAATCACAATCTCTGCAGCCACCACAGTTCCTCCACTGCTTCAAGTACCAATGTCCTTGCACTTGGCACGGGCATCCTGCAATCCCTAACTCATCTTTTGTCAGCCAAAATGTCTCCTAATTTCCTATTTTTGACAAGCAGGGATGATCCATCACTGCTAAAACAATAGGTTCATTTGTTATTGCAGGAAATGATGCAACTGAATAGAAGTTACACTGCAAAAATCTGTAAATAAAAGAGATTTGGCTGAAAGTGCAAGTTAGAGGTATCCAAATAGAAACAAAGTGAACTTTTGGGCAGTGGCAGTGCTTAAATGACTGAGCCAGGTTACTGAGAGATGGATGTGGAGCCTTTTGAACTGAGGTGCAGTGCCCTTTTCAAACACTCAGCTCTGCTGCCAGTCCCTGGCTTTGATGTAGAAATCCTGGGGTGAACTTTGGGTTATCAGGAAGATCAGGCTCGATAATCAGAATGGGCCATTCTGGCCTGAAAATCCCTGACAAGCTGGAGCAGAGAGTGTGAGGATGAATTTTTCAGCACTGGCACTGATGTCTCTCTACTTTTGCAGAGCTGAGCTGTGGAAATGTTCAACAGCAGCAGAGTCAGCACAGCAGAGTCTGGGGAAAACACTCAGCAAGACACTGGGTGGCTTGGTTTGAACAGCCAGGTGTCTGCTGAGGGAGGCAGGAGCCTCCCCTGAAATGGAAAATGTAAATCCCCTCCCTCTGAATTGTTGTAATTTTGAAATTAAAAGGCTCTCAGGCAAAGATATGGAATAGGAATAACAGTTCTTTACTAAGAAAATTAAAAATACGAATGCAATAGCACAAACAAACTCCTGCCAGAGTGATCACAGGCCCTGTCCCCTGTGTGTCAGGGGGGTGTCCCAGCCCCATGCCATGGGGGCTCAGCCCTCCTGCAGTGCCAGCTGTGGCTCTGCTGCAGCAGGGATCCTGCACAAGGGGGGAGTTTTCCTCTGCAGCTCCAGGGCTGCTGCAGATGGGCCTGGGCTCCCTCTGGCCATGCAGGGCAGCAGAAAGCTGCTCCTCTGGCAATGCAGGGGGCAAAGGCTGCTGTGCTGTGCCAGGCTCAGATTGGATCCAGGTAGGAATGCTTGGCTCCTCCCCTGGGCGGAGCATCTCCCCATGGGATGCTGGGATTGGATCAGCCCTGCAGGGACACTCAGTGGCCATGGACAGCAGAGATCTCCTGGAGGGAGGGTTGGCTGTGGGAGAGAGAAAGAAAACTGCCCCATGGACAGCAGAGAACTGCCCCAGCTCTGACACATGGGGACAGAATGCACAGCCCCACGTACATCTTCCAACACAGCACACTGGGGAATGTTGCCTCCCATCCCACGGGGATGTGACCAGTGGAGTGGGTGATTCTGACCCACGGGTGACAGCAGAGGTTTGCCCCCACCCCTCCTCCTGCCTGACTTCCTTGGGATCCTGGCCAGGCTGGGATGAGTGTAGCTGCGTGGCTGCAGGCTTTTCTGAGCCCCCAGCTTGGGGGGATGCACACAATCAGCCTGGTTTTGTGTTTTCCTCTCCTCTTCCAGCACAGCAGAAAGAGGTGTGCAATAATCACAGGTAAGGACATCCATCCAGTGAGATCCAGCACTGCCCAGCTCTGGAGATAAAGCTGTGCCTAAACCTCCTTTCAGCTGAGCCCAGGTAGTGCTGGGCCCAAGGGCTGTTGCAGGTAAGACACAGAGAGAGTGCAGGATGTGATGTGGGAAAGACAAACTGCTGTGACATGAGCCCTCCCTGGATTGTCACCTGGACTGCTGCTGCCTGCCCCATTCCTGTTTAATGAATGCTCTCTGAACAAAAGGATGAGCAAATCATTATCAGATGAGGCAAAAAGAAAACTATCCCAAGACACATCTACCCTCTGCCTGTGAGGCTGGAGTTGCAAGTTTTGGTTACCAGGATAACAGCAGCAGGATGAATTTGCACCTGGACTCTGTGTGCCTCAGCTGTGGCCTAAATGTGTCATCTCCACAACAAAATGGGAGTCTGGCACCTGAAAATGGGGAAATTTAGGTTGGATATTGGGAAGTAATTTTTACTGAGAGGGCAGTGGGTGCCCAGAGCAGCTGTGGCTGCCCTTGGATCCCTGGCAGTGCCCAAGGCCAGGCTGGACAGGGCTTGGAGCACCCTGGGATGGTGGAAGGTGACCCTGCCATGATGGGTGGAACTGGATGGGTTTTAAGGTTCCTTCCAACCTAAACCATTTTATGATTCTATGAATGGTGGCTGAGTACCCTGGAAATTATCTGCAGCCAGAAAACATTCTGGGGACTCACTGGAAGCTCCTCCACCAACCCCAGTGAGCACTGGATTGGATTTGTAGGGTTTTAACTCAGGTGGATCCTGCAATATCCTCTGGGATGCCCTGTGGGCTGTGAGCAGTGCTCAGGAGGAGCTCTGGGGGCTCCAGGCCTTGCTGACCCAGAGATGGGAAAGCTGAGGAGCTCCTGGCTCAGTCCTCGTGCTCTGAGCAGTACTGCCCATGGTTTGCTCATTTTGTGAACATGTTTATCCTACTCCCTGTGGGAAGTCAAAGGATCTCTCTCAGACAGGTTTTATATGGCCTTTGCCTGTCAGACCCTGCCTGCAGCATCCTGGAAGGAAAATTCCCAGCAAGGATGAAAGTGCCACCTGGAACAAGGATCCTGGAGAGGACAGCAGTCTTCAGGACACAGGGCCAGGCATGTGGCTTTATGAACAGCCTGTTCAGAGCACATGTTCCCTTGGGACTGAGTAAACCAAGCCTGTCCTCGGCTGTGTGCATCCCACTGGAGCAGCTCTGACTTCAGAGACAGCACTGAGCTGCCAGAGGGAGAGCGAAAAGGGAGAAGTTGCTTTGGACTCCAGCTTCTAACTCTGTCTTTAGAGCTGAATTCTTCTACATCTGCAACCTTGGCTCAATTTACACAGGGCATTCTGATTCTCCCTCTCATCTGCTTCAAACATGGGATTAGGCAAAGCATTCAAAATCGAGGACAACCACCAAAAGCCCCCTTGGCCACTGAATAAACAAAGCCAGGCCTCCAGAGGGTGAAATCAATTCCTGTTAGTATTCTGTACCATGCAACAGGAGCAATTCCACTTAGCTCTGCCTTAAATGCCACTGTGTGTCACCCTGTGCAGAAAGTGATAGTTCCATTTTCAGCACATTGATCTCCCATGAAATCAATGGCTTGGAGCAGGTTCACCTGTCCAGGCTGGGAGCAGACTCAGCTCCCCAGTCCCTGCAGGGTGGGGGCTGGAAATGTCACTGCAGCAGCAGGAGCTCCTGTTGTGCTGCTCACACCAGAGGCATCTTGTGGGATCCTCTGAATCCTTCACCTCAGAGAAATCCCCAGGACCCTCCCTTGGAAGATAATGTATGGTCTGGTTTGAAAGCAAAACCAGTGAGAGACTCCAAGGCTGAAATACAATTTATTAGAAAAAGGGGAAAAAACACCAAATACATGCAATAATGCCAAATAAAAACCACTGACAGAGTCAGAATACAACCTGACGCCCTGTTGGTCAGGGTGGTGGCAGCAATCCAGATGAAATGGTCTTGTTGAGGTGGTGATCCTGTAGAAATGATCTGGTAGCTCTTGTCCCCTGGAAACCAGTGGGTAAGGACAGCTGTTCCTCTGGGAATCCAGTATAAAGACTGATTGCTCTGTCCCAAACCCCAGATTAGATTATATCCAGGTAAGTGTCCTTGTGGCCTGCACTGGGAGAAGGATGGTTTCTTTTCCCACTGGCTGGATTGGGAACTGTCTCTGGGGTTTTCCTGCCTTCCTGTGCAGCTCTGAGCATGGCCAGGGCTCCTCTGGGCCACTCTGGCTGCATGGTTGCTGCTCATGCTGAGTGTCCCCAGGTGCCTGCATCTGGGTGGGGGCAGCTTTCTGTGCCCCCAGGGTCAGGGACTGCACTGGGCCTCACCTGAGAGGTGAGAAACTCCTTTTTCTGCAAAAAGGTGCAGAAGTGCCTGCTCAGGTGAGCCTGCAGCCTCCAGGGACAGGAGTGTTGTGGGTAATGGAGCCCTGGACAAAGAGCCACCTTTGTCCTCAGGGAGGAGAACATTTAGGCTGGGTGGTTCTGAGAGTCCCCTCAGAAGAAAACAGCCTGAACACATTTACACAGGCAGACAGGACAAGCAGGAAAGGTTTAAACTGCAAGAGGACAGACGTGGTATTTTCAGGGTCCCCTGCATGAAGGGAGGAAATGATTGAATCTGACTCCATGTTCTTAGAAGGATAATTCATTATTTTATGGTATTATATTATATTAAAGAATGCTACACTAAATATACTAAAGAATAGAGAAAGGATACAGACAGAAGGCTTAACAAGATACTAATGAAAAATCTGTGACTCTCCAGAGTCCTGACACAGCTGGACTGTGATTGGTCATTAAGTAAAAACAATTCACATGTTGGATAAACAATCTCCAGCCACATTTCAAAGCAGCAAAACAGAGGAGATAATACTGTTTTCCTTTTTCTCTGAGGCTTCTCAGCTTCCCAGGAGAAGAAATCCTGGTGTAGGGATTTTTCAGAAAACGTGACAGAGAGATTTAAATTAGCTGCTGGGAAGGAATCCTTCTAGCAGTGAGGGTGCTGAGGCCCTGGCACAGGTGCCCAGAGAAGCTGTGGCTGCCCTTGGATCCCTGGAAATGTCCAAAGCCAGGCTGGACAGGGCTTGGAGCACCCTGGGATAGTGGAAGGTGTCCCTGCCATGGCAGGAGTGGCACTGGATGGGCTTTAGGGTCCATCCAACTCAAACCATTCCATGATTTCTGCCACTCCTCTTCTTACTGGGATCTCTCAGGGTGTGCAGAGGTGAGAGATGGGAAGCATTCCCATATGGAATATTGTTAATTATGGGGCTCTGTTGCTTTGTTTTTCTAAAGTTCTTCTAAGCCTTCTGATGTTTACAGATTTGAAATGGAGTTTCTCACACACTTTTCATGTAAATAATGATTGTTTTGCATTCCTTTCTGGAGGAGGAGAGAATTGATGGACTGTTGGTTTGACCAGTGTGGCTGGAGAGGTGGCAATTTCATCTTCCAATCCATGGTCACTTTTAAAATTCTATAAGTATCGGAGTTCACAAATAAACTGCCCCTTTTTTGCCTTCAACATCTAGAGTGTGAGAGTCACTCATTTCTGTGACAGGGCTCAGCTGAGATTCCCACAATGAACAATGGGCACTGTCTCTGAGTACTGGGGACCATTTTGGGCACAGGGAACCTTTCCCAATGAGGTTTACAGGGTGGGAAACGGAAACAAAGTGCAAAATAATTTGCCCATCTTGCTCCTTAGCCAGAGCAGGAGGGCAGATGATGCCCGAAAAGGAGCTGATAAGGGGATAAGTGAAATATCTGATGAGAAAGCTGCTCTCCTTCCTCTGCTGGACATACTGGAAGGGAAACCCAGCTGGTGGAAAACAGAGTGCAGGAGTTGCATAAAGTTCTCCAGCTGTATTTGAGGTGGCTGAGTTTTACTTAGACTTATTTCACATCCTTCATTCCCATGCCACTGATGCTCTGATGGGTTGTATTTATCAAGCTCCTGTGACAATCTCTTCTGAACTTTGACCATCAATCTATCTCCTTCTACCTGTCTGGGGCTGACTCCATTTTTTAGGAGCAGAGGAAGGTGCTCTGCTCTGCAGGAATTTGTCACTTTGTCACTGCCCTGCGCACATCCCTGTGGAGGCCAGTGTGGCTCTGCTCTGTCACTCTGTCCTCAATCTCTGGGAGGTTTCTGGTACAAAACCCTGTCCCAGGAGCAGGAGTATTGGATTTGCTGGGAATGCCCCAATGAAGGCATGAATGATGCATCCTACTCCATGTTCTCAGAAGGCTCATTTATTACTTTATGATACTATATGATATTAAAGAATACTAAACTATACTAAAGAATACAGAAAGGATACTTACAGAATGCTAAAACGGTAATAATGAAAACTGGTGACTCTCTCCAGAGTCCAGACACAGCTTGGCCCTGATTGGCCAAAGAGTGAAAACAACTCCCAGCAGAATGCAATGGAACAATCACCTGTGGGTAAACAATCTCCAAACACATTGCACATGTGAGCACCACACAGGAGAAGCAAATGAGATAAGATTTGTTTTCCTTTTCTCTGAGGCTTCCCAGCTTCCCAGGAGAAAGACCCTGGGTGAAGGGATTTTTCAGAGAATGTGAATGCCGCACAGGAGTGCTTTCCTGGCACAGCTTTGCTCTTCTCATCCCTCTGAGCCGTCCACGTGCTGACATCCCTGCAGAGCAGTAAGGGATGGGCTGGGGAGCACAGGGATTTTTTGACTAAATATTCCAGGAAGTATTTCTGACACTTTTGTTATGTTCTTACATCACTGCCTGCAGCAGGATCCCAGCTCAACAAACCCAGTTTCTCTCTGTATTTTGAGCAATGCTCTCAGGGATGCATAGGGTGATGTTGAGGGGGTGGCTGTGAAGGGTCAGGAGTTGGACTGGATGATCCTGGTGATTCCCTTCCAACTCAGGATATTCTGTATTCCACAATTTTGAGAAACCTCACAATAATCTGTGAATTTCCTAGTATGTAAAGAAATATCATAATAACATAGAAATAGAAAGAATAATAATAGTAATAAAAGAATAAATATAAAAGAATTAAAGAAATAAAAAAGAAACAAATAATAATGATAATTTTTAATAATATAGAAATATAACGATATTAGCTCAGTGGGCATTAGACCTAAAAACTTTAATTGTTCCAGTCTGGTTTTGGGTCTCTGTACTTATAAAAGAATTAAAGAAATAAAAAAGAAAGAAATACAATAATAATAATAATTTTTAATAATATAGAAATATATTTGCGGGCATTAGACCTGAGAACTTTAATTATTCCAGTCTGGTTTTGGGTCCCTGTACTAGTCTGTCCCACTCAGCCCTTTGTTGTCCCTCTCTGCATCTCTGGGAGGGCGTAGGGAAGTCTAAAGGCAGGTCTGAGTTCTCTGCCTTGGCCCTGCTGCAGGTGACAAGCCTGGGCAGCCCAGAGCAGCTCACAAACCATGCCCAGGGTTGAAAGCCCAGAGAAGATTCAGAGTGACAAATGAAAATATTACAAAATAGGAGCTGGAAGTGATTTCCTGCCTTTCTGACCTATTATTAATGCAGTTGTAAGGGAAATGCTAAACTCCACTGCTGTGATCTTGGCTTGTAACAAGCTCCCCAGCACCTCTGCAGGGATTTTTATTTTAGCCTGACAGGTTTTAGAATTTAATTTTCAGTGGTTTAGAATTTGTGACCTCCCCAGCTCACCTGAGCTCATGGAGCCCAGACGCATTGGCTGTGTCTGCTCACCACACAAGAAGACACTTCCCCAAATTTCCCCTGGAAGTTATACATCTGGATACGTGGGGTATGAAGGAAATAAAGTGCTCCTCATGAACATTAATCTGAAGCAGCTCTGCCTATTCCTTTGGAGATTTTCCACCTGGTTTCCAATCATTTGTGGAAGGCGTGGTTTTCATTGAAACAAACGTTGGCCAAAGCAAACATCTCCTGACTGCTGGGGTCCTGGTGCATCTCTGTGGCAACAGGACCACAGTGCTGGATCCTCTTGGATTTTCCTGTCAAGGCAGGCAGAAGCAGATTGATTCCAACATCTCCTGTAGAGTCCAAGGCTCTGCTGTGAATCTTCAGAAGATGCGCTCTGGGACTGGACACCAGCCCAGGGTCCCTGTTCGGGTGCCACCTGTGGGTGGCTGTGCAGCTTCCCCAGGCAGGTGCTGTTGGGGTGCCTGCAGCACCAAAAGCATCTCTACTTCAGGCTGTGTAACAACTCCCCCAGCCCACCAGACACCCGAGCCCAGATGGAGTTATTGAAGCCTCACCAGAAAAACAAGAGAGTTCTTTGCATAGTAAATCCAGCAGGATTTATTAACAGTAGATCTGAGGGTCCTGGTAAGGTGATGGTAAGAGGAATTCAAGGAGATAAGGTAGAGGCAGGAGCAGACAGGAACACAACTTCTGCTGAAAGGAACCAATGACAAAGAGCCAAGAACAGGGGAAAGGGCCAGGGTATATGACTAGGGGAAGGCAGGCGGGCTCAGGATGCAAACCATCCAATGGGGAAGGGAGTCAGGGGAGGAGCTGAAGTGGGGTGACATGGGCTACACCAATGAGGGAGTGAAGTGGGAGTGGTCCTTCAGAGGAACCAATGGGGGAACAGGGGGTACAGTATTTTCTAGAACTGGGGAATGAACAGCAGTTGACTGACAACAGGGCATTTGCATTGGAAAGCAAAGAATCATGGCGAGTTTGTCAGTTTCTCACTCCAACTTTACAGTGGTGTTTTCCCAAGGCATTATGGCTCTCTCTGCTCTGTGGCTGTCTCCAACATTGCTGGGTTCCATGGTTTTTCAGCTGAAGCAGAACATGGACTGGAGCTCAAAATTCAGAACAGACTTTGGGGTTTAGAAGAGGTTTTTCCAGGTCCACTTTGTGTCCCTGAGGGTATGGGCCACCATGGGCAGCTCTGAGCTGGCCATCCTGTCCCCCCTGAAGGTGCTGGGTACAGTTTGATGTGCTGGGGTCACAGGGATGAGGAACCTGAGTATCTTGGCCAGAATCATCACGAGCAGCATCTTTCCCTGCCCATTTCCCTTTGGGAAGAGCTGCCCAGCCACAGCAGGGTGGGAGGTGGCCCAGAGGAGCCTCTGCAGAGCCAGCTGAGTCCAGGGACCTTGGGTGAGGAGGAGGAAGAAGAGCAGACACCCTGTGGCTGCCACTGCCATGGGCCAGGTCTATCACAGAGCTGTGATTTCCTTCTTGTTGGGAAGGATGAAAGTTTGACAAGGAAGTCTCACATATATGTGTGCTTAGCAGAAAGATTTTTGAATGTAGAATCTGAAGAAGGAATAGAGATGGAAGCAAGTTTTGATATAGAAGAAAAGAACTGCTGAGCCAGTCTTACTGGATTACCAAGGAGGCAAAGGGTGTGTTAGTTAGAAGGGGTTTTTATGGCTTAGAGCAAAGGATAAACCCGCCTCAAAGAAGAAGATGTTTTTACCAAGCAGAAAGAGAGCACCGGCAAACAAGTCCGCAAATGTGGCAAGTAGAAAAAAGGTCTCAGGATTTTCTACTGAAAGAAAACGGGAAAACAACTTCTAGCTTAAACTGTAATGTACTAACTTTTAGTGGTTGGAGAACAGTAGCATGAATATGGTAATTACAGTAGTTATGATAGGCTAGAGGTAATAGTTAAGGTATAGATTGGTTCTGCTGTATGAAGATGCTCAGCAAAGAAAAGTATATGATGCAATGTAACCAAAACCAAAGGGTCTCCAGGCCTGCCTGCAGCTGGAGCTGACAGCTGTGGACACAGCTCTGTCACCCACAACCCTGGGCTGCTGGAACACCTTGGATACAATAAACTGCATTTCAGAGAGCTGCCTGGAGTCCTGCATCTCTCATTTCAGCTCTTACCTTCTCATCTCCTGCTGAGCCCTGCCTGCTTCATGGATCCTGCTGCTTTGGGATGAAATGTCACTCTGGTGCTGCCAAAGCTCTCTGGAGGAAGGGAAGAAGAGGAGTTAGAGTCAGCCCTGTGAGTCCAGCCCAAGTCCAGCACAGAAGACAGGGCATGGCAGGGCTTGTCCTCAGTGTGTGCTGATCTTAGGAAAACTGTGACCAAGAGTCTGCTTTGTGTGGAAGTGAAGAGAACTGGCTGCTTCTTGAAGTGGCAGGATCCTGCCATCCCCATTAACAGCAAACTGTGAAACAGGCATTTGAAATCTTTAAGTATTTGCTGGTCAGGTTGGAATCTTGCTTTTAATGCTCTAAATTAGTTGTCTAGATCTCCAACAGCTACTGGGTGCTGTTTCTGGAGCAGGATGTGCTCTCACCCTCTTCCAGTGCTGGCAAGGCAAGGAGCAGAGCCCAGACCAAAGGGCTGAAAGGGTTAAACCTCCCCCATTTGCCTGGCAGATAAATAGGACCCAAATCAGTGACAAAGGTCCAGCAGTGCTGGCACTGAGGAGCTGGATGGGATGGGCCATTAGCCTTCGGCTGAGGCCAATCCAGGACTGGGGAATGTGCACCCCAATCCCCAAGGCCTGGTGGAAGCTGGAACCAGAGCCCTGGGGTGGGTGACACCGGAGGAGAATGTGCAGGCTGGGAAAAATCCAAATATAGCTTTAAAATGCAGCCTGAGCTGAGTGAGGGCTTGGGCTCAGCACATGGGGAAAGCAACTTGATGGTGACAGGTGCCTGAGCACTGACACTGTCTGCAAAGGGGACATTTGCATTAGAGGAAGCAAAAGGAATAGATTAAATGTATATTTAGGAGAGTCCTTTCAGGCTGGGAGCTGCTGGGTGGCTGGAGGCAACTTTTGTTCCAGATTGGGCAGGAACCTGCCAACAAAATCAGCCTTTTGGGGCTTGGTTATGGAGGAGGAGCAGGGAAAAGGGAGGATAGGTAAGGGCTGGGGGCTACAGGCAGGTGTGGGAGGATGTGCTGAGAATGACAGAGCAGAACATGGGCAAGGGCTGGAGAGGGCTTGAGGAGAGGCTGGGGATGGCAAGGAGTATCCTGAGGCATTATTCAGACATTTATCTTTGCTGCCTAATAAACAACTGGTAATCATCCCCAGCTCTTTGTCCTGCAGGTCCTGCAGAACTCCAGCAGCTTTCTGGTGCTCCTCATTATAGCCTGGCTGGAGGACTTGCTGTGGGTCAGAACATCCAAATCCTGCTGATTAACTGGGTGAGGAATCAGTGCTGCTGGACTGGAGGATATTTTTTCTTCTCAGCTTTTACTTTTTATAAGAATCCATGAGCTGGGGGCATTTGTGAGTTGGCAAAGTCAGGATCTCAGAAGCTGGGCACTGTCTGTGTGTTCTAAATCCACCTCTGGTTACGTGGGATGCAATTCCTGTTAATGAACTGAGCGTGCAGGAGCTGCCCTGCCCCTGCCAGCACAGTCCCTGCAGGTGCTTGGTTAGCAGCTATTTTCTACCAGCTATTTTCAGGAGGTTGCCTGGCTGATTAACTGGGATTCCAGATACTTTGTCTTGCCTGGTAACTATTCCAGCACATGCTGAAATGTGTTTGGGAACTTGTGGGAAATGGAAAGAGAGAAACTTCCACAGAGCCAGGAGGGTTTGATCTGCAACCTTGGAGGGAGCTTGGCTTGATGTACAAATTAAGGACACAGACATTAAGTAAAAAAAATCATAAACTTATGTTTCTATAGTTGTAAATAAGAATATACCTTAAGTAAATAAGAAAATGTATTGGGTAAGATGGCAAAGATTCTATAGAATAGTAGTGTGATTGTGCAGAGTAAGCTGAGAGTTTAAAAGTTATAATAGAAGCATATGTGTATAGGTGTTAAAATAGGTTAGGTTATTATTACTAGGTTAAATAGGTTAGATTATTATTAGGTTGCAACAGAAGTGAATAAAAGTGGTAAGTTAGAAAAGCAAAATAAACCTTGTAGCAACTGTTTGTTAGGTTACCAAGTTATATATTGTCTTATTACAAAGAATTTGCAACTATTTTAAACTATGACCAACTGCTTACTCCTTTAAAATCTCTGAGATTGATGTTTATCTAAACAATAAATGGTTCTTAACCCAACAATAGTCCCATTCCTTTATTACAAAGCAGTAATGACAATGATAGAAACTGTGTCCTGAGATGGAGCCCCAGGGGATGTAATTCAGCATTCTCCAGGATGAGTAAAATAATTGAAATTTAGTTTTTATACAGAGGATTGAGAAGAATCCGTGCATGTGTCCAGCCTGCCCAGCACAGGGCTGGTCCCAGCCCAGAAGTGCTGATGATCTTTCTTAACCAACCTCAAATTTCTTCATTCCAAGGTAATGATCCTGCTGCTGCTCAGGTTCTTCTCCTCCTGAGTGATCTCTCAGAAGCCTTGGGTGGTGTCTCTTCCCTGCCTTGGAAGTGGCCAGGTGATGATTCAGGGGGATGCAGAACAGAAAAGGGATTTTGCAGGGATCAGGTCCTGCCTGCTGCACTTTTGGAGAGGGAACTTGCAGTGCCTGGGAGGTGAAGCTGACTGACATATTTTGCAGCAGCTGCCAGAGTCAGAGTGATTTTTGTGCCAAACCTGAGCTGTAATTATTGCTAATGGTGTCATGTTGACTTTGCTGCTTGTAGTGCTCAGCACAAAGGTGGGTTCAGTAAACACAGGAAACTAAAGCCAATTTATAATAAAAATCATGACTTCTGCAAGTGTGTGCCTGAATGAATGGAACAATGTGTGGGAACACTCATTCCAATCACAATAACAAATTTTCCAGCATTTTCTGATCCATTCTGTCCATTCCTCATCAGCATTCATAGAAGTAAATTGTGTTTGTGGAAAGTTCTGTGAGAAAAGGAGTGTTTGAATATTAATGGGAATTACAAGAAGTGACATGCAGCTGTGTGGGGAAAGCTGTAGGAGAAGCTCTCTGATGCCCAGCATGTGATCTTGGGGGATTTTGCACAGTTTCACAACACCTCTGTCAGCAAAAGAGGGGGCAAATGTAGGATCAGGTGACTGACCAAGCTCAAGTGGGCCATAAACAGCTGATACTCAAGCTAAATGAACTCTGGGGAAAGCCTTGGCTTAGACCTCTTCTGCCTACAACATTTAGCTTATGAATAAATAAATACATACATAATTACAATAGTTACTGGGTTATTAGGGTAGGTAGTGAAAAAATACCAACTACTGATTCCAACAGTGTCAGGTGTTTGCCTTAAACCCTTCAAGCACAACTTGTGAGCTCAGTTTGTGAAGAAACTGGAGCTGAATTTATTACTCAGTCCTATGACTGAGCAACTGTGCAGAGTTTTGTACTGGGGCCAGGGACTGCTGCCTCTGCTGCTTCCAAGGAGAAAATCACCCCCAACAAACAGGGCACAGCAGTGACTCCCTGAACAGAGATCTGCTATTAATGTAAGGATAATAAACAACTGGTTAGAATTTGGGATTGTTTCCTGGATGCAGATCTTCAGTTGGGCTGATGCCAAGGTGTGCGTTCTGTTCCATCCCCTCCTCCTCCAGTCAGGGGGGTGATCATTAATTTGTGTGCTCTTGATCCTTCTGCCTCAAGTTCCAATCTTGCACAGGGTTCCTCCTGAGTTTCTACCTAAATCTGAATTAGGGATGAATTTTTAGTGAGATCTCTGCTCAGCCACCCTGGGCTGCTCTGTACTTCTGGATCTGTGTGTGTTCCCATTGGAGTCAACTCATCAAAAATTTTTCCTATTTTTTTTTTTGTTTTTGCTTATCAGAGAATCCCAGGATGGTTTGGATTATGAGGAACTTCAAAGACCACCTTGTTCTGCCTTCCACTATCCCAGGCTGCCGCAAGCCCCATCCAACCTGGCCTTGGACACTTCCAGGGATGGAGCAGCCACAGTTCCTCTGGCAGAGTTTATTTTCTTTTTAACCAATGCTTGTCCTTGACCTATTTTCCTTATTTTGAATGAACTATTTCAAACAGTTTCATTTTATTTTGAAGGAGTGTTCCTAGCTAGTCCCCATTTCTGTTTATGCACCTCTGTTGCCTGGCCCACCCTCCTTGTATTCTCTGAACCTTCAGGCTCCAAATCTGCTGTCTGTGGATATTGAAGTAATGTCTGGCTGGATAAGGTTGCCTGTGAAGTGCTTCTAAATAATAATAATAATAATAAGAAGAAGAATAGTAACTAAAAAGCAAAGGGGGTCTTCTGAAGGACCAAAGTTCATTTAATGGGAAGTTTGTGGGAACATTTAGCAGTATTTTCTTGGCTCTAAAAGCTGTGGTTTGTGTGTCCTCTTCTTTGCAGGGTCTTGAGAAACGGAAGCAGGATGAGGGACAACTAAATTAAATTTTACCTCGTAAGAGTGGTTTAAATTTTTACCTGCTTAGACTGCTGCCAACTTTGGGTACACAGCCAGAGAGAGCTGTTGCCAGACTGGTTTGGGGGAGAAAAGCCTTTTCCATACCTAAACAGCAGGGAAAGGATCACTTGGACATGACCTGCTTATGACAAGAGCATTATGCCTGGAGCTGCTTCTCCTTCTCTATTTATTGATTGTTGTGTATAGTGTAGTATATAAGGTATTATTATTATTATTAATATTGTGATTATAATAATGTATACAAATTTACTTTGTCAAGTTTTTTTAGTTAAGGTGTACATTTTTAAAAGTAAGTTCTTTAATTATGATTTATTGTTTTAATTTGATTAATTAAATTTTTTAGTTTTTGAAGTTCTTTGTGCATGGATTTTGAATGGTTAGATAAATTTATATAATGTAATTTTCAAAGGTTTTTATAATTATGTTTATGTGTTAGTAAAAGAAAATTGACAGTGGCTTTGTTTTGTAAGGTTGTATGTTTGATAGTATTAATATTTGTTATTATGTTATTAATTGAAATGGACGTAGCATTGATTTTCTACAAATCTATTTCCCACACTTCTCCTCTGTGCCCTGCCCCCAGTCCCAGCTCTCTGTTTGCCCATGGTTCCCCCATTGTTTGTGGTGATCACAGTGCTGCTCCCAGCACCCCCAGCCTGCAGCAGGGATGCTCCAGTGCTTCTCTGAGTGAGCAGTGGCTCAAATCACAGCCATGGAGCAGCAGAGAGGGCTGGAGAACATTGTCTGAAGGAGAAAAATTACTTTTTTCAGAGAGCTTGTCTGAGGTTAGAAATGGGGCTGTGTGTTCTGTCCCCATGTGTCAGAGCTGGGGCAGCTCTCTACTGTCCATGGGGCAGTTTTTTCTTTCTCTCTCCCACAGCCAACCCTCCCTCCAGGAGATCTCTGCTATCCATGGCCTGGACAGTGTCCCTGCAGGGCTGATCCAATCCCAGCATCCCATGGGGAGATGCTCCGCCCAGGGGAGGAGCCAAGCATTCCTACCTGGATCCAATCTGAGCCTGGCACAGCACAGCAGCCTTTGCCCCCTGCATTGCCAGAGGAGCAGCTTTCTGCTGCCCTGCATGGCCAGAGGGAGCCCAGGCCCATCTGCAGCAGCCCTGGAGCTGCAGAGGAAAACTCCCCCCTTGTGCAGGATCCCTGCTGCAGCAGAGCCACAGCTGGCACTGCAGGAGGGCTGAGCCCCCATGGCATGGGGCTGGGACACCCCCCTGACACACAGGGGCCAGGGCCTGTGATCACTCTGGCACAGTTGGTTTGTATTACTGCATTGTTTATTTTATTTTTATATTTTAGCTAATAAAGAACTGTTATTCCTACTCCCATATCTTTGCCTGAGAACCCCTTAATTTCATAATTATAATAATTTGGAGAGAGGGGGTTTGCATTTTCCATTTCAGAGGAGGCTCCTGCCTTCCTTCGCAGACACCTGTCCTTTCAAAGGCAGTGCTGCTGTGTGCTGGCTCCGTAGGCAGGGCTGGGCTGAGCTGGGTCTCAGCCTGCCTGGAGCAGTGTCCCTGCACAGTCAGGGAATGCTGCTCCCTCTGTGCAGGAGCACAGGGAGATGAAGGGACACTGGATGGTGTCTGGGTGTGCTTTTTTTCCTGCCACTCAGGGTTTAAGTGCTTGTGTTGAAAGCTTTGTGCAGTTTAACCCCAAGGAGAAGGCAGACACTCAGTTGACAACAGGAGATTGTTTTCACTGAGGCTTTTTGTGGTACTGTAAGGACATGGGGCCTAAATGGGGATCTCAGTTTCTCCCAGAAGGAAGTTTTTTGGGGAGATGCCATCTAGAACCACTCTTTTAACTTCACAGACTTTGGGATGAGAGGTCAGATGTTCAAATATCTGCAGAGATCACAGAATCCCAAAATGAGTTAGGTTGAAAGGACCTTACAGCCCGTCCCATTCCACCCCTGCCATGGGCAGGGACACCTTCCATTGTCCCAGGGTGTTCCAGCCTGGCCTTGGGCACTGCCAGGGATCCAGGGGCAGCCACAGCTGCTCTGGGCACCCTGTGCCAGGGCCTGCCCACCCTCACAGGGAATAATTCCTTCCCAATATCCCATCCAACCCTCTGGTAGTGTGGAGCCATTTACTCTTGTCCTGTCCTGCTCTTGTAAGTTCTGTCTCTGCCTGTCCTCAGTCCCTCCTTACAGGATCCTGCAGGGATGGGGCAGTTCCTTTCACCTGGACATGGCTGCTGTCCCCCCAGAGCCCCTGTGCAGCACCAGGCAGAGAGGTGTGGGGTTGATCCCATGGCAGAATTCCCTGAGAGCTGCCAGGTGGGCTGGGTGAGCAGCAGCCCCTGGCTGGGCAGTGCTGGAGCAGCAGGATGCAGGGACCCAGCAGGATTTTAATCCCCACTGCCAAGGCTGGGAATGACAGGATTTTTTTATTAAGTGAGAACAGTACCTGCTTCTTTACTCTGTAGGCTCCAGCTTGTAACTGAGAGTTAAATACCACTATAATTCTCCTTTACAATGCATCCAAGATCTGTTTTTACAACGTTGAGCAGTTCTTTCTCACAGGAGTGGAATCCTTGACTTTAAAGACATTGCTCCCACGAACAAAGATGCAGAACTATGTTTTACATCTGCATTGCAATGTAAATTATGGGATGGATGCTGGAATTATTATTCTTATTATGCTAGGAAGGTGGGATTGCCTCGGTCCCAGGGTAAGAACAACCTGTTCCAGGGGAAGATTCCCTGGTTGGAATGATGAGCCTTGAGGTTCCTTCCAACCCAAACCATTCTGTGATTCTGGCACTCTATGAATAACAGGGAAGTAGCTCAAAGGAACCTTAGTGATATGCAAAATAGAAGATGTCAAGATCTGACATTCTTCATTGCTCCTAAGGAGACATCTAATAACTCGTAAGTGAATGTAAATGTCATATCACTCCTAAAACATTGTGCATTCTCCATCAGCCAGAATAATGACTGATTATAAATGTTCCAGTGCACAAAACACCAACAAAACAAAAGGGAAGCATGAAATTAAATTAAAGAAATAAAGTGAGAAATAACAATAATAATTATGATAATGATTACAATGCTACTCTACCTTGCTTTTTTAATCCTCATCATCTGGAAGGGTCGGAGAGCCTGTGGGCAGGACTGCTGTGGACAAATCTGACCACAAAAACAGAAACCTGAGTTTTTCTAATTCTTTCTGGACTGGCAGTGAGGCAGACACAGAATTCTGGGGAAATTGAAATGCTTTTGGAAGGTTTCTTTGCAGATGCAAGCACTGGAAAATGAAAGTTGGCAGCAATAATAGCAGGTGAAATCACAGAACTCCAGGAGCTGAATCCTGCAGTTCCTCCCAGAGAGTGTCCACATGGGGGATGTTCCCTTTCCTCTACAGCTCCCAGCTTGTCTGCAAGAGTCAAGGAATAAAGGGAACATCCTAACTTCTTAGTTTTTCTCATTTTTGTCTTTGTATATCCTGTGGTGGATCTTCTTTGAACATTTTTATCTCTGCTGTGCCCACAGTGTCCATGGTATCATTTTCACGCTTCCTTATTCTGCCCATTTTTAGTTTTCTTTGGGGATTTGGGTAGAAAAACATAGTTTCCTCATGTTATTTGTCATATTTTGGATTATTTACTCAAATGCCAAGTTGCTGGGTTTTGGTGTTCCTTGGTAACTTTGAAAAGTATTCATCTGCAAAATGTCTTAATATGCCTCTGGAATCAGAAAAATAGGTGGGTTTAAAAATTGGTAGCTTAGATTGCAGGAAACAGTGGGTTTGTTCCCTTCCCCCTGCTCTTGGTCAGCTGTGCTCACTTTAAAAAGTAATAAAGCCAAGTGGTGTTGAGAAAAAAGAATGTTTTAGAAATCAAATAAGAGCAAATTCAGGAGGCATCATAAGCCTGGCAAGTGGTGGGATCCCAGTCCCAAACTGCAGCTTGCCTGTAAAAACCTTCTCCCTTGCCAGCCATTTCCAAAGGAATACTTCTTCCAGGGCAGCAGGAGCTGGGCTAAGCTGGGTACAGGCACAGAGGGAGGGGATCATGGTACTAACACTGAAAAAAGAGCAGCTCACAACTCACACTGACCCTGTGCTCCTGCAACCTGGCCTCTGAGAATCCCAGAATGAGCCAGGTTGGAAAAGACCTTTAAGATCATAAAGTCCAACCTATGACACAACATCTCCTCATTGTCTTGGTTTGAAAAGGACAGGTGTGTGCTAAGGAAGGCAGGAGCCTCCCCTGGAATGGAAAATGTAAACCCCTCCCTACAAATTATTATAATTTTGAAAATAAGGGGCTCTCAGGCAAAGATATGGAATAGGAATAACAGTTCTTTAATAGGAAAATTAAAAATACAAACGCAATAGTACAAAACAAAACCACTGCCAGAGTGATCACAGGCCCTGGCCCCTGTGTGTCAGGGGGGTGTCCCAGCCCCATGCCATGGGGGCTCAGCCCTCCTGCAGTGCCAGCTGTGGCTCTGCTGCAGCAGGGATCCTGCACAAGGGGGGAGTTTTCCTCTGCAGCTCCAGGGCTGCTGCAGATGGGCCTGGGCTCCCTCTGGCCATGCAGGGCAGCAGAAAGCTGCTCCTCTGGCAATGCAGGGGGCAAAGGCTGCTGTGCTGTGCCAGGCTCAGATTGGATCCAGGTAGGAATGCTTGGCTCCTCCCCTGGGCGGAGCATCTCCCCATGGGATGCTGGGATTGGATCAGCCCTGCAGGGACACTCAGTGGCCATGGACAGCAGAGATCTCCTGGAGGGAGGGTTGGCTGTGGGAGAGAGAAAGAAAAAACTGCCCCAGGAACAGCAGAGAACTGCCCCACCTCTGACAGATGGGGACAGAACTCACATTGCATTGCAATCTAGGACACTAATAAACTAGACCATGGCACTGGTGCCCTTTCTGTAGAAAAGTCACCTCCCAAGAAACACCCAGGGCTGGTTCCTGCTGCCAGCAGTGCCTGCAGGGCTGTGGGGATGTTTCCACACATGCTGGGTGATGCAGCGGCCACAGCAAGAGAGTCACAGATGGAAAGGGCAGAGCTGGGGTTTTGGATGGTGTCTGGATGCACTGGGTGGGTTTGCTGGGAGGGTGCTCAGCCTGGCTTGGCCTGAGACTCCTCCCTGGAATTGTCCTGTCACAGGGATAGCTGGGAAACTCCACAGTTCTGGCCTGGCTGCTCCAATAACGTTTGCTTCCAACCCTGTAAGTTCCTTTTGCATGAGCAATCTTCCTTCAGCTCTGTGTGTGCCAAAGTTCTTCCTCCTGGGTGCTCCTATCCCATTTCTGTCACCATCAGAAGGCATTTCCTTCTGGCTTGGCCTTGCCTTGTGAGGTCACCTCTTCCTTCCTGACTCTTTCCTTCCTCCAGATCCATGGAACTCACTGTCCTAAATCCCCTCTTCTCCAAGAGAGGAGGCTGCATCCCTCACTGTGCTTTCCAAAGCCAGCTGGCTACAAGTTCTTCTCTTCTAAGTGCCAAGGAGTGTTCACCAGGGGCTGGCTATTCCAAGAACTTTGGCTGTGTGTCTCAGAGCAGGAAGAGGAGAGGAGCAGCTGTGAGGAGGAGAGGGATATTATTGCAAAATCCCAGCTGGCAAGCCAGAATCCAGAGGAAAAGTGGTGAAAGGAAAGACCTGGAGGTCAAAGCAGCCAGAAAAAGCCCAGGGGCTTGACTTGCAAGGTCCCTGTGATAATGAGAATCTGTATTTTGGGCTCCTGACCTGAGTTTTCTGAAAGAAACAATGACTAATTGTGGTATGGTGCTGTCTGAATACAAAACCAGGGTGGGAAATCTATTTCCAAGCCTCAGCTGTTGTGTTCTGTGCTCCTGTAAAGCTCAGGCCCTGTTCACCCAGGTTCTCTGGAGCACAGTGCTGTTTGGAAATCCATGGAAATCTGTGCCCAGAATGGAGTTTTTTTAGTGACGATCTCCTGGCAAAGGGACAATTTTTAGAAGCTCATATCTTGCTCAAGAAACCCAGATGGAGGTTGACTTCACCCACCATGAAATCAATCTTCAGTATTTCTGAATCACCCTCAAAATTCCCATTACTGTCTTCTGTTAAGTCCTGTAGGATTTTCACATTGTTTACATAGAACATTGTTGTTATTTTCTTCTCTTTTCCTCTGCCACGAGATCACCAGAGCCAGAGCATCCTGCCTCCAGCCAATTAATTCCCTGCTTCTCCTGTAGTCCCTGCTCAGCCTTCCCTCAGTTGGTGGATTCCAGTGGGCAGAGTGTGTGCCATGGATCCCTGCAGGGCCTGGTGAGTGCTTTGCTTCCCTCTGCTCCTGCCTGCAGGACAGTTCCTCACAGAAACACTTGCAGGGTGAGGTTTGCCACCCCTCTCCCCAGGGTGACCCCACCACTTGCACACTGAAGCACAGAGATGTTTGTGCACACAGTGCTGAGCTCGTGGCAAAGGGACATTTGAATTTTCCCCCAGAGCTGGTGCCTTTGCAGAGCTCTAAGCAGAGATCTAAGCTCACAGTGTGGATTATTCTTGTATTTTCAGGGATCCCCCAAGAAAGGAAGGAAAGATGACTCTGCCTCCATGTTCTCAGAAGGCTCATTTATTATTTTATGATACTATATTATATTAAAGAATACTATACTAAAGAATACAGAAAGGATACTCACTGAATGCTAAAAAGATAATAATAAAAACTGGTGACTCTCTCCAGAGTCCTGACACAGCTTGGCCCTGATTGGCAAAAGAGTGAAAACAACTCCCAGCAGAATGCAATGGAACAATCACCTGTGGATAAACAATCTCCAAACACATTCCACATGTGAGCACAACACAGGAGAAGCAAATGAGATAAGAATTGTTTTCCTTTTCTCTGAGGCTTCCCAGCTTCCCAGGAGAAAAATCCTGGGCAAAGGGATTTTTCAGAAAATATGACGGTGACAGATTATAACTTTAATAAACTAACCACATTTTCCCACAAGATACAACAGCATCTTGACCTCATTCCTTCTCCTGGCCTCACACAGGGAGCATTTTCAGAGTTCCCTGTTTATACCTACTCTCACTAATGAACAAACCTCTTGTGGGAACCCCTAAGCAGGCAGCAGTGTTTAGAAACAGAAATTACACCATGTACTAAATCATTCCCAATAAAATGAAATAGTTGGTGCACCAAATGAAGTAAATGCATTTTATTGTTGACTCATTAGCAATGCTCAATGCCTTCCAGCAAAGCCCAATGTATGCAGATATAAATATCAGCTCCCTGCTTGAAAAGCCTTACGGGAAAAGGGACAAACCTGTAAATGAGCACAAGCTGGGGCAGCTCAGCAGAGGCTGCCAGAGCCCTCCTGCACCCTGCTGTTGTGGAGGTGCTCCTTTGCTGTTCCAGGCACTGAACTCGCTGCCCTGACCTCCATCCCTCTTTGTGACACTAGCTAAGGCTTTGGAGAGGAACACAAGACGGTATTGATCATGCAAAGTGCTCATAAAGCTTGTTTTTATGGGGGAGACCTGGGTGCACTAAAGCAACAGGCTGATGGGGTTTATTTGGAAACTGGAGCACGAGGGAGGGTGAGGGGATGGACTGGAGCCATCCCAGCCCCACAGCATCAGCAATGCCTCCCCTGGGAATGTGGTTCTGGAATTGGGGTTTAGTACCTCGGGCAAGCCTGTCCCTGACTGGTTTATGTTGGCATTATAGTGTAAAAGTTCTGTTATCATTACATTGCAAGGGTTCCATATTGCTAGAGTTTTGTACCTCCTTGATGTTTCTCACAGCAACTCCTCTCAGACACCAACTCTTCCTTATCCCCTCAGTAGCCAACTGACTCCAGTTCCCCTCAGCCAACCAATCCACTCTTTTATAACACTCTTCTTGTTGGCTACAGCTGTGGCCTGTTAAAATCAGGCCTGCTGCTAATCTTTAATAATTAACCCAGCTACAACTCTTTAGGGGGTAAGATTACTTTCTATACTACCTTTATTTGTTTATATTCTATCCCCCTACAGGTTTATACTGGAGTCTGTTAGTGCTGCTTCACTTCAGCCAGGACCTAGTTTTTGTAGGAGCAGATTTCCCCCAGCATTCCTCAAGGTAAGCACTGAGCTCAGGAGGTCTCAGGGGTCACTTCAGTCACCAGCATGGAAAGGAGGCACACAGGAGTGGCAGGGATTGCTCAGCTCATCCAGGGACACAAACACAGCTCACGGTTCAACATCCCCCAGCCACAGCTACATTCCCTGGATTTAGGGTTTGGCAAACACCTGGAGCATGTTGGCAACCTGGTATAGCAGAAGAGCAGGATCCAGGGAGAGCTCAGAGCCCTTTGCAGGGCCTGAAGGGGCTCCAGGAGAGCTGGAGAGGGACTGGGGACAAGGGATGGAGGGACAGGACACAGGGAATGGCTCCCACTGCCAGAGGGCAGGGATGGATGGGAGATTGGGAATTAGGAATTGTTCCCTGTGAGGGTGGGCAGGCCCTGGCACAGGGTGCCCAGAGCAGCTGTGGCTGCCCCTGGATCCCTGGCAGTGCCCAAGGCCAGGCTGGACAGGGCTTGGAGCAACCTGGGACAGTGGGAGGTGTCCCTGCCATGGCAGAGGTGGGATGGCATGGATTTTAGGGAGATTTAAGGTCCCTTCCCACCCAAACCATCCTGGGATTCTGTGATTCTGTGGGAGAGTAACTTCCCATGATGTGGAATGATGTTCTCCTGAGGTGGTGCAAGGCCAAATGCTGTGTTTTAAATTTTCTCTTCTATTTGAAAGGCTTAGAAGGGGAAAAGAAAACCATGGCCAGAAGCAAATCCCTGAGGCCTGGGCTGTGCCTGTTGTTGGTGAGCCCTGTGGTGGCTGAAATTTCCAGCTCCTGGAGTTCATGGGACCCTATAAAGCTTTGGGTTATTATTGAGGGGCCATAGCAAGGTGGGGGGAACCCTGCAGCTTCTCTAGCCTGGTTTTTCTGGCAGTCTCCACATCATTAGGGGGCACACTGTGGAGATCTTCATGGGTTTGAGGCAGAGAATTATGAGCAAGCTGATAAGATTTTCTGTGCTCTCCAGTGCAGAAGTTTCCTAGCAAAATTGCTCTCAGGTGGGGCTGTACCAGTGTGGGATCTCAGCACCTCAGGACTGATGTGCCGAGAGACCGAGACCACCCTTGGGGGGCTCGGGAGTCCTGGAACGTTGCCAGAAGTGTCTGGTGGCTGGACTTTGATCCTACAAGGGAGACAACACCTGTATGAGGATGGGAGGATTTCACTGGGGTAAATGGTGAAGGGATAAGTTAATTAGAGTGTAAAACACAAGGTTTAGGATTTCTGTACAGGGGGGTTTAGAGAAGTAAGATGGAGGAATTGGGGCGTGTCCTGTCCTTCTTCTTCTTCACCTCCATCTTCTGTGGTGATGTTGGCACTTTGGGATTGGTTATTACTAGAAGCGCACTGATCAATAAGGGTGACAGGTATTGGGGGAAATAGGTAAATATTGTATATGTAATTTTGAGTATAAAGATAGGTGACCGCCCCGGGGGCTCTCAGTGTGCTCATGGCTGACATGCTGTGCAGACCTCTGTCGGGCCGAGAGAAAATCTTTTAGATAAACAACTAATAAATACTGAAGATCGAGAAAAAACCTGAAGCCTCTTCTCGTCCTTTGAAGCGCGGGCTGCTCAAGGCTATCCCCGAGCCTTTCCAGGCCATAAATCAGCCGGTAGAAATCCGGCATACCAGATGAAGCTAAAAGAAATAACATGGAAATTAATTAAAGTTTTTAAAATTTAAATTAATTTAAAAGTGAAATAAAAGACAAAAATTAATTTAAAAATTTGGAAAGCACATGGTTAACTTTGTAAAATGTCATGCTACAAGAACAGGCTGGACAGAGCCCTTTTCAGTAGCCCTTGCTGGGAATCTCATCTCAGATTTCTGTGAGCACAGCAGCCCCCAAAAGCCAACCCTCACCTTGGGCTGTGTGTCGGGATGGACAAACCCCTGTGCTCCTGTCACCTCTGGGCTGCTGAAATAAATATTTTATCCTTGGGAAATTGTGCCTGAAATGCCACAACTGAGAACAAACCTGGATAAGGGGAGGTGATGGAAAGCTGCTGTTGTGGAGAGGGAGATCTCTATCACTTTTCTTCCAGGGACGTCTCTTCTGCTTTTTCCTTTGTCCTTTCCTGTTTGCTCCTTTCCAACAGGATCCTGGTGTGGGGGATTCCTGTGCTGCTCCTGTCTCACCTGTCTGTGGGTCTGAGGATGCACCTCCAATTGGAGGATGTGTTTTTAATTGTGGTTTTGTGGAGCCCTTTGAGATGGGTAAATTTACTTGGATTTCCAGCTGCTAAATGCAAGGGTTTTGCTTGGATTAGATGGGAAAAGTTCCCTTAAATAACTGGGATGAAGAGGAAAACAAGAGTAAAACTGATTTCAAAGAGGTCAAAACACAATAAATCCTCAATGCAAGGCCAGGCTGAGGAGAGCTTCCCAAACACTGAGGTGATGGGGCTGGAGTGGGACCAGACCTCAGTGCAGAAGCTCAAATGATGAATGTAAAAACAATAAAACTGTTGCTGATGGTTTTGGTACAGCTGAATTTCTGCTTTTACTGTGAGACAATGCCAAATAATGGCAAAATTTCTGTATCAGGGACAGGTGGGTTGTGCTTTCCTGACTCTGTGGTTGGTGTTTGCAGCCTCACCTGCCTGAGGACAGATGAGCTGCTGCATTATCCCTTCCTTGCTCCCTTCAGTCCTTTCCCCTCCTTCTTGTCTCAGTGCCCATAAACTGGTCCAGCCAAGAGGGTGTTGATATCATTGGTGTTTTAATTAATTCTCTGATTGCTAAAAGATAAATGGGACTGAGGCAATTGTGTTGGCCCTTGCCAGACAGGCAGCTTGGTGCAAGGAGAGCCTGGGGATGGAGATGTGAGATCCTTGAAGAGATAGGTGGTGTAGATCCAGATGTGAAACAAGACATAGAAAAGGCAAATTCTTTTTTCTGAGCTGCTTCACATTTTGGATGGGCAATCTTGCAGGAGCTGAAGGTTTTTAAGGGCTTCTAGGAGTACTACAAGGAGTGGTCTCTTCAGAGGTATTTCATTTTTCAGCCTGCCTGGATAGAGGCAAAGCCCTGCTCTCACTGACACATCTCCATCAGCTTTCCAAGCAGAATTAAACCGGATGAGATCCTTGTATTGGATGGAAATGTAGACACATGAAATAGTGATCAGGGAGGAGTTCTTAAAGAAATGAGATTGAATTTGGCTTTAATGAAGCCCTTCCTTTTTCCCTTTTCCTTTTTCCCTTTTCCTTTTTCCATTTTCCTTTTTCCCTTTTCCTTTTTCCCTTTTCCTTTTTCCCTTTTCCTTTTTCCCTTTTCCTTTTTCCCTTTTCCTTTTTCCCTTTTCCTTTTTCCCTTTTCCTTTTTCCCTTTTCCTTTTTCCCTTTTCCTTTTTCCCTTTTCCTTTTTCCCTTTTCCTTTTTCCCTTTTCCTTTTTCCCTTTTCCTTTTTCCCTTTTCCTTTTTCCCTTGCTTTTCCCTCCCTTCCTCATTTCCTTTCCCTGACCAAAACTAAGAGCTTCTTTCTACTCCCCTTAGCTTTGAATAATCTTTTTTTTTCCTTCAGGAAAGTGCTTCTAATTAGCAAAGAATGGTATTTCGTTGTGGGAGATGCTCCCATGTGCAGGCTGTGTATGAGCTACACAGAAAAACATTTCCAGGCTAAGAACATGGTGGTTTAGCTGGGAAATGCCTGCTTGGTTTCACTTAGTGTCCTGCCAAACAGCAATTTCTGTGCAACAGCAGCAAAGCTGTGATGGGGAAGCCTTGGCTCCTGTTCAGATCTGCAAATGAGCTCAGTGGAGCAGGGGATGGGATCTCCCAGATGGGTGTGCTCACCCCTCCCAGCAGGTTCAGAACCATTTAATTGAGGTGCTTATGTTGCACTGGGGACAGGGAAAGTTGTTTGCAGGGCAGGAAGAATTGATTAAAAAACAAAAAATCAGGTTATTAGGTTACCAGGAAAGACAGGCTCAATCAAAAGCTTTTCTTGGAGCCTCAGTACCAAGAACTGGGTTTGGGGATATTCCTGAACTTGGATCTTAACCATGTCCTGGTTTATGTTTGGGGAGGCCCCTGAGGTTTGAACAGGGCAGGCACTTGGGGGCACTTTATAAATGAACTGATTCCAACTGGGACACGTGGATCTCACTGGAAAAACTTGAATTCAGCATCCCATTCCTTGAGCACCCTGGAGGAGTCTCAGCTCCCACTTAGGTGTCTTGTTGGGAATTCAGCATCTCAGCCCCTGAGCACCCTGGGGGAGCCTCAGCTCCCACTGAGGTGTCTTGTTGGGGTCGATTTGCTGTGATGTGCAGCCAAGGACATCAGCATGAACATGTGCCTTTGGAACCCCAGGAAATGTGGGCATGCTGTGCCCCTGGACAGGCAGCTCAGCAGCTCAGCTTTGCTGGTAGCAAACCTCAAACCAATTAAGCTAACATCAGGCTTTTAATTGCCTTGGTTAAGCTGGTGCAGCCCTCGGTGTGCACGCTCATAAATCAATTTAAATGCAAGTTGTGGGAAAATTTACATTAAAGCAGCACTTCAGCAGACTGCCTTTTAAACAAAAACAAGAACGGAGAGGAAACGATTCCTGGTGACCTTTGCAGGCTCCCTGGGATGCAGGACTGGGCTCCAGCACGGGCTGTTCTCTTGCGGAGCTGCTGGATGTGGAGTCAGGAAGGGGACTGGGGAATCCTGGGCCAGCCAGGGGTGCCTCAGCAGCACAGCAGGAGCTGTTGGGCCCCAGAGCATCCCATGGTAACCCCCCAGAAGTACAAGCAGGTGTAAATCCCTGACCATGTCAGCTGTGTCTTGGCAGAGCCAGCTGCAGGTTGCCTTTCTTCTCCAAATCCTGCTGCTGTCTCCTCAAGTCTCCTTTAAGTCCAGCTTTGACTCAGGGATTTTATCCTTGTGAGATTTTCTGGACCACCCTTTCTTCTCTGCCGCCCTCCATTAACTGAATCCTCCCTGCATGGAGATTCCCTCTCAGCCCACCTGGGCTGGGGAACCTCTCAGGTTCCTTGGGGAGAGAAGCCAGGGCTCCAAAACTCACAGTAAAGCCATGACCATCCCTGGGAAGAAGGAAAAAGGACATTTCTTTGCTCCTGCTCCCACCTGCAGAGACTCCATGTGCCAGCTGTGATGGGCACTGTGAGTGAGCCTCCCCAAACCCCACAGCTCTCACTCCTGTTTTCCTTTGGTTTCCAGGGTTTTGTTGTTAATCAGTCAGGGAATAATAAACACAACCACAACAGTCTGGGAAGTGTTGAAGCCATGACTGCAGAGTTCCACTGCTCTGGCTCTTACCCTGGGCACAGCCCTGCTGGCAGGGACAAGGCTCCAAGAGGAGCCATGAAAAGCCTCCTTACACCTCTTGTTAATACAGGACAGAAGGGTGGGAGAGGATATTTTCTCCTGGAAAGCTACAGAAATTTCTCAGGGCAAACTTCTGCTGAGGGATGTCAGCAGTGAGGAATTGTAATACCTTACAGCACTGCAGGTTGCTGTTTTACAGGTGTGTTATTTGTCAATAGCTCTTCTTTTTTTTTTTTTTTCACTTATTAATCCTGGTTACATAAATAATCACTGCAGAACAGGACAGTGAGTACACAACAATCTTGCATTCACTGAAGTTCCCAGGGCTGGAATTCCGACAGCTGGCAAGCAGCTGCAGCGTCTCCTCAGTCGGGATCCTGAGCTGTGGGATAAGATAATGATCATTTAATGATGAACTTCTAATACCTGGCTATAAATGATGAAAGAATTGCATCCATCTGTGCCAGGGAGCACACCCTGGCTCTGTGGGGCTGCAGTGGAAGCACAAATGAGCTCTTTACCAGCAGTGTTGGGAGCCCCTGTGTGAGCTGGGAGCTGCAGCAGCAGGGCCCATGCACCATTAACTGGAACCTGCCTGTATGAGTGATGCCAGAGCAAATTCCCTTAAAACCCCTCTGCAGGAGGGGACAGACTGGATGGACAAGGTGAATTTAGTCCTGTGTGTTGGGTGCTTTGATAAAGAGATGCTGCCTGGAGGAGTGATTTCAGTTTGGAACACACTGAGCAGCCTGGAGGTGGGAGCTGAGCTATTCCAGACCTGCCAGATTTTCTCCACTGGGTTTTGGGTGGGAGCTGAGTAAGGATGGGCTGGAGGAGGGTGCCAGCCCCATCAGCTGTGCTAGCCAGCAAAAACACGAGTGGAGGAGACACAGAACAGAATGCAGAGAATTAAGGATTAACTCATTGCTGCCCTCTGACTCAGTTTTAAAATTCTCCTGTAGGAATTGGCCCAGCTGTGACTTGGAGCCAGCTAGATTTCACCCCAAAAGAATTGGTTGTGAATTTCAAGCCCTGGGAATAATTTGTTTAACTTAGGGTGAGCTGAGAGTTCCCCCATAAGCCTTAGGTGTTGTTATGCTAAGTTGTCCAAGTTCTGCTCCCCTACTGCTTACTTGTTTCCCCTACATGGCTATAGTTCTAGAATGTTCTACCCCCAAGTGCATAAATTGTTGCTTCCCCTTGATTTTGGGTCTTTGGATCCTGCCCCGTGTACTGTGCTTGACTTCTCCACATTTATTGTTTTTCACCCTTCATTAAAGTTTTTCGGTCAACTCCATTGAACCCAGTCCTTTTCATTTTCACCACCCTCAGTGCCCTGGAGTCAGGGAACCAGAGAGGTTTGGCACAGCCACCCTCACTGTGACATTCCCCGAGGTGTCCCTTCACTCTCCACCCATCTTCTCCTGCATCCTCCACTGGGTGTTTTCAGGCAATGATTTCAAGGTTGGGGCTGGGGCTGTATCCAGGGAAGGGAGAATCTCCATTCACGTGAGGACAGCAAATATTTGCCAGAGTTAGGATGGGGCTTGACTTGTGCTGGTGCAGAAGGAAAGGAAGAAGAGGCATCCTAAAGAAAACATTGAAGTGCAGGAGGTCCTTGTGCACAGAATCCTGTGTGAGAAGCCTGCAGGTGAAGATGGGCACTGAATGCAGAGCTGTAACTCAAGGACATCATCACAAAGCCATCAAGCAACTGTCTTTCATATTGATATCATATTTGTGTATTTTTCCTCTCCTTCTCCCTCCTCTCCCTTAATTGGATGTCAGCCACGTGGCAAGGTTATTCTGTTAGACAAGCTGGGAAATGACAATGACAGGATTATAATTAAGTGCCAGGACATGCAGCCAACACAATTACCATGCTGTTATTACACTGGATGATGTGCTAAAGAAGCTCATAAAAACACTGTAAAGAATATAAATCACGGGACATGTGTACAATTGGGGAAGAAAATGTTTCCCCTTTTGCTAAAGCCCAATCAGTGCTAGATAAATCCAGAGAAAGAGATGTTTCCTTGCACTGACAGATTCCTACTTTCAAATGACTCCAGGAGCAAGCAGTGCTTCTTTTTATTTCAGCTTCTGTTCTGGTGCTGCAAAACTCAGCAATTTTTAAGCTGGTATTTCCCCTCTCTTTTTAGCCGCTGCCTTCCTCTGTACCTGCACCATTGGGATGTGTGGCCAAATCTCATCAGTTTTCAGGCTTTTCTTGGCCTTGTGCAGTACTGTCCTGTTCTGCTGATTGTCTGGGTTTTCCTCTTCATAAAGTATTGAACTAAAGGCTGAATCTGCCACTGAAGGGAGGAGACCTGGGGGATTCCTGTGGAAGAGGCCACTTACACCAAACACGGATTAGCAGCTGTAACTCCACGCTCTGTTTGCAAACCTTCTTCCTTGGGCTGGATTGGTGTCCTGGATTGCCAAGCAAATTTTATTCTGTTTGCCATCTGTATGGCAGCTGTCTTTTGTCAAGTGGGCAGTTTTCCTTTTCTCTTCCATACCCAATCCTCCCTCAGAGGAGATACCTGCTGATAACAGCTATTGAATGTCCCTGCCTGGCTGATAAGAACTACAGCATCCCATTGGGAGATGTGAGCCCAGAGGGAGGAGCCAAGCATTCCTACCTGGATATAATCTGGAGGCTCTGGAACACCAGCACAGCTTCTCCAATGGATTCCCCAGAAGAACAGCTGCCTCTGCCACTGGATCCTCAGAGGAAGAGACTGCACCTTTCTACAGGATCCCTGCTCCAGCAGAGCCACCCTTGACACTCCAGGAGGGCTACTTAATTAATATACAAAAAATTATTTTATTATTTTCTTTAAAAAAATTATATATCTATTATTATCCATATATCCGTTTATTATTTGGAATATAATTTGCCCACCTGAGTAGGAAATGGATATTCCCAGAGCCCGATCCCAATAAATTCCAACGGGACTGCTACCAACACCCTGACCCACAGGGTGTCAGGTTGGGTTCTGACTCTGGCAGTGTTGTTTAAGTTTACTGCATTGTTTGTTTTAACTTTTTATTTTCTCCCCTAGTAAAGAACTAACTAATTCCTGCTCCCATATTTTTGCCTGAGAGTCCCTTAATTTAAAATTTATAGCAATTTGGAGGGAGGGGGTTTGCATTTTCCATTTCAGGGGAGGCTCCTGCCTTCCTTAGCAGGCATCTGGCTTTCCAAATTAAGACAATGGTGAATTTGAAGTTTATGTTTGTAAATGTCTACCTTGAGCCAGGAAATGTTGACATTCACTTCAAAAGAGAAGCTGATCTGTCAGTCAGATCCATGGCCTTGCAGAGCTTTGGGCTGGAGCTGAACTTCTCTAAAAGCCCAAACTTCCCAAAGCAGGGCTGCCCAGGAGCTCTGCGGCTTCCATGGCCAGAGGCTGTTGTGCTGAAGCTTAGCGACAAAAATATTGTTCTGACAATATTTTTGCTTTGAATCATCTTCTCCTTAGAAAGCTGCCACTCTGATATCTTCAGAAAAATGACAGCCCCCATCCTTTTTTTTTTTCATCTTTTAATTGGCATGCTTTGCTGCTGTACTGCACAAAGCTGAAATTTCTAATGGTCAAATTTTATCAGTTCCAAAAACCCGGCGCTTTGAAATGAAGCGTAAAAGAAGTTAAATTGTCTCCACTGCTTGTTTTGATGTTTGATCTAAACATTCTGATAATTTGAAGGATTTGAGGATATTTACGGGTTTGAATTCCTGACTAATGTTCTGAATTCACAGCCCTTGAAGTGCCTGTGATAGCTCAGATCTGCTCCCATGGCCTCCAATACCTTGATTCCTCTTGAGGCTAAGCAAGGAGAGCTTGGGTCTGAAGGAATAAATGTCCAAAGCACAGATGGTTCGGTAACCCTGCAAAACATCCTGGGCTCTTTTGTCCAGCACAGGATCAGGCCCTGAGGCCTTGCTGCTGGACTTCCATCTCATTAAATGAGAATAAAAGCAAAGAAAAGGGGTTTCTGCCAGGCCTATATTGGTACAAATCTTGAAATATGGAGCTGGTGAACTTGATTTACAGTCTCAGTGGCTGGTAATTAGCATGGCTATTTGTAAACCTTGTGCAGCCTGATCCCCCTCCTGGGAGTCTCAGCAGTTTTATCTCACCCAGACACTAGCAATGCTCTGGAATTACCTGACACGGGTTCTGGGAGGGTGGTCTGAGACAGCCCATGGAGCCAGAGCAGCTTGTGGGGCTGCAGTGACATCCCCAAAGCCCAGGGATGCAGGTTGGGCTCTGCACTCTGCCCCTCTGATAAAGGGCTGCTGAAAGGTCCCTTTGTATTAAAACACCAGAGGCTGCTGGCGAGGCCCTGTTGTCTCTGAGTGGGTTTTCCTTTTTCTAAGTTCTTATCACATTCAGCCTTACATAAGGGAGAGAACTCCAGAGATGACAGGGTTTTATTATTGCTTATAATTATTTTAAACTTTTTTACAACAGGCAGGCTGAGAGGCTGCTGCCTGACATTTCAGTGGATTCCTTTATTTCCTGTTTTAAACCATAACTGCTGTCCTGACATCAACAGCTGCAGGAGAGCACCTTCCTCATCAAGAGATTCAATAAAACGGGAGCTGCTAGTTCAGCACTGTCCTGGTTTAGGGCAAATTTGGAAGAAAACCTCCAAAGGGGCCCCTCCAGAAAGCAAACCCACATGGCCCCTTCCCACAACCGGTTTGGGAAGGATTCCTTGGAGAGAAGTGGAAAGAACCTGTTTATTAACAGGCACAGCACCCCCAGCACACAGAATGAACAATACTGGGTAACGCCACTCTGTCACTGCTCTGAAAAAGATGACAAATTCAGAGTCTCCCTGGGGGTGCTCGCTCTGTTCTCAGTCCCTCCAGCTGCTGCCCAGAGTAGGCCCCAGTAGGCCACAAAGGGGCCCAGTCCGGAGCAGGCTCGAGGGGTTCCAAAAAAGGGAAAGGAAAAACAGTCCAGGGAAATTTTGGACTGCTCAGCTAAACTAACTAATGAGCAGGAGCAAAAAGCAAGAGCAAAGCAGAAGCAAAACAAAAAGCAAAAGCAGCTGCCCATGTACTGCCCCATCTCTGTGTCCCCCCAGCCGTGGGGGAGCGGCTGATAAGAAACCCAAACAAAACTCACTCTTCAGAGCCAGTCTTGAAGGCACAAAACATAATATCCAATACAAACACCATAATGTCACCCTAGGACAAGCACCAACCTCCTGCTGGGTCTTTAAGGAACAAAACAGGTGTACACCTGCTGGGAAGGGTTTGCAGGTGTCTTCTGTAGGTGCAGGGGTTCAGGAATAAAGGGAGAGCACAGGGATCACCCATGTGTCACTTGTGTGCTTGGCTGATGTGTGGGACAGCATTGGCATGGGTTGGTCATAGAATCATGGAATGTCCTGAGCTGGGAGGGACCCCCAGGATCACCCAGGGCAGCCCCAGCCCTGCACAGACACCCCAACAGTCCCACCCTGGGCATCCCTGGCAGCTCCTGGAGCTCTGGCAGCCTCGGGGCCGTGCCCATTCCCTGGGGAGCCTGGGCAGTGCCAGCACCCTCTGGGGAAGAGCCTTTCCCTGGTAAGAGTTGCTGCATTTCTGGTGCTCCTCTGGGCCATAAAGGCTGTGGGACATTGTCTCTGTCTGTGCTGTGCCTGAGGGATGCACTCATAGCTTGCTCCTGTGTGCCATTTCCCACAGCAGGAGAGACCCAAATATACCTGGGCTGGAGGTATGGGATCTTTGTAGGAATGTCCTTGGCCCTGTTCATCTCTACACAGAACCTGATCTCTTTTAATGTCCCATCCTGCAGAAAGGGGGTTAAGTATGAATTCCAGCTTTTCCTCCTCATGTTCTCTCCCCTGCAAAGGACTTTTTAGTAGTCTTAGTTGCATTTGAATTGTTATTTCCAAGTTCTACATGGCTCTTTTTTTGGTCTAATTTTTTATGATTTCTGGACACTGTGGGCAGGCAGATGCTGTGTGGAATCCTTTCCTTTGCCTGGGTGCTCATATAAATAGATATATCTATATTTATATATAAAATCTCTCCTCAATTAGCCCTTAGCCTGCTGCGCTCAGATGATGCCTTTTCCTTTGTGAGCATCAAGGTGCTGAGCTGTGCCACACAAGCAGGAGCAAAGTGAGCAGTGCTGGAAGCCAGGAGGATCACTGAGTTTTACTCAAACAGGCTGTTTGAAAGCTTGCCTGAAATGTTTTCTCTTGGGGTAAGGATGGGAAATGTCTGGAGGCAGTGGCAGGATGTGGCATCTGTGGCAGCTGACCCCATATTCAACACGTCACTGACCCCAGAGGCTCTAGCATGAGGTTTGGTATGGAGTTGTGGTGTCTGAGGAGCAGACTCTGCCTTGGAAAGGCTCAGGGAGGTTTTGTCTCCTCACAGCTGAGTAGGGAATGGATATTCCCAGAGCCTGATCTCAAATAAATGACCTGCTAAAAATAGCTGTGCACACAAGCAGGTGAACACCAAAAACCTGCTGTAGTCACTGTGGCTGGCTGGCCTTGAGGAACAAAGAGTTTGGTTGTTTTACCTCTGTGGAAGAGCAGGTGGTGATGCCTTCCAAACTCAGGGTTTGCTGCTCTTTAACTTTTAAATGGATAAAATAAAATTATTCCACAATAATTAATTTAATTATTAATTAAATTAATTTAATTAAATTAGTTTAATTTATAATTAAATAAATTAAAGAAATTATTTAATTATAATACAATAAAATTATTTTATTATTTTCTTAAAATGAAATGTTATATATTATAATATATATATAAATAATTATATAAATTATATAATATAATTATATAAATATAGATAGAATATAAACTATTTTTATATATTATTTTTATATATTATTATTATAATTTGGAAAAATGGATATATGGATAACCCTCCCAAAAACTGTTTTATCCTCTCACAACCCAGCAGACCAAGCAGGGATCTTGGTGATCCCTGGGAGCTCCTGAAGAAGCTCTGCCTTTTCTGTGCTGGATCCAGCAGCACGGGGGATGTGTCAGATTGGGGAGAAGGGCCAGCATTTGGAGATGCTCCTTAGTATCCATAATTCTAGGATTTGTTGTCACCTGGCAGGATAAAGCTGGGATTTACTAGAAAATGGGGAGACTTGATTGAAAATTTGGGCAACAGGATTTCTTTAGCTTTTTCCTATCAAATTTGCTGCTGAGACAGCAAAGAGAAACCTTTCTGTTGTATCATCAAAAAAAAAACCCCAAACCAGCTTTCTCTAGGTTGTAGTTCTTGTGCTTTTAGGAATGGAAAAGCCTGCAGCTGTCTCTGGCTGTTCAAAAGAAGCAAATGTGAGACAGATCTTTCTTGATTCTGCTTTCATGGCTCTGCTGGGCACTTTCTCCCTCCTCCCTGGCAGCAGATGTGCAGAGGAAAGGTCAGGAAGAGCAGGGCTGGAATCCCTGCCCAGCCATCCCTCCCTGGCTGCTCTCCGTGGGTGACACGCTGGGGATGTGATGGGACAGATGTCACATCATGACAAGCCCCTGCACTGATCTCTGGAGAAGTTCTGCGTGCTCTGAATGTCATTTATGCAACACAGGGATAATGCTGTGATTCCCTGGCATTTTAGGGAGCTGCTGGCATGTCCTGGGCTTGTCTGGTTCATGTAGGTGCTGAGATGTAAGACAAAACTTTTTTTTTTATTTAGAGATGGGGTAACTGAGAAGTGTTTGAAAAAATTTTTATTCTATTTTTAGTTTTATGAGAAGGGTGAGAAAATACAGATGTTATAATTCATGCTATCACAATCAGAAGCCAGTTATTTCCTAATTACAACACACTATAAATGCTTTTTGGCCTATCAGTTTTTTACCGGACTATACTGTAGATGCCTTAAAGCCAATCATCTAAAAGTACCCCTTCATGAAACTAACTATGCCTTAATTACAATACACTATAAGTGGTTTTTTAGCCTCACTTTTTAACCACACCATACTGTAGATACCTTGAAGCTAAAAATCTAAAACTGAAATTTGTAAACATTGTGCAAAGGTTTAAATCTAAACTACCATCTAACGATCTAAAACTACCCCTCATAGGTCTTACTACAATGCCTCTTTCACAGTTCTATTTTTCTAAAATATCTACTCTTATTTGAAAGACCATCTTTTGAAACATTATTTTAGCTCTAGTTCTCTCTCAACAATATCTGTCCTATTCTATGGCATTTCTAAATCAGTATTCTTATCTCAAAGTTTATATACAGACACATACTGTGTGAGCTTTTTGTCAAGCCCTGAAAACTTTTTACAAACCTATTTCCCACACTGAGATAATTCTGGCATCCCCTTAGGACTGAATCAAGGGTTTAAAGAAACTGAAAGAGTTAAAAGTTTGGCTGGATTTAGTTAGGGGGGGTAGAAACAATTAAGAGTGTAGCAAGAAGAGTAGAGATAATAAGGGAGAGTTAATTATTAGCAGATGGAATAGTTAAGGCTGAGATATAAATCAGGTATTTGTCTTTACTGTGTTTAAAGAAGCAGGATGGGATGTGGATCTGACTGTGGAAAAGAAGAGACTGTGGCTGCACCTGGGCCCTGAACCTTGAGCTACAGCCAAGGGGTCCAAAGCCAACAAGGCAAAGGGAAAGGGTCACTGTGACCTCAGGAGACCAAAGACCCATTTCAGACCCACTGACCCATTGCAGACTCACAGACCCATTTGAGGTGAAGGACTGCACAAGAGTGAAGGAACTTTGGCTCATTTAAATACATTTGAATATGAAACGGATGGGTGGGGTTAGGTAATGAATATGTGTTAGGTGTTTTGGGAATTATATGAATATATAAGACTTTTTTAGATAAAAGGAGAGCCAGAGACCCCTTCCCTTCCCTTCCCTTCCCTTCCCTTCCCTTCCCTTCCCTTCCCTTCCCTTCCCTTCCCTTCCCTTCCCTTCCCTTCCCTTCCCTTCCCTTCCCTTCCCTTCCCTTCCCTTCCCTTCCCTTCCCTTCCCTTCCCTTCCCTTCCCTTCCCTTCCCTTCCCTTCCCTTCCCTTCCCTTCCCTTCCCTTCCCTTCCCTTCCCTTCCCTTCCCTTCCCTTCCCTTCCCTTCCCTTCCCTGGGCTGGCATTGCAATCCAGCCCACTCCCAAAGCACTCACCAGGCACCAAAGAATGGTAAATGCTTGGGAAAGGGGAAAAAAAAAATAAAGGCAAGCAGAGCAGCACTCACCAAGTTCTCTGCACACCCCATTTTGTGTCGCCCTTTCCTTCAAATCAAACAATGCAATTCTGAAATCAGGTGTTTTCTGACAGAAGAGCACAGAGCACAGAGTCACTAAGCAGATCTGAAGGGTGACCCTCTCACAGAGGGCTGGGCATAAATAATTTGCTTAATGGTTGTACCTAAAGGATTATCCCTGAGATAAGGAGACAACTTTGAAAGGTGGCCTTCAAATTAATATAAGCAATGGGGGAACATAAGATTTGTCAGGCTGGATCAGGCCCTCCTTGCTTAGGTTTATGTTGTGATTTAAAACTAAAATAGCTGCTTCTTCTGAGCAAAGTGGGAGCACTTAATGGCAGGGCTCGCCCACACGTTGTATCTTCCCTATCTTTAACAATTAACGTTCAGTTTCAGGCCTGATGAACAAAGAACCCCCTTTGGTTGGTGTAATTGATACCTCTAAGTGCTCCCTATTAATGTAAATGCTTCCAAATCTTCAGATTTCTCCTGTCTTGCTGAGCCTTGATTGTGCTTGAACTCACCTGGGACAAAGAGTGGAGACAGACTCAGGGTTCCTTTTTCATCCTTTAGAATCCCCACCTTTGTCCTCATGGACTGTTCTCCTTTCTGGATATCAATCAGCAGAACCCCTCAATTTTCCTAAAGCACTATCACATTCATTGCTTTAGACAAAAATATTGTCAAAAGTTATATAAATACACTTATAAACTAAATATAGTTACATTGCTTGTGTCTCTTTTTAAGCAGCAATCCTGTTCTTTCTGGTTCACCTTGATGAGCATTTTCTGGGTGTTTTCTTGTTCCCTGAATCCTGCCCCTGTTTTGACCCAGGCTGACACTTCAATGCATGAAATGAGACCTCTGTGTGTCCAAGGACATGGCAGACTCCTGGAGCCAGTGGATTTTGTTGCCTTGTCCCAGCCCTGTGGAGCTGTGGCTGAAGGGGCAGGCAGGAGTGTCTGGGGCTCAGGGGTTCATTCCCTGAGGGCTCTGAGCTGCCCCAGGAGGGAGAGGGATCTCCAGAGCTGCCTCTGCTGCTCCTCTTGCTGTGACATTCTGCTCTGGCTCCTTCCTGCCATGCACCTGATTTATGCAATTCATTAAATCCCTCCCTGTTTCCTCTTTTCCCTGAGAGGGCTCCTTGCTCCTCTAGAAATACATTTTCCTTCCTGGATTTTGTGTAGATGGAGTTCTTTCACCATCCCAAGACCATTTTTGCCCGGAGCTCTGATTTGTGCTGGGAAATCAGATCCAGCTGGGATCTGATTGGATTGGATCTCCCACAGCCAACCCTCCCTCCAGGAGATCTGTGCTGTCCATGGCCACTGAGTGTCCCTGCAGGGCTGATCCAATCCCAGCATCCCATGGGGAGATGCTCCGCCCAGGGGAGGAGCCAAGCATTCCTACCTGGATCCAATCTGAGCCTGGCACAGCACAGCAGCCTTTGCCCCCTGCATTGCCAGAGGAGCAGCTTTCTGCTGCCCTGCATGGCCAGAGGGAGCCCAGGCCCATCTGCAGCAGCCCTGGAGCTGCAGAGGAAAACTCCCCCCTTGTGCAGGATCCCTGCTGCAGCAGAGCCACAGCTGGCACTGCAGGAGGGCTGAGCCCCCATGGCATGGGGCTGGGACACCCCCCTGACACACAGGGGGACAGGGCATGTTCTGACTCTGGCAGTGGTTTGTTTTGTAATGCTGCATTTATATTTTTAGTTTTCCTAATAATGAACTGTTATTCCTGCTCCCACATCTTTGTCTGAGAGCCCCTTAATTTCAAAATTATAATAATTTGTAGGGAGGGGTTTACATTTTCCATTTCAAGGGAGGCTCCTGCCTTCCTCAGCAGACACCTGGCTTTTCAAACCAAAATAGACTTCTTGGCAGGGAGGGACAGACACTCTCTGCTTGCAGAATTCCTGTGGGAGGCACAAGCAAGGCTGGAGGGAGGTGTGAGGCAGGATTGGGAATTCCGCTTTTTTCAAAGCATTCCCATAAATAAAAACCTACCCAGCTGTTGTCTGGGTGCCTCCAAGCACTCCCCTGCCCAGAGGTGATCCTCTCTCCAAGGAAACATTTGGAATAATGCCAGGCCAGTTTGGATGGGGCTTGGAGCACCCTGGGATAGAGGGAGGTGGAATCAGATGAGCGGTAAAATCCTTTCCAACCCAATCCATTCCATGATCCACTGATCTTAAGTGTTCAACTCTTCTGAAGACCCTC
Source organism: Ammospiza caudacuta (assembly GCF_027887145.1). Lineage (NCBI taxonomy): Eukaryota > Metazoa > Chordata > Aves > Passeriformes > Passerellidae > Ammospiza > Ammospiza caudacuta. The sequence continues at coordinate 6,806,166 of NC_080607.1, forward strand.
TCACCCTTCATTTATCCCTTTTTCTGTGGAGATCCTGGTGTTTTCACTCTGTGGCCCACACCTGGAGCATTTTAGCAGGAGACAAACAGGATGTATACTTCCCTTCCCTCACTGACAGCTCACATCTCAAACTGGAGCAGATATAAAGCTTTTATCCTGACTCTGACTGTCAAATGTAAGAACGTTTTTTGATCCACTTTAGAGAAAATCAAAATGTTTAATCTAGAAAATCTTGAAATGCATCACCAACCCATCCACCCCCTTTTGCTGTTTCTTACAGGACCAGTTGCTGATGCAGTGGGGGTGCAGGCAGGTTTGATTACTCTAATGCTGCATGTTTGGTGAGAATATTATTTCTTCTCAAATATGAACCTTCCTTCTTTGCTTGCATTTGTTGGTGACAAGCTCACACTGACACACATTAGTGGCTATTGATTCCTCATTGAAATATTCTCAATTCTTCAGTGAGATGCTTTATTAGAATAATTTACTCCCTGTGAAACAAATCTAAAAACCTTTAAAGAGATCTTGTGACGACATCAAGCAGCCACAAAACTGTGGTGCTGCACCCTGGTTCAAAATTGACTCTGCTCAGCAGTTTCATGTGTTATCACCTCATCCACCTCGTCTCTGGTTTTGCCATTAATGGCAAAAAAACTCCTGAGGTTCCCTCAGTTTTGTTGTTTTTCTTATGCAAGAGAAGAATGTCTGACTAAATTAATGGAATTCTCAACCTTCCATTTTACTGGCTGAGGTCTGTTTGCATCTTGTAAACAAGATGTAATGTTCTTTAAAAAAATCTCTGTAGAGCTGAATTCATATTTCATTAAAGTATTAAGTCTTGTTTTAAGTTCAAAACCTTGGACATCCTGAGTTTGAGACTCCCACAGAGCTGCTGTAATTTGGGACAGGATATTCCCCACCTGAGTTCAGCACTCAGTATTTCACTGGGGTTTTTGTAGCTTGTTCCAATGTTGGAAAACAGCAAAGACAAGTATTTGCTCTCCATTTCATTGCTCCCTTGGGACTCTGATTAACCTGCTGCTCATTCCTTTCCTGAGGTAAATTCATGGGTTTGTTCTTTCTCTGTGTAGGAGGAGAAAAAAAAAAAAATCTTTGCCATCAGTGCTGTGTGAATCTCTGCCAGGCTGGTGTGAGCTGCTGTGGGCATGGATGGCACCAGGCAGGTCCTGGCAGGGCCGAGGGGCTGCTTTGCTGTGGAGCCCTGCTCTGCTCATTGTCACCTCCTGCTCGTCACATCCACTGGGCTCCTCACAGCCAAGGAATGAAATGTCCAAGGATAACTTGTAATGCACCATTGGGCTGTAGAAATAACACCTCTGTACCATCAAATGATTGATTTTGAAGCTGTATCTTAAAGGGGAATCTCCTCTGGGCAGCCCCAAGCAAACCAAAGCACTGAGAGTCCTCTGAGGAGTGCAGGAAATCCAGGGTGTGTCCCAGATCTTCATAAAACCAACACTGAGGCACTGCCATGGATGCCTTGTGAGGGCTGACCAAGAACAGAGACTGGACAGAGCTAAGAATAAAGCAGGGATTTAATAAAAGTCCTCAATGGATCCACCTTGGGCAGCACAAGAGCCCAGCCAGGGCTGCACCCAAGATGAACCAAAATGGTCCCAAAATGCACGACCGGGCACGGGGTCTGTCACTGTGATCAGTTCTGCTCCATTTGCACCTTGCAGTTCATTGTCCCATTCCAGCTTTAGCCCCTGCAGTCCCACCCTGCTTGTTTTTCTCTCTCCAGCCCACGGTGTTTGTGCTCCTGGGCTGAGATTTGGATCATTTGTCCTTGGTGCCCAGCTGGAGCAGGAATTGTTTTGTCTCCCTGCTCTGTGCACAGAGCTCACCATCCCCTCATATGAAGCTCAGAATTACACACTAAAGCAGCACAGAACCTGGAAAATATAAAAGCTAAACCTGAGGCATCACCATGATGCAGCAGGGCTGGGATCCTGGACCTTTGCTTGCTTCCAGTCTCAACATATTCTCCCCAAATCTGTGCCCTTTCCAGGGCTCCTGTTGATCTCCTTCATTCCCACACAAAGCAAAGTGCTGGGGGATGGTGCCACCACAGATGTCTGGGCTTTCTGCTTTGTTAAATTCACATCCATTATTTTAACATGCAAATTCCTTGGCTAGGAGAAGAAGGAAATGCACATTTCTTTTCTTGTTCATAATCATCTTTGCTAGTCATAGGGCAGTTGGAATAATGTGTTCTCTTTCAAATGAAAACAAAGGCATAAAAATAGAGCTTCAGAACTCAGAGCAGTGGCAAGATCTTTAAATAAATCCCCTCAGAATACTCGATTTTCAAATTGGTTGCTTCAAATAGATTCACCATCTTACCTTCTCTCCAGAAGATGCTTTTATCAGATCCAAAACTAAAGGGCACTTAGTCAGAAGAGCTTTAGTGAGGCTTTTCTAACAATTGCCTGTTAGACCTTAGCCAAAATCAAGTATCTGTTTTGCCTAGGTACATTCAGTTTTCTTTGCAGTTTTCCTTGGTGCAGTTGTTCATTCTTTGCAGTTGTCTCCATTCCTGGCCCCTGCTGTTAAATTGCTGCTGCATTTCCTTGCAGAGAAGGCTGCACTTTATTGATAGATGAAGTGATTCCAAATAATCCATTGTCCAAGGCAGTAACTATTTTTCTTTAGGGAAAGCCCCTTAGCTGAAATGTGCAGCTTAACAAACAAATAAAACAATGCCAAACTCACTTGTGGATGAAAGAGGGGGGAAACCTCAGGATTTAACTGGTGGAGTGAGAGGAATATATGGGCAGTGTTCATGCTTCATCCTCTCAGACTGAGGGAGAGAGTCCCTGGAGCAGGCAGTGTCTGCTGACCCTCAGAACTCCTGCTTGACTTGCAGCAAAGCAAACATCCCTGGGCTGCATCCTGCAGGGAGGCAAATCCATCAGAGAGCTCACAGCCTGGAAATTGCTGCCTGAGCTGCCCCAAGCTGCCTCCTTGGGGCACCACAAGGCACCCTGGGCACACCAAGGAATCTCAGTCCCTGAATGTCTTGGTTTGAACAGACAGGTGTCTGCTAAGGAAGGCAGAAGCCTCCCCTGAAATGGAAAATGCAAACCTCCTCCCTCTGAATTGTTATAATTTTGAAATTAAGGGGCTCTCAGGCAAAGATATGGGAGTAGGAATAACAGTTCTTTATTAGAGAAATTAAAAATACAAATGCAATAGTACAAAAAAGAAAACAAACCACTGCCAGAGTGATCACAGGCCCTGGCCCCTGTGTGTCAGGGGGTTGGCACAGCCCCATCCCATGGGGGCTCAGCCCTCCTGCAGTGCCAGCTGTGGCTCTGCTGCAGCAGGGATCCTGCACAAGGGGGGAGTTTTCCTCTGCAGCTCCAGGGCTGCTGCAGATGGGCCTGGGCTCCCTCTGGCCATGCAGGGCAGCAGAAAGCTGCTCCTCTGGCAATGCAGGGGGCAAAGGCTGCTGTGCTGTGCTAGGCTCAGATTGGATCCAGGTAGGAATGCTTGGCTCCTCCCCTGGGCGGAGCATCTCCCCATGGGATGCTGGGATTGGATCAGCCCTGCAGGGACACTCAGTGGCCATGGACAGCAGAGATTTCCTGGAGGGAGGGTTGGCTGTGGGAGAGAGAAAGAAAAAACTGCCCCAGGAACAGCAGAGAACTGCCCCAGCTCTGACAGATGGGGACAGAACACACAGCCCCATTTCCAGCCTCAGACACTGAAAAAGAGCCCCTTTTCCTTGTACCTGAGGCCACTGAATTACCACAGACCTGGCAGTGCTGGCTCTGCTCAGTAATCCCTGCCTGCTCAAGGAAAATCCTGGATGTGAGCAATGGAGCAGGTCAGGGAGCTGAGAGCAGTGCCAGGCTGGCAGTGAGGATTTCACACTTGAGCAGATTGTTGCTGCCATTCCAGCACCTTCAGCATTGGGCTGGCTGGAGCACGAGTGCTGGGCCTTGGCAAATCCAGCTTCTAGGTTCTGGCTTTTCTACAAACTCACTGTGTGAATTTTGGCAACTTGATTAATTTCCCTGAGTGGGATCCAAAAACTGGGGAGGTCAAGGAGAGTCTTTTCTGGAGCTGAAATATACTTTAACTAGGCTCCTTAAGTCTGTGTTTCTAGTCTATAATGTGGGAAATGCTCTGCCTCTCCTTTCTTGGCTGCAAACTCTGCATGACAGGGTTTGTTCTTGGCTGGAAGTACAGCAGAGCCCTGATTTGGGTTGGCATCCTGGAGGTTCAAGGCAAACAGAACCTGTGAGCACCCTGCAGACACAGGAACTTAGCTGTGGCAGGCACCATCCTTCCAAATTGTGTGCTGCTCATGGGTGGGAATGCAGAACAGAAGGGCTTGGATGGCTCATGTTTATCCACGGCAAAAATAAAACCACCCAAAGATAGGCAGGATTAGCCTGAATGCAGGGGTTGCACTGGTGGTGAAATAACAGGGAAATTATTGTGGAATCACAGAATTCCAGCATGGTTTGGGTTGGATGGACCTTCAAACTCATTCCATCTCACCCCCTGCCCTGGGCAGGGACACCTCCCACTGTCCCAGGGTGCTCCCAGCCCTGTCCAGCCTGGCCTTGGGCACTGCCAGGGGTCCAGGGGCAGCCACAGCTGCTCTGGGCACCCTGTGCCAGGGCCTGCCCATCCTCACAGGGAACAATTTTTCCCAATTCCCAATCTGAGTCTCTCCTCTTTCAGCTCCCCCTTGTCCTACCCCTACTAGCCCATGCTCAAAGCGGTTCTCCTTCCTTTATAAATCCCCTGCAGGGACTGGAAGGCCTCAGTGAAGTCCCCTAGAGCCTCTTCCTCTCCAGGCAGATGACTCCCAGTATGACTTCAGCAGAAAGCAGGATTCCTGCAGGCATTTCCTGCTCTGCAAAAGGCTTTTGCCTCCTTAGGCAGAGCCAGCACAGCATCTCTCATGTCAGGGCTGGTTCCTCTCCTGCTCCATGGCAGTTTTCCAAGGCACAGCTGGGGCTGTTTGCACCTCTGCCTGCAGCATCTGGGAGGGCAGGAGTTTCACTGTCTTATTTTGTGGAAAAATCCCTTTACCAGCATTTCGCTCCTGGGAAGCTGAGAAGCCTCAGAGAAAAAGGAAAACAATAATTATCTGATTTGCTTCTCCTGTGTTTTGTTCCTTTGGAATGTGTTTTGGACATTGTTTATCCAACAGGTGAATTGTTTTTACTTAATGACCAATCACAGCCAGCTGTGTAGGACTCTGAGGAGAGAGTCAAGAGTTTTCATTATTATGTTTTAGCCTTCTGTCAGTATCCTTTCTCAATTCTTTAGTATGATATGATATTATATGATATGATATGATATGATATGATATAATATAATATAATATAATATAATATAATATAATAGCCTTCTAATAACATAGAGTCAGATTCATCATTCTTTGCTCCCAACGATGAGAAAATACCCTGAAAATACCACACAGGAGCTCCTGTCTCTCCCCACTCTCCATTTCCAGCAGGAACCCACAATCCAGCCTCTTCCCTCAGCTCCTGCAGAGCCTGAGTGCAGCTGAGCCCAGAGATGTGCTGTGCATTCCTGCATGGAAATGTCAGCCAAGTGATCCTCATTCCCAGTGAGCCACAGGGCTGGGGACAGCCTTCCGGCCAAGTGGGTCACAACACCAGTCCCCTTGTCACACCAGCCCAGGCAAACCCCACAGTCCTGCTCTCAGTGTGTGGTATTTGCTGGGTCCCCAGGATGAAGGAGGAATTGAGAATCTGACGCCATGTTCTCAAAAGGATAATTTATTATTTTATGTACTTATATATATTATATTAAAGAATGCTGTACTAAAACTATACAAAAGAATAGAGAAAGGATACAGACAGAAGGCTTAATTAATAAGATACTAATGAAAAACTCTTTCCAGAGTCCTGACACAGCTGGACTATGATTGGTCTTTAAGTCAAAACAATTCACATGTTGGATAAACAATCTCCAAACCAGATTCCAAAGCAGCAAAACACGTGAGAAGCAACCAGATAATTATTGTTTTAATTTTTCTCTGAGGCTTCTCAGCTTCCCAGGAGAAGAAATCCTGGTGAAGGGATTTTTCCAGGAAATATGACAGTGACACAGGGGGACAGGGCAGCTGTGGAGCTGGGCAGGGGCTGTGCCCCAGGCTGGGGTTCCACTGGGTCAGATACAGATTTGGGAACTCTGGGATGGATCTGAGGAGGTTTGGATAACAAATTTGGGGCTCTTCAGTAGCCAAGGAGAGGATTATGTGGGACTGGGCAAGGGGTAGCTCAGGGCTCTGGAGGTTTGAATCTCTGAGGGGAAGAAGAGGGAAAAGCTGGGATGGAGAGGGATTGCAATGCTGAGATGGCCCCAGCGAGGGGAGAGAATGATGCCTCTGACTCCATGGATATCAGAAGGCTAATTAATTACTTTATTATACTATATTATTCTATACATCTAAAACTGAACCTGCCAAGCACTCAACCCTGCACACACTGCCCAGAATCTCCTGACTGTCACCCAACAGTCCTGACACACACACCTGGCCCTGACAGGCCAAGGAAACAAAACCCCCTCACTGTGGGTAAACAATCTCCATGTTGCATTCTACTTTGGCACAAACACAGGCACAGCAAATTTTCTTTCTCTGAAGTTCAGAGAAAGTGAATCTCAAAAATATTCTTGGGAAGAATTGTGCCTTGCTTTTCTCTGTGAAGAGAAATGGGAAGCAGCAGAGAGATGTGAGGATTTACAGGGGGTGGGCAGATATTAGGGAGGTCAGGTTCACAGAATTCACACAATGACCAGGTTGGAAGAGACCTTCAACATCATTGAGTCCAACCCAGCCTCAACACTGTCGGAATTCAGGACATCCCTCTGGCTGTCTTGAACAGCCAAGACCCCTGCCAGGGGTCTCAGAATCCTTGGCACAGAGCCCAAGATGCCCCTGTGATTTTGATTATGACCCATGGAGCAAATTACCAACCTTATATGAAGAACGGCAAGCCATGACAGTTTAAGTAGAATGACAGTGAATTTATCATGGGGTGAAAAAGTAGATTTTTGGGGTTTTTAGAATGGTGGTTCAGGGGGCAAGATGGAGGAATCTGGGCATGTCCAGCCTTTCTCCTTCTTCTTGGCCTCCATCTTCTGCTGTGATGGTGGCACTTTTGGATTGGTTTAGAGTAGAAGCTCACTGTCTAACATAGGTGATAGGTATTGGGAAGTAATTGTAAATAATGTAAACATAGTTTTTTGTATAAAGACATAACACCACCCTGGGACAGGCAGAGTGCCTCTGACTGTCTTGCTGAGAGGACCTCGGTAGGATAGGAGAAAGAATTTTATAGATAAGAAACAATAAACAACCTTAAGACCAAGAACTGAAGAGCTCTGACTCATTCTTTGAGCACCAGGCTGGGAAAAGAGACTTTCTAACACAACTCGGGGTCACTCTGACCAGCTAGAGATCCTGAGACAACACCTCAACTAAACCCTGGCTTTGGTTGGGTGGGCACTGGAGCCTCCTGACCCAGTGGGTGACATCCCTGTCCTTGAACGAGCTGAGGTCCCTCCTGAGCCAAAGCATGGTGTGACCTGCCAGAGGAGGGACACCCTGGGGACACCCTGTGCCTCTGGGCTCAGGAGGAGGACAAGGAGCTTTCCCTGTGCTGGGAGCTCAGCAGCCTGGGAATGTGGCACAGGTGCTGTTCCTGAGCAGGGCAGTGCTGAGAGAGCCTCAGGGAGCTTCTGAAGCTGTGTGCTTTCACACCTCTGGATCACCCCAAAAGCCTTCAGATCACCCCTGGCTGGGCAAGAGCAGGCAGGTTTCTCCCAGCCCTGACTGCACTGCTGCAGCAATTTATGGCTCCCATGAGCTTTGCTCGTTTAAAAAGTGCCTATGGAAGCATTTCTCATGGAAAGGCTCTCCAGCATATTTTAATGGGGAAGGAGTGAGTGCATTTATTTGAAGTGGTGCACTAGAAAGCTGCTCCAAGCCTGGCAGGCAGTTGTTGCCCACCACTGGGATGTAAAGAGAGGAAACACAAGCCCCATTGGGAACCCTTCATCACAGACTAAAAGACAAGTCCATGCCCAAGAACCCCCACAGCATTCAGCCTGATTTTGGAGTCTCCAGTGGAACTTTTAGTTCAGATGCCTTTCACTTTTGCAAGTCTGTTCCCGAGGTCAAATCTAAGGTTGCACCACTTAAAAATGTAGATTTAGGATTCGTGTTGCTCCCTGGCACTTTTTATTCTTTCAGTGCTACCCTAAGTTTCATTAACCTGGAGTTAAACTAAGGTTATGCTGTTGGATGAGCATAATAAAACGCACTGCCTGGGCTGAGGAACATATTTCTTTCATGGTGCTTTAAGAGCTCTATAAAGCTGTGATTAAATGATGTCTAAGCTTAGCTCTTCTGCAGCATCTTGTTGAGAGCAGAAGCAAAACCTTGTTGGGACCTTGTCTTTAACATAGCACAGTCACAATGAGCTGCAGGGCTACCAGACCCAGCAACTCTGCTTATTTTAAGCCGGCAACAGCTGAGGTGCAAATGCCTGTAACCCGATGCTCAGAGCCCTGCTCACCCTGCAGCCCCAGGAATGTGCTGGGGTGTGCTCAGGGAGCAGCTGGCACTGAGGGAGGGCTCAGAAATCCCACCCAGCACCGAGCTGGGGCTTTGGGAGGCACCAGATGGGCAGGGTTTGTTCAAGGGAAGCAGCTGCAAGCAAGAGAAGGAAAAACAAGGAGAAAGGAAAAAAAGAAAATGAGGCAAAGGGGCAGAAACAGCTGGAGCTGTGTCAGGGAGGGTCAGGCTGGATACCAGGGAAAGGCTCTTCCCCAGAGGATGCTGGCACTGCCCAGGCTCCCCAGGGAATGGGCACGGCCCCGAGGCTGCCAGAGCTCCAGGAGCTGCCAGGGGTGCCCAGGGTGGGGCTGTTGGGTGTCTGTGCAGGGCTGGGGCTGCCCTGGCTGATCCTGGGGGTCCCTCCCAGCTCAGGACATTCTGTGATCTCTTGCCCAACACAGAGGGTGCTCCTGGCTCCTCAGTGCAGAGGCAGCATTGGTTTTGTGGCACAGCAAGGAGATAAATCTGCTTCTTTTAAGTGTGGTGTTTGGGTACTGATGTAGTTTCATTGTGCCCTCCTTGGGCCCAGCCTGTCCCTGTTGTGCTGCGTGGCCACCCCAGAGCAGGGTTTGCCACCACCCCACAGCTCACTGTGGAAGGCACACAATCATGCAAAGGACTAAAGGCTCATCTCCCAGCCAGTCAGGCCTTTCCAGGGAACTTGAGCACAGTGGGTGAATGGTGCTGAAAAATCATTGCTGCCTGACTGTGAAGTGCCAGGCATAGCAAGCAGCTGAAACCCAGGGCTGGGGATTAACACCAGGAGCTCAGGCTTGTGCAGGCAGCAAACTTCAGCAAGATTTTCCCTTGGAGGAGAACAGAGTGACTGTTACTGAGATGGGGAGAGCAGAGCTCATTGCTGTGGAGTTATTTTAATCGAGGTTGTGTAACTTTACCTTGTTCTGAACTCCCAAACTTCTCTGGCTGGTAATAGGAACAGTGCCACAGCACGAGCAAGAAGCCTTGGAAGCTTCCCAGGGAAGCTGGGGAGTCAGAGATGTGCAGCTTAATATAGAGACAAAGTTTGAGCAGGCAGCAAAACAGCAGGGTCTGAGGGGCAGGCCTAGGTGAAGTCACAGCATTACTCACTTTCATGGCTGCTCTCCCTCCTAAGGGGCAGCTGAGTAAGGATTTCTTCATTTGCCAAAGGAATTTCTCAAGTGGCAAGGAGAAGAGTGCTGAAGTGATTCCCACAGGGATGATTTGCCTGGGGTCAGTCAAGGACTGGACCTGCTGAGACTGCTCCCCACGGGGCTGTAAATCTGAGGCACTCCTGGTCCATGAGTGAATATTGCACAGGCTGGGATGGGAAATCTCAGGTTCCTGTGGCTGAGATGACCCTGAGGTATCAGAAAGTCTCTTTTTTCCCAGCCCCCACGACCGAAGAAGAAGTTGAGATTCATTGGTTCTGGTTTTCAGGGTTGCTTATCTTTTCTTACTCATTCCATTCTTTCTCTGACCTGCTGAGATCTGTCCAGCAGGTCGGGTTGTGGCACAGTCCCTGCCCTTGGGGTGGTGTTATATTTTTATACTAAAAACTGAGTGTACTTTATTTACAATAATTTTCCAATACCTATCACCTATGTTAGACAGTTTGTCTCTAAACCAATCCAGAAGTGCCACCATCACAGCAGAAGATGGAGGAGGAGAAGCAGAAGCAGAAGCAGAAGCAGAAGCAGAAGCAGAAGAAGAAGAAGAAGACAAGGCATACCCAGATTCCTCCATCTTGCTTCTTCAACCCCCATTCTAAAAACCCCAAAATTCCATTTTCACCCAGTGATAAATTCACTATCATTCTATTCAAACTTTTGTGGCTTGTACATCTTCACACAAAGTTGGTAATTGTTTCCATAGGTTAAAATCAAAGGCACAGGTGTCTTTGACTCTGTGCCAAGGTCTCTGAGCCCCCTGCCAGGGTCTCGAGTCACCCAGGGCAGACAGAGGAATATCCTGGGTCCCAACAGGAAAGGGCATCTGAAGGTGCAGGGCAGGACAGTGACTGTTCCATGGCGACACACGGAGAAATGTGGCCCAGAAGTGTTTGCTTAATATTTACAATTTGAACACTTCCATTTCCCTATACTTTCATGTGTTATAGGGAAAAAGAGTCTTTCTCTATAGTTTTACAAGAGGATTTCAGTTTTAAATTTAAGGTATCTCTTTATCTTTCTTATCTGGGACTTGATTTTTTCTTTACTAATCTTGATGGTTTTAGGTTGTATTTTTGCATGTAGAGCATGTTTTTTTACATGCAGAGCAAAGCAGAAAGCTCGAGGGCACTTCACACCATGGGGCTGTCCCAAGGGCAGCAGGTTGCTTCCAGTGGTGAGGATGAGGAGGGGAAGGGCAAAAGAGAGGGTTCCTCCTGCCTCATCTGACCCTTGGCACACAGATCTGCCCACCTCAGTGCCTATCCTGACATCCCAGTGCTGTCCTTGGAGCAAAACATTGAATTCCAGGAATTTCCAGGGCAGACTTGCTCCCCCCAACCTGCCCAGCCCCACACTCTGAATCTCCTTTCAGCAGAGCCAGCAAAGGGTTTGCAGACAGCTTCTGATCACAGAGGTGATTCCTTCCAGCCCCAGTGACAGCTCTAAGTGCTGCAAAGTGAGCAATTGCTGCTGTCCACACAAGGATCTGAAATCACAGTGATTGTGCAGGGTGTGAGAGGGACCTGTCAGCTGCAGGTCACGGTCCTTTCCTGCCAAAACCGCTTCAACTCCAGCCCTTGTCACCAGACACGTGCTCCTGGGACAGGGCACTCTTCTCACTGCATTTGCTGCTCTCTTATGGCTTGAAAGAAACAGCTCTTTGTCAGGCGCAAACCTCCTCCTGGAATACTTGACTCCGACACTAAATAGACAGAAAAGCCACTCGATGGAAAAGAACTTTGTGTTGTCCCTGTAAATCTTTCATCCAATGCCCTCCACAGGCACCAGGAGAGATCTCACGGCATGATCTTTTTTGGGAGCATTGCAGAGATTAAAAGGTATAAATGTCAATCCATCCACAACTCCCTGACACTTAGCTGAGCTGCTGCTCCAGCAGGCAGGGAGGAATGGGAATTTTTCTTTTTCAGGACTTTTCTCCACAAGACCTTTTCCTATGGAAAACCAGCTCTTCCTCATGGATGGGGTGGGATCAGCCCCCTAAACTGGTTGGTTTGGTGTGTCCAAATCATGTCTAGGCATCCTTCAGTGCAAGGGAGACCAGCTCACAATTCAGACTTGGCCACAGGGATATAAAATTAAAGAATCCAGTCTGACCTTGCCAAAAGGTGTGGGGTAAATCCTCATGTGTGTGTTCTGTCAGCCTGCCCTGAGCTGCTCCTGCAGGATGCTGTGGTTTCACTGTGCCTGGAGGTGTTGAAGGGAAGACTGGGCCTGCCATGGTCTGGTTGACTGTTGGGGAAGATGAAACAGGAAAGCCTTATCAATATGATTGTCTGGCAAAAGATTTTCAGAATATGGAAACTATAAGTGAGATTGAAATGAAAGCAAGCTTTGAGATAACTCAGTTACTGAACAACTGGAAAACAATGGTGTGGCCAGATGAAGGTGATCCCCTTTTGATGGAACAACATCCTCTGCTTGCAGACAGGCCCAAGGGTCAGAGCAGACCCCACAGCTTGGCAGAAGGGGCCCAAAGAGGAGTTTTTAGGCTTTAAAATGTAGCACAGTATGGTAATGTAATGATTCTTATAGGCTGTATGGAAATGCTATAGGATTTGTATCTTGTACTAGATTGGTTAGTGAGAATCAGAATATTCAGCACAGAAGAAGATTTATTGTATTGGAATGGGAACCTCGTGCTCTTACGCTTTTGCTCTCTTTACCCTTTTACTCTCTCACACTCTCACCTTCTCTCCCCCTCTCCTCTCTCAGCCTGCTCTGAGCTGTGTCTGGCAGCTCCCAGCAGGGCCCTGCCCCAGGCCCTTTGCAATAAACCCCAAGTTCCAGCCCTGGCTGCAGAGATCTCTCGTGTCCATCTATCCTGACCGTCCTACCCCCATCGCACCTACAGTTGACAAGTCAGTGTTGGATCACTCAATGATCTCAAAGGTCTTTTCCAGCTTCATTGACTGTCACCATGATATTTTCTGAAAAATCCCTTCACCAGGATTCCTTCTCCTGGGAAGCTGAGAAGCCTCAGAGAAAAATGGAAATAATAATTATCTGATTCTCTTCTCCTGTGTTTGCTGCTTTGGAATGTTGTCTGGAAGTTGTTTACCAGCAGGTGCATCTTTGATTGGTTCCATGTGAATTGTTTTTACTTAATGACCAATCAAAGCCAGCTGTGAGTGACTCTCTGAGGAGTCACAGATTTTTATTATTTGTTCTTTTCTAGCCTTCTCATGTATCGTTTCTCCATAATTTAGCATAGATTTAGTATAGCATAATAAATATAATATTATATTATATTATAGATATTATATGAAATTACAGATATTATATATTATACGATGTGACATAATGTAATATAACATGATGTAATGTGATAATATAATATAATATAATGTAATATAATATAATATAATATAATATAATATAATATAATATATCAGCCTTCTGAGAACAAGGAGTCAGATTCTCATCTCTCACCTCATCCTGGGACCCTCACAAACACCACAACTGACCCTGTGATTCAGGAGTCCTTGCCTTGCACACTGAGCTGTGCCCACATACCCCAGCCCAGCCTGGAAGGTGCTGCCTATGCTCCCTGCTGAGCCTGCACAGGGCAGGGCCTGCCCAGGGACACCCTCTGGAGCAGAGCACACACCAGCCCCAGGTCAGAACAGCCTCAGGATCCTGCAGAGCAGCTCCTGATAGCAGAATTCCTGTCTCTGGAGCATCCTGCTTTTGGCAAGCCTGTCCACATTGAAGCAGAGGCTGAAGTTTGCTCGGAGCAATCCCTGGTTGTGGTTAACCCTTGGGGGTGAGCAGAGAGCTCCCTCAGATCTTGTGGCTGCATGCTCTGAGCTTTGTGAGCACCTGCACCTGCCAGGAAGAGGATCCTGGAGAATATACCCTCATTTTCACTTTTTGATGTAGATTAAGCAGTGGCTCAGGAGGTCATGTTTTCATCTCGCCATTAAAGCACTTCAGGAGAGACAGTTCCTGTTCAGGAGGAGTGAATTATTCGAGGACTATCACTGCCCAGCACATTTTTCTTCACTAATGCCACTTCATGGCTAGAAAGTCTCAATTGCAAGTCACATGTGTAAACATTGGAGCAGTCATTTATCCAGTGCACAATTTGTAGGGATGACAAGTCATTTAAATAGTGTGTGTAATGCAGAAAACCCCGCCACTGATTTAGTGGCTTTATTATTACGCTGTCAGGAAAATTAATGTTCTATTTGCACAAAGCATCCATTCAGGCTCCCTATCTGCAGCAGCACAGAGGTTGGGATGAGGACTGGGTGTCCCGAAGATGGAGAGCTATGTGGTGTCCCAGCTCCCAGGGGAACTGCCCTTTCCCAGGATTGCCTGGCACTGGGAGCAGCACATCCCAATTACCAGCTGAGAAGGCCAACAGCAGAGTGACAGACAGCCCTGAGTGTGAACCCACAGGAATGACTCACCCAGCTCTGGCTCCTTTCCAATCAAATGGTGGGAATTCTTTTCTTTTTTTTTTTTTTTTTTTTTTTTTTTTTTTTTTTTTTTTTTTTTTTTTTTGGGTGGGCAGAGGTGCCTAAGGGAAAAGCACGGGAAGGAAAATATCAGCAACAAGCTCTGCAAAGGCAGAAACAACTCGGCTGTGTTTTATAACAAGAGGAAGGAAGATGCTCTCCCACGTCTCCCTGCCTTGTGCACTGTGTTTTCCAACAAGAACAGTCAGATATAAATTGGCAGGAGAAGCAGGGGGGCTGTTCCAAGAGAAGCTGGAGTGGGATCAGAGAGGCAGGAGGGGGAACACTAGGCAGGAGTGGGATCAGTGGGGCAGGAGTGATGCCCTGCTGCAGCCCCAGGGCCTGGCTCAAAGCAGAGGGTCCAGCAGCCACGCTGGACTCAGCCAGTCTTGTCCAGGTGGGCTCATGGTGACAGGCCCTGGAGCCAGGCTGGGATCAGCAAGGCCCAGCCCAGGCTTGGCTGTGGTCAGGCCGGACTGGGAGCAAAGGGATGAGCAGGGAGTTCCAACAAGGGCCCTCCCAGCTCTGTCTCAGCAGCCCAACAGTGGGGTACAGCTGCACCAGAGCTGACTCAGAATCCCAGGATCCCAGAATCATTCTGCTTGGAACAGACCTCCCAGACCACGAGTCCAACCTGTGCCTGATCCCCACCTTGTCCCCAGCCTAGAGCACTGAGTGCCATGTCCAGTCATTCCTTGGACACCTCCAGGGATGGGGAATCCACCACCTCCCTGGGCAGCACTTTCCAATGATTAACAATTCTTTCCATGAAGAAATTCCCCCTGGATTCCCTCCCCACCTTGTGGGGTGCTTTTTAGAGACAACTTTTGAACTATTTTAATGCAGGTTCTTAATTTTCCATATGTTTGGGAGCTTGGAGGGAAATTAAGGGAGCCACAAGGAGCCTGTGCACCCTGAGAGCCTCATCCTCAGTTCTATTTAGAGTTTCCTACCTCTCCTTTCAGGGAGAGTGCATATCCCATGAGCCAGTTGTCTGGAAAATGCATGGCCAGGGGGTACAGACTGCTGTAAATATTCCCTGGTGTGATGGCAGCAACCTGGAGGAGGGAAAATAAACTGTCAGCTTGAGAAGTGAGAGAACAAAGCCGTTAATAAGAGCATCTAAACAGGCTCTGGAGCATGGAGCTGCACCAAGGAAGGGATGCAGCATGGTGGTAGCCATGGTGGGGTTTTACAGGGATCTCGCAGGGCAGCTGTCCTGGGTTGTAAGATGTGGCTGGGTGTGCATTCTGTCCCCGTCTGTCAGAGCTGGGGCAGCTCTCTGCTGTCCATGGGGCAGTTTTCTTTCTCTCTCCCACAGCCAATCCTCCCTCCAGGAGATCTCTGCTGTCCATGGCCACTGAGTGTCGCTGCAGGGCTGATCCAATCCCAGCATCCCATGGGGAGATGCTCCGCCCAGGGGAGGAGCCAAGCATTCCTACCTGGATCCAATCTGAGCCTGGCACAGCACAGCAGCCTTTGCCCCCTGCATTGCCAGAGGAGCAGCTTTCTGCTGCCCTGCACGGCCAGAGGGAGCCCAGGCCCATCTGCAGCAGCCCTGGAGCTGCAGAGGAAAACTCCCCCCTTGTGCAGGATCCCTGCTGCAGCAGAGCCACAGCTGGCACTGCAGGAGGGCTGAGCCCCCATGGCATGGGGCTGGGACACCCCCCTGATACACAGGGCAGGGGCCAGGGTCTGCTCTCATTCTGGCAGGGGTTTGTTTTTTTGGGTTTTTTTTGTACTATTGCAATTGTATTAAAATTAAACATTTTCCTAAATTTTCCCTAAAATTTTCCTATTCCCATACCTTTGCCTGGGACCCTTTTAATTTCAAAATTATAATAATTTGGAGGGAGGGGGTTTGCATTTTCCTTTTCAAGGGAGGCTCCTGCCTTTCTTAGCTGACACCTGTCTGTTCAAACCAAGACAGCAGCAGAGCCTTCCAGCACATCCCTTTGGGCAGAAGCCTCTGCAGAGCCCTGTGGTGATGGGTGGGCAGGCAGGGACCCCTCAGAATGAAGTTGGGCCCTCATCACATTCCCTGTGCTCCTTCCAAAGTGAGGATGCACGTGAGAGATTCCAGAACGCTCCCATGGAGATTTGTCCACTCAAACCAGCCGTGGTGAGATGAGCTGAGAAGAAAATGAAACACCAGAGGAGAACCAACTGTCAAAGCACTTTAACCACTGAGGCAACCAGATATTTATCCCTTTGGAGTTCCTCCTGACAGACCACAAGCAGAGGGAAGCAGAGCCAGCCTGACCTGGTTTGCCATGTCTCTTTACATCTGCATTCTGATGAAGGCTCCCTTAATCATACGGGTTGTGTAAAGCAATTTATTCTGCCATTTTCGTTTAGTTCCCTGCAGGTTTCTGAACCTTTTATGGAGCCTTGGGTGAAGCTGTTGAGCTCCTGGAGCTGTGAGGCACCAGAGCAGGCTGTCCATGAATATGAGGGATGAACATTCCAGGAGGGTTTCAGAGCACAGACGGACAGGGCTCTCAGTGACCTGATCCAACCTTGAAGTTGCCTGCTTTGAATTTGTCTATGATTCCAAATTCTCTCTGCTACCATAAAACTAGAAAAGAGATGTTTTATTAAAAGCCAAAATGTTTATTCAGTCTCTTAAATCTGCACATTCAAGAAAGGAGAAATGATTTCTTTTTATTTATAATAAAATTCTGAGGTTTCAGAACTAATCTGATGGAAACTTTGATGTCTTCTCTGCCTTTTTTTTTTTTTTTTTTTTTTTTTTTTGGTGATAAGGGCTTGGCTTTGAAAACTAAAACCCAAGAAATTATTAGTTAAAAAAGCAAGGGAAGTCCACTCCTGGCGACTTTCCCTCCCTTCTGGTTCTCTGAGGGATGTGTTGAAATTCCAAGCTGCTCTGGAAGCTGACTGCAAGGAGACACCACAGCTCTCCTGGAAATGCTCTCTGTGTGGGAGAGGAGAGAGGGAGGCATTTAAGGATAAGCAAAGTGAGGCAGGGGGGAGCCAAGCTGCTCAGCAGTCAGATGGAGTTACTCTCTGCCAGCCCTGGGTGCCCCACTGGGCTTTACCTGCTCCAGCTGCAGGAACAGCAGAGCTGCCTGTGCTGCATCAGCTGCCCTGCCCAGGGGAGGTGGGATGTGGGCCAAAAAGTGCTTTTGGGCAAGGCTGTGACCTACTGAAGGGATGGAGTGGTGTCACTGAGCTGTCCCTGCCCTGCTGTGTCCCTCTCCCAGTGCTATCCCTGCCCCCAGATGGAGCTGAGGGGTTGAATCCCTGCTGCAGGCTGGGGAGGGCACTTGCACTGGGAATGCTGCAAACAGGAGGCCTGAGCTCTCAGGAAGGGGCAATTTTCCAGTGAAGATGGGCCAGGACACATCTTGGTGTGGAGTTTGGGGTGACACCATTAGTGAGCGATGGTGATCTGATTAACTGCACAAGCAGCCCATGAAATGAGGGCTTTGCTCTTCTGCATAGCATGAAAATGGAATAATTAACCAAGGAAAGTGTGATAACCAATTAAAGAATAGTGGGATGTGTGGAAGGAAAAAACTCCAAACCAATAAAATGGAGAGTCCATAGCTTAACACAACAGGGATATGGAAATACTGCACAAGGAAAGGTGGGAATGCAATTTCCAGAGCCTTTGTTTCCACCTCTCTCCGTGATGAGTTCCTTGCAGCTGTGCTTGTTCCTGTCCCTGGATGAAGGAACCTGGAGGATGAAACCCCAGCTTTATCAGGGAGTGAGGAGAGCTGGCAGCTGGAAGGGAGCACACTGGGACGCCCTGTTAATTGTGGTGAATGACCCAAAGCAGAGCATGGGAAATCTGAAATGAACAATGTCCTTGACTGTGAGCCCAGTGACAATGGAAGGAATACAGGGAAAAGTTGTAGGGGGAGCCTGGATGATCTTTTAGAGCAATGGTAAGGAGAGAAGAAGGCTTGTGAGAGGAGGATTCACAATGAAATCTGTCACCTAGAACTGGCTGACAAGATCAGCTTTGCACCTCTTTTTCTGAAAATGCAGTGGTTTAGAAGAGGCTTTAATTTTTCTTCATTTT
The DNA here is from genome assembly GCF_027887145.1 of Ammospiza caudacuta. Classification (NCBI taxonomy): domain Eukaryota; kingdom Metazoa; phylum Chordata; class Aves; order Passeriformes; family Passerellidae; genus Ammospiza; species Ammospiza caudacuta. Next base: position 6,824,487 of record NC_080607.1, read on the forward strand.
GTGTTAATTTCCTTTATTTTAAAATACGCCTGGCTTTATGTTTCTGCTGCTGTTTCTTTGATTCAGCCTCAGTCTGAGTGGAACCCCATGTCCTGTGGGTGCTCTCTAAGACCTCCCCTTTGTGCCAGTGGATCCACAGCAGCTCAGGTTCCTGCCAGGAAAACCCTTTTACCCAGTTTTGGGCAGTATCTGCATCTATGGAAGAAAATTCACTGCAAGAAACCAAAAAGGGATCCTGTCACTGTGTGTCCCTGAAGGACAGGGGCATGGTTTTGGGTTATCCTTGGCAACTACTGCAAGTTGTACAGGGATAAGTGGGCAGGAATTATCTAACTCCACGTGAGACATTTTGGCTGGCTGGACACTGAGCTCTCCGTGCTGTACATTCAGCACAGAACAGGATGTTTTTAAAGTCATTCTGCACAGCACTTCTGTCCATTCCCACTTAAACCAGCAGTGTCACTAACTGTAGTAAATGTATTTATTTTCCTGTTCTATCTTGTTAAACTCCTGCTTTTCTCTGCTGCTGCACATCAGAGATGTTAACTCAGTGCTAACCTGGTAAAGCTGCAGAGCTGGGCCCAGGGGAGGGCAAGGAGAGGTTGCTGGGGAGGCATCCAGCAGCTGAAGCAGAAAAAATGTGACTTTATAAATCCTTCATCCCCTACACCTTTCCAGAAACATTTCTCAGCAGGTTCCTTATGGAAAATTAAACTCTACTCTGGCTGTGCTTCACTCGAACTTCTGTGCTTCAAAACAGCCTCGCTCTGTCATTTCTATGGAATAGCAGGGCTTGCCTTGGCTCCTCAGTTTGCCTGTGTCCTGGATTGCCAAGCAAATTGTATTCTCTTTGCCATCTGTATGGCAGTTGTCTCCTGTTCAGTGGGCAGTTTTCCTTATCTCTTCCACACCCAATCCTCTCTCAGGGGAGACACCTGCTGATAACAGCTATTGAATGTCCCGGCATGGCTGATAAGAACTACAGCATCCCATTGGGAGATGTGAGCCCAGAGGGAGGAGCCAAGCATTCCTACCTGGATATAATCTGGAGATTCTGGAACACCAGCATAGCTTCTCCACTGGATTTCCCAGAGGAACAGCAGCTGCCTCTTCTTCCACTGGATCAGAAATACAAACCAACCCTGCCAGAGTGATCACAGGCCCTGTCCCCTGTGTGTCAGGGGGGTGTCCCAGCCCCATCCCATGGGGGCTCAGCCCTCCTGCAGTGCCAGCTGTGGCTCTGCTGCAGCAGGGATCCTGCACAAGGGGGGAGTTTTCCTCTGCAGCTCCAGGGCTGCTGCAGATGGGCCTGGGCTCCCTCTGGCCGTGCAGGGCAGCAGAAAGCTGCTCCTCTGGCAATGCAGGGGGCAAAGGCTGCTGTGCTGTGCCAGGCTCAGATTGGATCCAGGTAGGAATGCTTGGCTCCTCCCCTGGGCGGAGCATCTCCCCATGGGATGCTGGGATTGGATCAGCCCTGCAGGGACACTCAGTGGCCATGGACAGCAGAGATCTCCTGGAGGGAGGGTTGGCTGTGGCAGAGAGAAAGAAAACTGCCCCATGGACAGCAGAGAACTGCCCCACCTCTGACAGATACAGAAACAAAATACACAGCCCTAAACCACATCTTATAACCCCAGACCTGGCAGCACCACTGGTGCAGGCACTCCTTAAAGCCTCCACCCTCCCAGAGCAGGAGCATCCTGCGCATGAAATGGGGCACAAAGAGAAATAAACTGAGCTTGCCTTGTTCAGGGCATTTCCAGGAGAATGTCAGGGAATTGCTCCCTCTCAGCTCCCAATAAAGCCCTGCCAGGCCCCAGAGAGTCACAAAAAGAAGATCCTAAGAGGAAAAGACACAAAGAGAACACAAGTGCAAGGTGTGGGCAGGCTTGGCCTTTGACAGAGCCTGAGGACAGGCAGATCTGTGCATGGGTGGAGGAGAGCATTCATGGGGAAAATCCCAGCCCCAGCAGAGCCATGAGCAATCCCTGTGAGCCTCCTGCTTGGCTTTAGTCACCATGCAAAGGGACAGTCAGCCATGGCACCTTTCAGGATCACTTCCTAGCCCAGCTGGGGGTACCAAAGGAATCCCTGCTGAGTGATTTCATGTCTAACAAAAGCTGCAGACCCTGATATCACTGGACTGGAGATGGGCAGGGACTCAATGAGGAGCTGCAGTGTGACATTTGGAAAGCCAGGATGGCTCTGCATCCCCTCTCCCTCAATGGGCTGTTCCTCCTGATTTGCTGTGACTTCTCATGTATTTTTGGAGAGAAATGAATGACAGACTATGAGAGACCATCATTGCCCTCCCTGCTTTACAGAACTCAGTTTATCCTCCCAGTCAGCTTTGTTTAAGGAGCCCAAGGTGCAGGAAAAGCTGTTCCCAAAGGGTTGGGATGCTCTCAATTTGATTTTCTTGTTGTCGCTGGCCAACAACTATAAATAGGTGGCACTGCCAAGGCTGGCATCAAACTCAATATATTTGAGGGAAACAGAAGAAAAGCAGCTTCTTCCTGCAGACTTGATGTCCTTTGTTCCCAGGTGACAGCCACCTCTCCTGCCATTGCTGGTGCAGAGCATTTCAGAAGTTACCTGTCTTACCCCACTTCTGGGAGCTTTGCTCGTGCACCTTATCACAGGGACAGTGTTCAGAGTGAAATTCCCTCTGGTTCTTTACAGATCTCAGGGGAAAGGAATTTCAGATTTTTTACTTGCTCTCACCAGGAGCTGAACATGGGAGGGCAGGTCTGTGAATGCTGTAGAGTCTCCTATTTCCCTTGGCTTCAATGAAGTCCTGATGATTTCTGGATTTAAGGTTCCCTCCCATTCTGAGAGTCCAGGAGGGAGATCCAAGGCCCTTCTGCCTTCAGATTCCTGAAAATTGTTTGGGTTGGACAAGACTTTCAAAAACATTGAGTCCAACCATTCCCCCAGCACTGCCAAGCCACTAAACCATGTCCCCAACTGCCACATACACAGGGCTTTTAAACCCCCCAGGGTATAGTTGCTTCAAAACCTGAATTAGGAATTTTCTCCCATGATGGACACTTCATTAAATGCAAAACGTTTTGTAAAGCACAGCAGAATTCTCTGAAATGCTCCTCCTGGAGCAGGTTTCTTGTCTTCACTGTGTGGATGAAATGACATTGTCACAATATTTATCTGTTTCTCAGCTTGTTTTGCTGGTGACATTGCTGCTGAAGAGTGCTCTTGTCACTCTGGAGAAATTCTCAGTGTGTTTGCAGTGACTGCAGGAGGAAACTCTCATGGATCCCCACAGGAACTGACTGAAGGATGGCTGAGCTGATCAAACAAAACCAACTTCTGCAGTTGTGGGTGTGGGAGAACGGGGGAGTTCTGCTTCAGCAGGATCCCCAAAGAGCAGGGGGATGGCAGAGGGGTCACTGGGGAGTGGGTTTGGGACTGGCCCAGCCTCCTGGGCAGCACTGATCCTGCTCATCTTCATCCTCACACTCCTCATCCTCACACTCTCCTTGTGTTACACACTTCTCATCCCTACACAGTCCTCATTCCCTACACACTCATCTTCACACACTCCTTGTGCTTGCATACTCCTCATCCTCACACACTACTCATCCTTACACACTCTTCACCCTTACATACTCCTCATCCTCACACACTTCTCCTTCCTACACATTCCTCTGTCACAGACATCTTTTATGAAAAATTCTTTCCTTAGGATTTTGCTCCTGAGAAGCTGAGAGGCCTCAGGAACAAAATGTAAACAGTGATTATCTGCTGCTGTGGAATGCAACAGGTGCATCTGTGATTGGTCTCATGTGATTGTTTCTGATTAATGGCCAATCACAGTCAGCTGGCTCGGAGTCTCTGTCTGAGACACAAGCCTTTGTTATAATTCTTTCTTATTCTATTCTTAGCTAGCCTTGTGATGAAATCCTTTCTTCTATTCTTTTAGTATAGTTTTAATTTAATATATATCATAAAATAATAAATCAGCCTTCTGAAACATGGAGTCAGATCCTCGTCTCTTCCCTCATCCAAGAACCCCTGTAAGCATGGTCACACTCCTCATCTTCATACACTCCTCATCCCTACACACTCCTCATTCCTTACAGGACTAATTGTCTGCTCAGAAAAATCAGCCTTTGTCACATTCACCCACTGTTTTTTATATCATACCTCCTCTGAAATAATATAACTATTATAAAATAATGTAATTACACCCTTCCACCCCAATTTCATCATTCAGCTCAGTGCACTCTGGTTGCATTTAATTTATTTTCCTAGCAATTAAGATGTGTACCTACTTCTGCCAGCTCCTTAAATCCAATACCACTTCAGACATTTCTGCTAAGAAAATAATTTGGTTTGTGCTGAGCAGATGAACTTCTTGATTACTGAATTCTGCAAAAGGCCACACCCTCCCTGATATTATTTTTTAATTACTTTTTTGCAGTTTTCCTCATGTAGGACATTTTGTGTTGCACACGTTTATAGTTTCCTAAATGTTCTTTTTGTTTAGGTTTTCCTCCAGAAAAGGATGAGAAGACATCTCATAAGAGAACCAGAATGGTCTGGGTTGGAAGGGACCTTAAAGCTCATTTCATTCCACTCCTGCCATGGCAGGGACACCTTCCACTGTCCCAGGGTGCTCCAATCCCCATCCAGCCTGGCCTTGGGCACTGCCAGGGATCCAGGGGCAGCCACAGCTGCTCTGGGCACCCTGTGCCAGGGCCTGCCCGCCCTCACAGGGAGGAATTCCTTCCTAATATTCATTATAAACCTCTCCTGTTTTATACCCCTGTACCAGCTAATTCAAAAGAGGACAAAAGAATATTTCTGGGCTGCAATTTGTGGGACATTTTCCAGGTAAGCTGACCAGGAAAGGGAAGCAATTTAAGGACATGAATTATTGTTAGAGCATCTCTCTATGTCACTGTCATATATTCTGGAAAAACGCCCTTGCCCAGGATTCTTCTCCTGGGAAGATGAGAAGCCTCAGAGAAAAAGGAAAACAATATTATCTCATTTGTTTCTCCTGTGTTTTGCTGCTTTGGAATGTGTTTGGACATTGTTTACCAACAGGTGCATGTTTCATTGGTTTCATGTGAATTGTTGTGACTTAATGACCAATCACAGCCAGCTGTATCAGGGCTCTGGAAAGTCACAAGTTTTTAATTAATATCTTGTTAAGCCTCCTCTAAGTATCCATTCTCTATTCTTTAGTATACTTTTAGTATAGCGTAATATAATATAATATAATATAATATAATATAATATAATATAATATAATATAATATAATATAATATAGTATTGTATTGTATTATATTATATTATATTATATTATATTATATTATATTATAATAAATGAGCCTTCTAAGAACATGGAGTCAGATTCATCATTCCTCCCCATGACGGGGGACCCCAAAAATACCACATCTCTAGGCTTGGGTGATTATTTCAGAAGGAAGAAAAAAGGAAATAAAATGTGTTTTTCTCGTAATTCAGAGGCTGGGAGAAACAGCAGTGATCCTCTGGCTTTCCCTGGCCCAGCCTCCCTCTGTGGGAAGGGCAGCTGGCTGCAATCTGATCCGTGTCCTCACTCCCTTCCCAGCCTGCCATCCCCTGATGGAACCTCACTCTGAACTCAGGGCCCACCCTGGGGCTGCTGGAGCACATGGTGTGACTTCCCCCCTCTGGGAGGGTGCCCACAAAATACCTGGAAAGGTCTTCCAGCCTCCAGGTGGTGAGGTAGGAGTTGGTAGAGCAGGGGTTGTTTTCTTTTCTGTTCCCTTTCAGGTATTCTATTCACTCATGTTTCCTTCCTCCAGTGGGTAATGGGAGAAGAGAATGGATTTTTATTAGTTAAAGATTGATTTCAGTGGTAAGTCATTCAGCACCACCAAGGAAATGGGTCTGAGATCCCAAATGGATCTTCAGATGGAGAGAAATGTATTTCCCACATACGGAATATTTTCCACATATATCCCTACCCAGAAAACATATTTGTATGGGGAATATGCATTGCAGAGCATCTGCTTAGGCATCAGTGTGAGGGTGTTGTTGTCACTGCAGGAGGACTTCAGGGATCCTGTGCAGCCTGAAATGTCCTGGCCCTGCTGCACCAGGCACCTGAACATATTTTTTGGGCTTTCTTTCCCTCTTATGTTCCCAGTTTGGCCTTGTCCTTTGGATGTTCATGGGAAAACTTGTTCTGCTGTTGGAAAAAATGGTGTTGTCACTCATATGACCCTGTTAATGAAGAGGTAAAATCCCAACCTGATTAAATTTGTCCTGTAAGCTAAAGTGGTGGGAGAGGAGGGGAATAGAGGAGCAGTGGAGGAAAGCTCCGTTGGTTTGGGGATGAAGGCAACTAAAGGATTTGAAAAGCCATGGATGTCTGTGAGATCTCTGTTAGCCTCCAGCATGGCTCTCCTTTGGGAAAAGCCTGGATCTGTGTCCCTGTGCCTACTCCTGGTGCCTCTCCAGACAGGCCACAGCTGCTCCATGTGTTCACCTGGGCTGTGAAATGCCTGACTGATGAGGCTCCATAAACCCTGTGATCTTTGCAGTGAGTCATGAATCATTCGTGTTCATCTGTCCCTACAAGGCACACCGGGTCTTTAGAAACCAGCACAAATTGAGCAATAACAGCTAATAAAAAATGTATTCCTGAAGAAAAATAGTTTCTAAAAATGTATTCACAGGACACATTTGTTGAATTCAAATGAGAGGTAAATACAAACCCTACTGTCTGCATTCTGTGCTCAGATAAAATGAGGAGAAAGGAGTTTTCTTTCTTGACTGCTTTTTATTCTCAAATGCAGGCACAAGCACACGGAGCTGCACTCCTGCTCCTCAGGATCAAAATGTAAACAATGGTTATCTGCTGCTGTGGAATGCAACAGGTGCATCTGGGATTGTTCTCATGTGGTTGTTTCTAATTAATGGCCAATCACAGTCAGCTGGCTCAGACTGTCTGAGCCACAAACCTTTGTTATCATTCTTTCTTTTTCTATTCTTAGCTACCCTTCTGATGAAATCCTTTCTTCTATTCTTTCAGTATAGTTTTAATATAATATATATAATAAAATAATAAATCAGCCTTCTGAAACATGGAGTCAGATCCTCGTCTCTTCCCTCATCCTGGAACCCCTGTGAACACCATCACACTGCAGCCACAGGGCAGGAATGTTTTCACCAAGATTTCATCATCTAAGTGGGATTGCTCAGCTCCTTCCTGCAAGTCATTCCCCTGCGACATCAGCGGAGCCATCTCCGGCATCTGCCACAGTCCCTGCACAGGAAAGTTTCTCCAGTGGCTCATGAAGAGCCCACCCAGAATCTCCATCCTCCTGAAGGCTCCTGGTTTTCCCTGTGGTCAAGGACAAATCCCTTGGCACCATCCCTGGCACGTCCTGCAGTGAGAGCAGGGCGTGCTGCCTGGGCACTGAGCCGTGTGCTGCTCAGCACAGGAGGCAATTCTAATTATGGGCCTATTGTTGAGAGGAAAAAGAAATTCCTTGTGTGGAATAATAATCTTTACTAAGGATTGAGTACAATCTCAGCATTTCCCATGTTTTGACTTTGATGTTGTCCTCACAAACGGAGTTTTTCTGCCATCTAATTTTAAAGTTCCAGCGTTTCTCAAACCTTGCCTAAGTGCTAATTCTAGGTTGCATCCCAAGCCCAAATTTAGCAAAATCAGTGGAGCTTCAGGCTGGATTGCATCATTGCAAGGTTTTATAGAAGAATTTATTCATAAATTATTGTTATAATGAAATAATGTATTAACAGTAGATTAAACACAGTGTCAAACAGAAGCTGGTACAAAATCCAGACGAGGAGGTGGCAGAGGATGCTGAGACTCTTGTGGCTTTGTGTGCTCTGGGGATGTTTCTCAGATTACCTTAATTTAATGTAGAGACAGGTTCTGATGCTGAACCTCACAGCCAAAATCTCAGTGTCCCAGTGCCTCCAGCACAGACAGAGTGGATAATCTGGGTTTGGATGGCATCCCACATCAAAACAATCCTGGAGGATTCATGGGATGGGGAGCTGGGCTGGATGAACTCCCATGGATTTCTGTCTATGTGGGTAGGAGGCCTTTATTCCAGGTGTGGATCCAGCTGCTGCCTCCTCAGGAGGCTTTGAGTGTTTAGGAAGCTGCTCATGATGTTCCCAGGGAATTTCTCTGGGAATAAAACCACTCCTGCCCCATAAGGCTGAAGGGCTATAAAGCAGAGAGCTCCAGATAAGGAAATATGACTGTCCTTTCTTATCTCCACTCCTCCTAACAGGTGTCCTTGGGCTTGTAAATCTGTGTGAGGGGAAGGGAAGAACAGGCTGAGGTATCATTAACCTTATCACAAATCTTTCTCTGTGTGGAAAGATTGACATGTCCACTGATAAACCCTGAATTGTGGCCAGGGTCCCTTTTCCCACTCAGTCAGTTCCTCTGGAAAATGGGGCTGCTTTCCCTTGGGCTGTGTGTGGGTCACAGTCCATGTCCCTGAAATAAAGCCAGGCAGATTCATGCAGTGAAATGCTCAGTTCCTCAAAAGTTTGTAATTCCACAAAGGATAATTTGTGTGCCCATGCCATTACAATTGTTACAGCTTTATTGCAGCCAGGCCAAAAAGTGTCTCAGCAACGAGGTGGAATTCTCCGTATTTGTCACTTTTGTGGGGGGAATGAATAGTTCCATGTGCTTGCCACGAGACCCTCATTCACTGCAGGGCTTTGTGGAAATATGGGCTAATCATGTTTCTACAGAGGAGGAGCTGGGGCTCCTCCTGTGAATGGCTGGAGCCAGAATTACTGAGTTCACCCCTCTCTGCTCCTGCTGAAAGGGGATTTGGGTTTGAATAGGACCTTTCTTATTATATTATCCTAATTTTTTTCTGTGCACCATTCTCCATGAAAATGAGGATTTCCTCTCTTATCCCATCATGTTGTCATGGAAATTGCTTTTCTTTTTTCTCTTTTTTTTTTTTTTTTTTTTTTTTTTTTTTTTTTTTTTTTTTTCCCAAGGCATCCTGTAGCAAAAGGAAAAAAAAAAAAAAAAAAGTGCTTTGCCTTGCTGGCAGCTCACAGCCAAAACATTTCTGTGGAGCTGCTGAAAGCTGGGACAGGTCCCACCTCTGCTTCTGGCACTGCATTTGGTATCTCCAGCTTCCCCAAGGATGGGGAACTCCTCCTGGCTTTTCTGCTCACTGCCTTTCTGGAGGAAAATCCCAAATACCTGCAGAGCCCTGGTTAGGCTGGTTTCTACCCTGCATTCCCAGCCTCACTCCAGATCCACCTGGCATCAGAGGGATGCCTTTTCCTGGGTCTGGCACATCCCTGTGCCAGCTGGGCACCAAACTTCCCCAGTGTGGGAGTGAGAGATTATCCAAAGCTTTGATTACTTGGGAAGTCTTGGGTGCAAGCAGTGCAGTGGTGAAGTCACTGTTCTTGGAAGTGTTGCAAAATGTGGATTTTGCACTTGGGGACAAGGTTTGGTGGAGGTCCTGGACTCTCAGAGGGCTTTTCCCACCTCAGGGATCCTGGCATGATGGTGCAGGACACTCCCATTAATTTATCCATACTTTGTTGCTCTCAGCTCACCAGCTCAGGGACCTGCTATAAAAAACTGAGAGCAGCTCTTCTAGAGGAAAAGAACATTTCAGGCAAGTCCATTTTTCTAAATGGAATGTTGAAATTGCTCTGCAGGAAGGTTTAGTTCCCCCAAACCTGCACCAAATACCAGTGGAGGCTTTCCAGGGAAATATCCATGGATAGAAACTGCAGGAGATGTGCAGAGGGGCCCCATCCTAAACCAGTTACACAAGAAGATGCTCTTTAATTCAGTGCAGGTAATTAGTGTAATTGAGCAGGAAAGTGCCCTAACTGCTCTGCACAAATCCCCACGTGGGTGTGTAACTTGTTCTTGCAGTTATTAGGTGAGTTCACATCACTTCCTTTGCTTTTCCAGGCAAGAAAAACTCTGGAGATTATAGGAAGGGGCACAGATTTAAAGGGACAATCAAGAAATACATGAGTTGTAGATGAAAGAGAAAACTGCTTTTCAGCAGCTTTGCTGATGGATAAACTGAAATAAAGCAATTAAATTAAAGGGACTGGAAATAAGCAAAGATGATCCTGAAGGTTGAACTTCTGTAATAAACACTTGCCACTTAGATGTGTCTTTTGTTTGCAGCAGTCAGATCTGCACGGTGTGTTAGCACATGAGTACACGGAAATTTGTATTTCCAAGCATTTTATTCCTCTGGTAGTCATTTAAATAATGCCAAATTGAGCATGAAGCTGACTGGATTCAATTGCTGTCATCAGAAAAGAAGAGTGAGTGGGCTGGGGAAGGTTGTCCTCCCTCCCAGCAGTTGCCCAGCAAGGGAAACTGCTCAAAGTGAGGGCAAGGAGATGCTGTTGTTTGTGTGCTGCTAAAATCTCCTTCAGTCAATACGCACCAAAGGCTGACTGCGCATTGTTTAACTTGGGTGAGCCAGGCAGGAGGGGTTGGGTGGGAATGGGAGCCCTGGTTTGAGCCAGGCTGGAGCCTCTATGCTGCTCCCTGGCAGCTTGGACAGGGCTGGGAGCAGCCTGGGAAGGTGTCCCTACCCATGGTGGGCGGCACTGGAGAAGCCTTGAGGCCACCCAGACCTTGTGGGGATCTGTGATTCCATTGTGAAATATACATGGGCAGGAGATCTTTCTCTTTTTAATGCCTTATTAAAAGTGATCAGCTTGGGTGGGGAGAACTGAGGGGTCACACTCACACCACTGCTGCTTCCAGGAATGGCATGGAGGAGGAGGAAGAGTGCAGCTTTGTCTGCAGGCAGAGCTGGGAGTTCTGTCCTCTCAAGACCATCCAAAATTCTCTTGCTTTTTTGGTTCAACATTTGAGATCCTCTGTCTAGCCAGCATCTTTAGGTTAGGGTGAGGGGGTCTTAGCAGGTACTGGATTCTGTTCCTCATGTCTAGACATCACTTTGATTCATCCATTTTGTGTTGGCTCATTGCTTTTAGGGGTTTTTGGGTAGGTTTGGTCAGGGGTCTCTCCCGTTGCATGCTGGATCCAATGTCATTTGCATGCCAACTCGATGTCCCCTCCTCTTCACCATTTGGGTGCCATCCTCCAGGCAGCAGCAGGGTGCCACTCTACAAAAGGGGGAATTCTTAACCATCAATGACAGCTAGTTAATGAAAACACAGGTGATTACAACAACAAACAGTTAGAACTCCACCCTGGCAGCAGCTGGCCCAACCTGTGAACGCTGCAAACTTTTAAAAAAATGGGCAGCTGTTCTAACACATTGCAGATGGGTGTCAGTGGAGTCCTGCTCCTCCTCCACTCCCATTCCCTGTCCCAAACCCCTCTGGCCCTGTAGGTGCTGTGCCCAGCCAGCAGCAGTGACAAGGGGACGAGGCTGTGCCCTGCAGGGAACACAGAAAGAGCAGAGCACAGGGAGGGATAGGAGGGTGACCCTGAGATGGTTCCAGATGCCAAACTCAGGGGCTTTTATGTCCCATCCTCTCAGGAGCTGGCTGATCCCTCAGGGTCCCTCCCAGCTTGCATTATTCTGTCCCTCTGGGTTCATTTTCCTTTTGGAATCCTCAGAGCACCCTCCCAGCTCCTGTGCTCGGGCCCCTCTTGAGTGCTCAGAGCCATGGAAGTTTAACAAGATCAGGAAAAACCCCTGGAGAGCTGGGGAGGGGATATCACCATTGGGTCAGAAGTGACACAGATCAGAAGGCAAAGGGCTAAAAGCAGCCTGTTTAGTCAATCCTCTCCTTTTTATACCTTAGTTTGCTACAGGTACACCTGATTGGTCATTTAATCAACACATTTCACATGATTGCCTAATTAACAGGACACCCATTGGTAAACAACTTTGGGACAAAACCAACTTGTTAAAAAACACCACCTGCAGACTGCTTTAATTTTGACTATCATTGTTTATCTCCACTCCCTAAAGCTTCCCAGATCAATTCATAGGAAAACTTATCCAGCTTTCTTTCTCTCTGACCAGGCTGTCACATCCACAAGGGAACCCTACAGGGATCAGTATTCCTCATTTATCATCACATAAATACCCCCGTGGAATTAGCTAATTCCTCCTCCCCCTTCCTAAGGAGCCCTGGCAGCAAATGGAACCTGGGTGGTTTTAATGTTTAAATTAATTTTAATTTAATTTAAATTAATTAATTTAATTCAATTTTTTAATGGCTGGCAGGGCAGCTGAGGCTGTCTGGGCAAGAGAAGTTTCCATTCCCATGGGATAAGATCACCTTTGGGAGCAGGTAACAATAAAAAACAGGTTAAATGTCAATATTTATATAAATAAATACTCCGTGTGAACAATGCTGGGGCACTGCAGAGTCCGGGGAAGGTTTTCTTTAAACCCAGAAGTGAAATTCCCGTGGCTGGATGGGCTAACTCAGCCTTTGGGAATGATCTTCTAGCACAGGATTTGTCAGAACAAGGATTTTTCCAACCCAGTATTTATTTGTACATGATGTGATAGCAAAAAAATGACTGAATTCTGAACAAATCTCTTTTCTTAAATTTTCTTCTATGGACCTGTGCAGAAGCAGAGCTTTTTTTTTCCCCTCACTTTTTTCCCCCTGGGAATCTAGAATATTAATTTAGCCTTTAAAATAAGAGCTTTATCTTGGATTTTTTGTTTGTTTGTTTGTTTTTCCATAACTCAAAACTAATTCTTGATAATAAATACACTTGGTTACCTGTGTATTTTCCACTAGAAATTTGTTAAGTGAAGGAATACAGAGAGCAGCCAAGCACTGGGAATCAGAAACAATCCTGGCTTGAGTGAGACTCGCTCTTTGATATTAAATGTGAAATAGTAGCATAGTTAATAGCTTTTTGCATTTAAAAAACATCAGGAAAAATGTCTGTTCAGCCTTGAAAATGAGCATGTTGAAGAGTGTGTGCTGCTCACAGCAGTGAATGATGATGTTTTCCTTTGCCTTGTCTTGCTGCCTGGATGTTTCAGCAGCATTTAAAATATGGCATTAAAAATATTCCAGAAATGCTGGCAAAACAAATATTAGAGCAGCCTGTGACTGCTCAGGGCCAGAATTTGATGGTGTTGTGACAGAAAGGGACATTTCCCCACCCTGGCTCACTCAGGGGTGAAGGCAGGTACAGCTGTATTTTCATTTTTTCCATCCACTATGAGCATTTTTTGGGGAAAGGACAGGATGGCCTGGGGGATTATGGATTTCTGGAGCTGTTGTCACTTCACCCCACTATTTCTTGCTCAGCTGAAGTTTATCTGCACAGCAGACATTGATTTCACTGCATGAACTAGTCTAGAGGTTTAATTAATGTTATGTTCAGTCTGTTTTGTTTATTCCTGGCATTGGCATTGGGTTGTTGGCGCTCCTGACTCACTGCACTTGTGTTTGAGAGAGTGTAGGAATATGGTTAAATCTCCAAGATTGCAGCCATTGTGCTCCTCCACAATGTTAGCCATCCAGAACAATCTCTGAGAAGTTGGTTTGAGCAGGAAAAACTGAGTTTTGTAAACAAAAAGTTTTTCATTTCAGAAATTCTATTTTCAAACCTCTTTCTATCTACAGACTTCCATAGAAGAAAAGAGACATATATTTCTGTATGAACTTTCTGCTTGTGCTTCTTCATTCTTTTATCATTCCTTTGTAATCAGTGCTTTCTTCCTTTTCCATTTTGCCCACATATTTTAGATCTGTGTCATTCAATCCCAGAAAGGAGATTAGTGGTGAATCAGGTGTCTTGAGGTACTTTCCTATAATTATCACCACTATTTAATGAAGGGATGGGACCACAGTTGGGCTAAGAATGGTTTATTGCTCAGATAAACATCAGTCTTAGAGGCTGTGAGAATTTAGAGGAGCAAGCATTCAGCCATAGCTCAAGAGTAGTCACAAGTTCTTTCTTATAGGACAATAAATAATTTCTAGTCCAATGAACAGTTACCACAAGGTTTATTTTGCTTTTCTGACCTCTCACGTTTACTCACTTCTACTGCACTGAGGCCACTTTTGTCCAATGGGCTATTATCACATGTACACACATGTGCTTCTATGATAACTTCTAAACTCTTAACTTATTCCATACAACCACACCCCTACATCAGAAACCCTTCAATGTCTCATCCATACAGTGTGGTGTTTTCTGGGTCCCCCATCTTTGGGAGGAATGATGAATCTGACTCCATGTTCTTAGAAGGCTAATTTATTATTTTATGATACTATATTATATTAAAGAATGCTATACTAAAACTATACTAAAGAATGCAGGAAGGATACAGACAGAAGGCTAAAAGATAATAATAAAAACTTGTGACTCTGTCCTCAGAGTCAGAATTTAATGTGAATTGTTTTTACTAAATGACCAATCACAACTGCTAGCTGTGATTGGTCATTAAGTAAAAACAATTCACATTAAATTAATGAAACAATCACCTGTTGGTAAGCAATGTCCAAAGCAGCAAAACACAGGAGAAGCAAATCAGATAATTATTGTTTTCTTTTTTCTCTGAGGCTTCTCAGCTTCCCAGGAGAAGAATCCTGGCAAAGGGATTTTTGAGAAAATATGAACGTCACAATACAGTTTCTCACTTAAGGCATATTTTTAAGGCATACTTAAGGCATATTCTTACTTACAACTATAGAAACATAACTTTATGATGTTTCTACCCAATGTCTGTGCATTTTATTTTTACATCAATCCAAGCTCCTTCCAAGGCTGCAAATCAAACCCTTTAGTGTCTGTGGAAGCTTCTGTTTTTCCAATTCCCACTTTTCCATCTTTCTCGCCAAGACTTAAAAAACAGAATTCACAGAATTCTGCACTGGTTTGGATTGGAAGGGATCTAAAACATCACCCAGTGCCACCCCTGCCACGGCAGGGACACCTTCCACTGTTCCAGGTGGCTCCAAGCCCTGTCCAGCCTGGCCTTGGGCATTCCAGGGATCCAGGGGCAGCCACAGCTGCTCTGGGCTGTGAGAAGGCTGATGGTAAATTGGAGTGGTGGGAACTGCTTGAAGGAGCCAGGGAAAACCTGTGGGAACAGCCAGGAGCACATGGAGCTTCCCTGGGGACTGCTGGGATTCTCCATGGGGGTGTTCACCTTGGCACCTCCAGGGCTGGAGCAGCAGGTATGGGACACGTGGGGCTGAAGCATCACCCAAATTCTCTCCCCTGACCCCAGCAGGTTTTCCAGCACCTCCTGGCTGCCTCTCTCCTGTCCGCAGGGCTGCCTGGATGGTGGATGTGTTCCACAGAGGGATGGGGAGGGCAGAGAAGCCCCTGGGAATTGGGGTTTTATCACTTGTCTGCCAACACTGAAAGCTCCCTAGGTAAAAGATGGGGCTTTTCCCCTTTAAAAAATATGAGAGACTCTTTATTGGACCTATTTGACAAGTGGATTCAATATTGTTTGTGATCCAGCTGGTAAAGAGGAAATAAAAACTCCCTGCTTTTTGTTTCCCCTTCACCAGTTAGATCCCATAAGCAAATGACACTTGCAAAAGCCTTATTGAAGGAAAATATTAAATGTCCCAGAACAGGTTTAGGTTGGTGTCAAGGGAACACTGTAAACTGCTGGCTGGCAGAGGTGACTGTGCTTAAAAGCCTCACACAATGTCAAGAACAACATTCCCTGCCTGACTCTTGGGACTCTCTCCCCTCTCTCCCGCTGTGGGACCTGCTCAGATCACCCCTGTAAGAGCATCCCACAGAGAGAAAAAATATAAATTAAAACAACAACACACAACACCCAGAGCCAGGCAGCTTCATGGGAGGATGAAGCTTATGCAAACAGAGATCTAGAAAAAAACAGAATTAATAAAATATACCCTGCACATGCATTATGAAACACATCTGGCTGCAGAGTGACATGCCAGCTTTAATTTTAACTTTGGCTTGGGAGCAGTGGTGGGGGTGAAATGACTGCATGCATTGGTGAGCTGCCACTGCAAATGTTTGCACTCACCTTCTTTTCCCCCTCTCTCATTTTTTTCACATTTCTGATCCCACAGAGGGTCTGGGGAAGGGGCTGGGAGTGCACAGATGATTTTTTTAATGCCTTGGAGGTTTGGATTGAGCAGTCCATAATCCAGGAGGAGGCACAAAGGAATGAAGGGAGCTGAGGTTGGTGGTTTGGTGGGAAGGGTTTTGGGAGCTCTCCCCTCTCCCCTCCCTGTTGCTGGTGCTGTGAGCCCTCACAAGCCATCTCTGCACCCAAGGAGCTCTTCCCAGCTCTGTGTCCCCAGTGCTTCTGGAAGAAACTGGGGGAGGAACAGAGGAGCTGCTCTGGGCAGGAAGGTTCTTCTTGGGTTCTGCCTTGCAGATGGAAACTGGACCCTTTTTTAACCCTCCCAGTTTGTGGAGTTCTTAATGTAATTCCATTTCTTTAATATTTGCACCTGCTTCTGATTGTTGCAGACATCTTTTATAGAAAATCCTTTCCTTAGGATTTTTCCTCCTGAGAAGCTGGGAGGCCTCAGGAACAAAATGTAAACAATGGTTATCTGCTGCTGTGGAATGCAACAGGTGCATCTGGGATTGGCCCATGTTGGATGTTTGTAATTAATGGCCAATCACAGTCAGCTGGCTTGGACAGAGAGCTGAGCCACAAACCTTTGTTATCATTCTTTCTTATTCTATTCTTAGCTAGCCTTCTGATGAAATCCTTTCTTCTATTCTTTTAGTATAGTTGTAATGTAATATATATCATAAAATAATAAATCAGCCTTCTGAAACATGGAGTCAGATCCTCATCTCTTCCCTCATCCAAGAACCCCTGTGAACACTGTCACATCTGATGCCTCTCCTTCAACAGCAGGATGAGGCTGTGAATTCCAGGGTCAGCTCCTGGCTCTACAGACACTTCCTTCCCTCCTGGTTTTCTTTGCACTGAGTCTGCAAAACTCCAGACACACAAGTCTGTCCTCAGGGTTATGGAGTTGCTCTGAGTGCACGGCACAGCAAATGTTTAAATCAGGCCAGGCAAGTGCAGTGAGGTGGATGTGGAACCCACCAGCTGCAGAGTTACAGCTCTTCAGGAATCCTGTCCCTGCCCCTCCTGCCCCACCTGTCCAGCTGGAATAGAGAAGAGGTGAAATATTCAGGACAGCAAACAGCAGGAGGAAAACTGAGTCCATTAGAAATGAAGGTTCCCCAGGGAATGATCAATGGAAAGGCTGCCAGGGCTCCAGGAGGGTTGAGACAGCTGAAGCTGTGCCAGGCAGGGTCAGGCTGGATACCAGGGAAAGGCTCTTCCCCAGAGGGTGCTGGCACTGCCCAGGCTCCCCAGGGAATGGGCACGGCCCCGAGGCTGCCAGAGCTCCAGGAGCTGCCAGGGATGCCCAGGGTGGGGCTGTTGGGGTGTCTGTGCAGGGCTGGGGCTGCCCTGGGTGACTCTGGGGGTCCCTCCCAGCCCAGGACATTGTGTGATTTCCCTTGGCAGTGGGTGCTGCTGTCACTGGAGCTGTTTCTGTCACGGCAAATGCCAGGCAGCTCTGACAGGAGCTGGGGTTGTGCTTTCAAAGTCAGCCAACATCAGCAAGGAACAGAACTTTCCTGCTATAAATATTTGAACAGCAGTTTGTTAATTTTTGTTACTCTCAATGTGGATTAATTGCTGTTTTATTATCAACTTCAGCTTCTATTAGTTTAGGATTTCCATCTTAAATGATAATATCAGCCTCTGTCTTGAATAAAACATTTTGTAACCTAGACGAGTTCATTAAATTTGTGAAGGTGAACTGACAGATTAAAGGCAGAACAAAGATCCTGATGTGTTTTACAATCACAGGAATACTCATTTGGAGTTGTGTAAAACAACATTGCACATCTCAGATAGCTCAGCCTCAAATGGATTGTGCTAAACATTGCTGCCTTTTGAAAGGCTGCTGCTCCTTTTTGAGTGCCTTCAACAGACTTCTGCACCTTTCCCCTCCTCAAAGGCTAATGAGGGGTCATTTTCCATTATTAATGACACAGATGACTGAGGTTGTAGCAAGATAACCCTCTGCATGTTTTTCTTTTACCTAATTAACCTTGGGAGGGTGGGATTATTCCTGTGGCCCCAGTGAGGGCTGCCAGGATTCTCCAGAGGAGGGACAAGGGCTGAATTGGGGACAAGTCACATTTGTGCTGCGCCCCCGTCCAGCACAGAAATGCAGGAGATTTGGAACAACAGAATGGTTTGGGAGGAACCTTTAGAGCCATCTTCTCCCAGCCCCTTGCAGTGAGCAGAGCTAAATTCAATTTGTGAGGCTGCTCAGAGAAACCTGACCTTGACTGTTCCCAAGGATGGGGAATCCTCTGCCTGTCTGGGCAACCCGTGTCAGGCCTCACCACACTCTAGTTTAGTTTATAACTCCTTGTTCTGTTGCTACAGGACAGATTTATCCAGACAAATTTGGATAGAAGCCCATGACCAGCTGGGGGATGGAAACCAGAGCTGCCTGTCTGGTGTGTTGGGAAGACTCAGATTATTGTGGAATAACACTGGGTACAGCTGGAGTGTGGGAGAGGCATGGTCAGATCCAGGGAATGTACAGACTCCTCTGCTGGGAGACACACCATTAGCTATTATTAATTATTCACACCTGGAACAATTAATTAGGCTGTACACACAGGCTGATGACTGTCCAGCTGAGCCTCCCCTCTGGCTCAGGTCCATGGCCTGGCTCTCCTCTGCCTGCCCCAAGCAGAGGCACTGGGGAGGGAGGGTGGGAAGGGCAGGGCTGGGGGCTACCATATGCTCCATGCAAAAAAAAAAAAGGGAATTTCTGGCATTGGAACAATTGCTTGCAGCCATTTCTTGTCTTAATCAGGAAATGTCCACCCTGGGCACAGGGGTTGCTCTGCAGGGCTGGGTTTGGTTTATTTTGAGCACAGCAATCTGTCAGGGGTGCAGGATGGAGCCCCAGCAGAGCTCCTGGCTCTGCTGCCCTGCAGGACTCGGTCACGGCCACGTCCCAGGGATGGGGACACAGGATGAGCCAAGGCAGAAGTTTGTGTTCTGAATTTAGAGGACTAAACAAATAAACACGTGTGTGAGAAAATAGCAGAGGGCTTAATGCAGAGACAGAGTGCTCAGAAGTATTATTGGAGAGGTTCCTTTAATCCCAGACAGATTCAGAGGGATAATGGCACGGGAGAGCTCTCCAGACCTTCTTACCCTCCCTGCCAGAGGTTACGTGGGCTTTGGGAGATTGATTCATCTGCAGAGCTGAGGGGAATTGGATGATCCAGATGACTAACAATGAGATTTAGGCTTGAATTTATTTCACTCGAGCTAGTTAAAGCTGATGCTGTTGTCCCCCGGCTCTCGTGTCTGAACTTGAGCCAAGTTAGTGATGAGCACAAGTTCCTCCTGCTGGGGGATTGTGGTGGTGTTTGAGGGTCCCAGGACGAGGGAAGAGATGAGAATCTTGACTCCATGTTTCAGAAGGATGATTTATTATTTTATGATATGTATTATAGTAAAAGAAAATTCAGAAGGCTTGAAAGGAATAGAAAGGATTGATAATAAAATCTTGTGGCTGCTCACAGCCTTGACACAGGTGGCTGTCATTGGTCATCAGGTAACAACAATTTCCCATGCTGGGTAAACAATTCTCCAGATCACATTCCAAAGCAGTAAAACGTGGAGAAGCTGAAGCTTCTCAGCTTCTCAGGAGAAAAGATCTTAGCAAAAGGATTTTTCATAAAATATGTTTGTGACAGGGGATGTTCAGCAACCTTGCACCAAGGGATTTGGGGAAGTTGGACAAGCAGGAGCCCTGAGTGCACCTGCAGTGACAGAAGCACTGGGGTCAGCCCTTCCCACACGGGATGTGCTGCTGGAAAAGCTTTTCCTGCTGTCCTTGGTGTTTCTCTGGCTCGGGGCTGTCCCTCGAGGGCACAGTCACACCAGCACTTCCCTGCATTTGCTTTTCTCCTGGATTTTTGCCTTTGGAAAGAATAGTCTGGGTAACACCTCCTCTTGTGAGGTTAAACATGTGTCACTGTGTTACTGTTGGGGTTTTCTCTTATGTGCAGGGTTGGGAATGCTCCAGTCCCAGCTCTACATTTTTCTAACTTGGAGATTCTCTTCTAAAAAAAAAACATAGAGTGTATTTTATCTGAGATTTGTTGGAAAAATCTGGAGTTTTTCCCTTTTGTGATGCAGATATTGGAGGAATCAATAAACCACCCTCATTTAAAGAGAGACCACTAAGGCAGGCAGGTTTTTCCCCTGGATTTGGTGCTTTGAAACCCTGTAGAGCAGCTGGAATCCTCACCAAGGAGAACAGGAGCAGGAAGTCACCAGCTCCTGACTGAGGAGGAAGCAACACAGGGGAAAGGAGAGGGAACCAAGGAGGGTAACTGTGGTATTTTCAGGGTCCCAGGACGAAGGAGGAATGCAGAATCTGACTTCAGGTACTTAGAAGGCTAATTTATTATTATATTATATTATATTATATTATATTATATTATATTATATTTTATTTTATTTTATTTTATTTTATTTTATTTTATTTTATTTTATTTTATTTTATTTTATTGAAAGGATACAGACAGAAGGCTTAACAAGATACTAATGAAAAACTCGTGACTCCTTCCAGAGTCCTGACACAGCTGGACAGTGATTGGTCATTAAGTCAAAACAATTCACATGAAACCAATCAAACAACAACCTGTTGGATAAACAATCTCCAAACACATTCTAAAGCAGCAAAACACAGGAGGGAAAAATGAGATAATATTGTTTTCCTTTTTCTCTGAGGTTTCTCAGCTTCTTCAGGAGAAGAAATTCTGGCAAAGGATTTTTTCCAGAAAATATGACAGTGACAGGTGGCAGCCAGTGGACTGGGAGAGGAAGCACATCCCTGACCTTGATCCATGAGGGATCCATCAGGGAACTGCTGCTGTGGTGATCCCCAGCCTGGGTTGGTTGCCACCACTGAGCCATCCCTCCAGAACAGTGGAGTGAGAAATTCTGGAGTGAGAAATTCTAGAATGAGGAATTCGGAAGTGAGGGATTCTGGAGCGAGGAATTGAGGAGTGATGAGTTCTGGAGTGAGGGATTCTGGAATGAGGAATTCAGGAGTGAGGAATTCGGGAGTGGGAAATTTGGGAGTGAGGAATTCTGGAATGAGAATTCAGGAGTGAGGGATTCAGGAGTGAGGGATTCTGGAATGAGAAATTTAGGAGTGAGGAATTGAGGAGTGAGGAATGCTGGAGTGAGGGATTCTGGAGTGAGGAGTTTGTGCAAGCAGGAGGGGCCGGGGGAGCTGCGTGTGTGCCTGCACATGCTCTGGAATTGGCACTTAATTACATTAATTCCATGGGCATGCTTTCCGTGGCAATTGTGTTTTCATGGCTATTTAAAGTCTGTTTAAATGTTTGCAGAGCTTTAATGGCTGTTAATTAACTTCTGGATGTAAATATGGAGAAGGTGAGGACACACACATTTTGGGTGCACCACATTCCCCCTCCCTGCTGTCCTACAGGACCTGGAAATGTCCCCACTGCCAGCTGGTGCTGACTGCCTGCCCTGAGGAGGTGGGGGATGTTGTTCCTTTTGGGGTACATGGTTCTGTAGCCCACCAAGACACCCAGTGACATCTGGATCTGGAAAATGGATGCTCAGTCTCTGGAAGCATTCTAGGCCAGGATGGATGGAGCTCTGAGCACGCTGGGACAGTGGAAGGTGTCCCTGCTAATGGCAGGGGGTGGAATGAGATCTTTAAGGTCCTTTCCAACCCAAACCATTCCAGGATTCTATAATCTATGCAAATTTCTGCCCCAGAGCCCTAAAACGTGCTGGGAGTCAAGGCAGAGCCAAGTTACATCTGTGTGGGGTTCAGGGCTTAATTAAGCAGGGGGAGCAATTTAATCTGATAATGAAGGGCCAAGAGCAATTTCTGGTGCAGGAATGAAGTTCATCCAGATTCAGAGCTGCTCACGTTGAGATGTGATCTCAGTTTGGAAATGGTTGTAGCTGTCCTTTACAAAGAGAGAATAAAATCAGCATTGCCTTGGGTGACACCAACTGTGGCTCTGTGGTGTGGTTTGGACATACTGCAGTGCATCAATCTGAGACTTCACTGTGAAAAAACCCAAAAAGCTCAGAAAATAATGTCTGTGATAGCTTGGGGTGTTCCAGCAAAACAAAAAGTGTTGCTGGATTTTAGAGGGAGCAATGGATGCTCTCCAAGTCAGGTGAACTCACGAGAAGGAGTGGGTGCCAGATGCCTCTTGGTGCTCCTTTCACTTTCAAAATCAACTGTTCTGGCAAAACTAGCACCAACTATATTCTGCTTAGAGCCATAAGGTTCAGAATTTATCAAGCAAACCAAGGTAATCTTCCACTTACTCATTTCAGTGGGACCCAGCAGACTAAACAGTGTATTTACACAAAAATAGCTTCTTTTCTGCTTCATCTGCCCACTTTGGGCTGCTCTGGCCTGGATTTGGGTGCTCTGTCAGGTGGAGACAGTAAGCTGCATTTATAATGCTGTAACACTGGGATTTATAATGCTGTAACACTGGGATTTTTAATGCTGTAACATTGCAATGTTCTGCCCAGGGAGGTGGTGTGGTCCCCATCCCTGGGTGTGTTTAACAAAGCCTGGATGTGGCACTGGGTGCCAGGGTTTGGGTGAGGGGTTGGGGCTGGGTTGGACTCGATGGTCTTGAAGGTCTCTTCCAACCTGGTCATTCTGGGAATTTCTGTAAGCAGGGTACTGAAAAGAGCTGTTGATGCTGTGAGGTTCCAAACAGGCCAAGGAAATCAATGTGGAGGTTTTCCATGGCTGAACACCTCCAGGTGGTTGGTGAGGTGTCATCCCCTGCTGGTGCAGAGCAGGAGGTGGGGGCAGAGAGGAGGGCCATGCCCTGTGCTCTTGGCTCCCCAGCAATATTATTCCATAAATATCTTTGGGCAAAGGGCACCTTGCAGTTGGCTGTGAATTCCCAGATGTGCCTGAAGCCAGACACTGTTAGGTTTTTTTTTCTTTCCTTCTTTGATACTGAAACATAAGAGAAAAGGAAACTCAGAGCAAAGAAAACCAGAAAATGATCCTGTTTCTTTCAGTGATTCCAACTTAAACAGCTGCCACTGGCTTTGGAAAAACATTTATTTGGGACCAGCAAGTTTTCTGTGACCTCTTCATAAGAAATTTAATCTGAATATATCCACCAAAACAAAAAAACAAAAATAAAGAAACAAACAAACAAACAAACAAAAAAAAAACAACAGAAAACCACACACACAAAAAAAATTGCACTAGAAAAGTTCTAGCTTCCAAGATTTTGGTCTGGAAGCAGCAGTAGAAGCCAGTGAAACTTTAATGTATTTGCAGCTACCTTTAAATCAGAGAACCATTAGGGTTGGAGAAAACCTCCAGGATCATAAAGTCCTACCTTTGACTGATCACCACCTTGTCTACTAAACCACATTGTCAAGTGCCACATCCACTTGTTTCTTGAACATTTCCAGGGCTGGTGACCCCACACTGCCCTGGGCAGCCTGTGTCAATGTTTAACTACTCTCCAATGAAGAACTTTTTTCCCAATATCCACCCTGAGCCTCCCCTGGCCCAGCCTGAGGCCGTTCCCTCTGCTCCTGTCCCTGTTCCCTGGAGCTAAACCTGACCCCCTGGCTGTCCCCTCCTGTCAGGAGTTGTGCAGAGCCACAAGGGCCCCCTGAGCTTCCTTTTCTCCAGGCTGAGCCCTCCAGGGAAGTCTCTTGTGGTTTTTTCAGGGTCCCCCGGATGAAGGAGGAAGGAAGGAATCTGACTCCATGTTCATAGAAGGCTAATTTATTATGTTATTGTATTAAAGAATTATATTAATAATGTAATATAATATAATATAATATAATATAATATAATATAATATAATATAATATGAATTTATTATGTTACTATATTGAAGAATGCCATACTCTATACTGTAGAATAGAGAAAGGATACAGACACAAGGCTAAAAGATAAAAATGAAAAACTCGTGACTCTCCTCAGAGTCTGACACAGCCCGACTGTGATTGGTCATTAAGTCAAAACAATTCACCTTGGATGATACAACAATGATTGTTGGATAAACAATCTCCAGCCACATTCCAAAGCAGCAAAACACAGGAGAAGCAAATGAGATAATA
The DNA here is from genome assembly GCF_027887145.1 of Ammospiza caudacuta. Taxonomy (NCBI): domain Eukaryota; kingdom Metazoa; phylum Chordata; class Aves; order Passeriformes; family Passerellidae; genus Ammospiza; species Ammospiza caudacuta. The sequence continues at coordinate 6,848,640 of NC_080607.1, forward strand.
TTGTTTTCCTTTTTCTCTGAGACTTCTCAGCTTCCCAGGAGAGAAATCCTGGGCAAGGGGATTTTTCAGAAAATATGACAGTGACAGTCTCTGGCCCATCCTCTCACCTCCCTGTGCCATGGCTCTGCAGAAGTTTGTACAAAAGTCTGCTTGGGATCGTGCTTGAGAAATGATGCCTCTCCTGCCCTACGGAGCCAAACACAGGAAACATCTGAATTTTGCTTTGTGCAGAGCCTTTTAGTCTCCTATAAACTCTTCTGGAATCGACCTTAGGCTTGTGGAAGGGCATTTTTGTTCATCTGAATTCCAAGCACCAGGACAGCACGCGGCAAATGCTGCAGGTTGAGGGAATGTTCATCTTCCCAGCTGATGTTTCTACACTTTCCCTAGCAGGTGTGTCCAGAGGGTGTCCAGACAGGAGCCCACGGTTCCCATGGGGATGTACAGCTCCTCTCATTGTTGATTCTGTCATCCAGGCCTCTCGCCAGCCCCCTGGAGTACAGCTGGGTTGCTTGTCCCTGTTCTGGTGAGGGCAGGCAGGGCTGGGCAGGGACATTGCCACCCCCTGTCCTGCCTGGATAGACACTAGGACCCAGGCTCCTTCTAAAATAACAAAGTTTAATCTTCCTTTTTTTCATCTTCTTTTGACTTTCAGTATAAATTACCTCATCTGAGGTGTCACTAGAAATTGATTTGTTATGCTAAATACTTGCCAAATAAATAATGAGCTCCCAAACCAGTCTATACGCAATAAGACAAGGAGTGAATTATTTCTAGCAGTTTCTTTTATCATACATGGATTAAATTATTTCAGAGCTTTGATTCTCAGGGCTGGGCCGTCTCTGAAAATGTGCTGGTGACACTTAAAAACACCAAGCTCCCCTCTGTGCTCTTTTATTATATTAAATGTCACCAGTTTCCTGGTTTTATCACATTATTACAGCCTTTTCTTGCCTGGAAGGAATCAAATTAATGAAAACCAAAAGAATCCAAGGTGTCTGCCCATACATCTCCCATAAAATCATCCCCACACATTACAGAACAAGTTTCCAGGTGATGCCACGAGGCAAAAGACCAAACCAATTTAAATAAGGCTGATTGCATCCTTTAAAAACCCCAACAACCCAACCCCAAAGCTGAACAACACTGATGCCTATTTTAAGCTGATAAAGAGAAGCAGAACATTTACTTAGCAGAAATATTTTATTGGCTCTGCCAGGTTTTTGCTGAGATTTCCCCTTCTTGGCTGTGTTTTCCCACCTGGTGTCCCACACAGCTCCCAGAGGTTGTTTTGGCCGTCCTCAGGCTGGTGAGGCGTCCCCACTGTGGTGTTTGTGGGACACTGGTGATGGATGGAGCTGGAACTCTGCTCAGCAGTGTCTGAAGCCGCCCCAAACCCTCTGCCAGCTGTTTGGGGGTCTGTGTGGAGGGAGCTGGGGACATGGAGAGCAGTGTCACTCTGTGGGCAGAAAGGCCAGGGAAGGGAAGGAGCTGTGGGCACTGGGCAGGCAATGAGCCTGTGGCCCTCAGGGGATGGGTGAGGTGCCAGGGCTTCACCTCCTCACTGCTGTGCCCACCTCAGGGGTTATGGATGGAAATAATGGTCTTGGAGCTCTTTTCCACCCTAAATGACTCTGTGGTTCTGGTTGGCCTACGGGGAGAACACGGCCCTGGTCTCACCTATGTCTTGTGAAATGTGAGAACAGAAACCAACAGCTCCTGAGGTTGACCAGGACACCTCCAGGGGAATGAATCCATGGAATAGAGTCCTCAGGGCTGGAAAAGGCCTCTCTGGTCATCAAGGTCAACCATCAACCAGCACCACCACTGTGTTCACCACTGACTCATGTCCCCAGGTGTCTCATCCATGCTCCTTTTAAATCCCTCCAGGGATGGGGGCTTCACCACTGCCCTGGGCAGCTGTGCCAGGGGTGGACGACCCTTTCAGTGAAGATGTTCTCCCTAATATCCAATCTAAACCTTCCTTGGTGCAACTTAGGGCAATTTCCTCTCATCCTATTGCTTGTTCCCCAAGGTTTCAGAGCTTCACCCCAGGGTCCCTTGTGCTGGACCTCAGCTCCTGCCCACTGCTGCAGCCTGTGGCTCCTCTGCAAGCCAGGAGGGTTTTTCCACAGCTGTCCCCACTCAGTTCTTGAGCCCAGCTCCTGGGAAATGCAGTTCCAGCAGCTCAGGCTCACCTCAGGGGCTGGAGAGCATGGGCTGCTCTGGAGGGTGGGACAGAAAGCCCAGGTTCCTACACTAAATTACCAGTTTGTCTTCATTAACTGTAAAAAGCCCTGGTGGGACTCCCTTCATTGAAGCTTCTTCAAGTATTCAATGGAGAAAAGAGAGGCAAAAAACTGAGGAAGGCAGATAAGATGGAAGAAACCCTTATTATGAAACAAAGAAAAATCCCCGTGACAGGCCAAGTGTGACTGGCTGCTTTTGATGCTGATTTTTCTGCTGTAAAATGAGAGATTATTAGGGTTAAATTAGGCAGCTATTGCCACTTTTCAATAAAGTGGGCTGTGTCCATTAATGCCTGAAGATGCTTATTATTATTTATTGATATATAAAGCTGCTGTACAAGCTTTATTTAAAGGCATGCCAGGCACAATTACAATAATTTGCTAATGTAACTAAAGAATTTCCTATTATCCTAATGTCACCTTGCTAAAGCTCTGGTGATTTTTTTCCCTGCAATATCTTGCTACCAAGGGAATTCAGCACAGCTGCTCAGTTCAGGGTTGGTTTTGTGCCACTCACTGAGGTTACTTGGCTCGTGGGTGACTTGGATTATGAATTCAATCATTCAATTATGTTCAAGGAACATAAAACGAAGCATTGGTGCAGAGAGAGCCCTGAAATAGTTGTTCATGAGGAACCTGAATGCTTCAAGTGGCCCCTGGCAGTCAGGTTGTGCCTGGGGCATGCTCAGAGGCTGCTGTGGGGTGGCTGCTCCTGCAGGACAGGAGCATCTCCCCAGTGCTCCACTGCAGAGGCCAACAGGGAAAAGTTCACAAGCCTCCCCTGGACAGAAAGCCCCTCAAGTCATAACCATCTCCCCGTTAGGGTGAGGAAAAGGCTTCTCCCAGCATGCCTCGCTGTGACATGCAGATTCAATGGATCCCATTGGCCCTTCCCCCTGGTTCCACCCCTATGCCCTCACCCCATTGGCCCTGGTGATCTGCCCCGCCTCTCACAATCCCTATATAAACTCCGCTTTGGCTGTTGAGAGGCTCTTTCTCTCTGGATCCCTTTGAAGAAGAAGCTCAATAAAGGCTTTCCTTGGAACCCCACAGGAAGACACCCAGATCCCAGAAGAGCTGAAATCACCAGCATGAGCACAGGTGTACCTGTGCCTCTGAGGTGTCTTTTTTCAAGACGATTTTTTCGGAAGGTCATGGCACTCTGGACACTGTCTGCTGCAGCACTGCATGAGACTGAGGGGCCAGGAAACAACAGCTTGGAAGAAGTTGGAACAAATATCTTGCAGAGTCCCAGAGCCTTGTGGGGGAGCTCTGCCAGCTCCGTGCCCAGGCTGGCTGAAGGACAGATGTTGGTGCAGATATGGAGGAGATAACTCAGGCTTAAGGGTCCAGCAGGGTCATGTCTGTGTCAGAACCCAGGACATTCCTCTGGCTGCCCTGGAGGACTTGAGACCCTGGCAGGGGGCTCAGAGACATTGGCACAGAGTCAAAGACACACATGCCCTTGATTTTAGCCAATGGAAACAATTACCAAATTTGTGTGAAGGTGTACAAGCCACAAGAGTTTGAGTAGAATGTTAGTGAATTTATCACAGGGTAAAAATGTAGAATTTTGGGGTTTTAGCATTGGGGTTCAAGAGGCAAGATGGAGGAACCTGGGCATGTCCCGCATCTTCTGCTGTGATGGTGACATTTCTGGATTGGTTTAGAGTAGAGACAAACTGTCTAACATAGGTGATAGGTACTGGAAAATTATTGTAAATAAAGTACACCTAGTTTTTAGTATAAAAATCTTAACACCACCCCAAGGGCAGGGACTGTGCCACAACCCAACCTGCTGGACAGATCTCAGAAGGTCAGAGAAAGAACGGAAGAGATAAGAGAAAATAAACAACCTTGAAAAGCAGAACCGAGGGATCCTGACTTCTTCTTCAATCACGGGGCTGGGAAAAAGAATCTTTAATACCTCAGGAGCCATTCCAGTAACACAAAACCCGAGATCTTTGGCGTCAAATGGGCTCAGGCCCCAGCTGAGAATCAATGTCTTAGTCTGGAGAGCAGATGTGGGAAGAGAGAAAAGAAATATTCCTAACTGAGAGACACTGTTTTACAAACTATAAAAGACACACAAGTTATCATGGAGATGGAAGCCTCTTACACACAGCCTGATAGTGTTTGAGACTTCTCCCCAGAGTTTGGACACAAATCCATGGTTACTTTCATGGGGACTGAGGGAGAGGGCCTCAATGTGTGCTCCAGCACAAATTGGTTGGTAAGAAACGCTGGATCCTAAGCTATATTATTTCTTCCCTAGCTGTAAAATTAATTGTACTTTTAACCTTGCACAGTGTTTACCTACCTATTAGTAGTTTCATTTTGTCCTTATTCCTGTGTAGTATTAGTTTGTTTTAAGACTTATGTTTGTTAGTTTTGTGCCTATTAAGTAAATAATTCATTCTCTAATAGACCAAATCAGCCATTATAAAGAACTTGTGAACCAGAGTGGGCTTTGAGGTGCTGGCCACCTCAATAAAGCTCCTGCCTGCTGCCAGAGGCCTGGCAAAAGGCAGGTATTTACCCAAACCCTCACATCCATTCATAAGAGTTGAGTGGCAAGGAGGTATGTGTGGCACAATGTCTGATTTCTGAGCCTGCAGCCCTCAGGTGGAACCAGAAAGGCCTCTGAGATAAGATCAGGCAGTAGGGTGGATGCTGATTTGTGGCATTCACATTCCCTGAAAAAATTCCTTCGCTTCAGATTTTTCTCCTGGGAAGCTGAGAAGCCTCAGAGAAAAGGAAAACAATTCTTATCTCATTTGCTTCTCCTGTGTTGTGCTCACATGTGCAATGTGTTTGGAGATTGTTTACCCACAGGTGATTGTTCCATTGCATTCTGCTGGGAGTTGTTTTCACTCTTTGGCCAATCAGGGCCAAGCTGTGTCAGGGCTCTGGAGAGAGTCACCAGTTTTCATTATTATCTTTTTAGCATTCTGTAAGTATCCTTTCTGTATTCTTTAGTATAGTATAGTATTCTTTAATATAATATAGTATTATAGAGTAATAAGTTAGCTTTCTGGAAACATAGAGATCTCCCCTCCAAAACAGGTGCCAGGCTGATTCTGCAGAGCTGTTTGATCTGAGCTGCAGGGGACTCTCACCCAGCTGTGCACACAGGTACAGCAGCACAGGTGGCACTTGTGGCTGTGCTGTCCCCTCACTCAGCCAGCGCACTTCAGGCCTGGCTGAATTTGAATTTCCCTGTTTCCCAGCCAGCCCCTGGGGCCTGGAATGATGGCTATGGGACTTGGCAACTTCAGGCCATGGTGCATGTTGCTGCTTTTTAACTGGTTTTGTTTTGTTGGTGTTTATTTGCCTGTGTTTTTCATAGTCACCATATCTTTCTCTTTTTTTTTCTGTGTAGCTGAAAGCACTTGGTGTACACCCTTTATTTATTTATTTCTATTTTCTTTTTTTGTTAGGGAAGAGTTTTCTTTAGGTTGGATTTCAGTGATGGTGGTCACAGTGAGGGTTGATGTTATTTTGCAGAAGCCAGGTGACTCCTTCCAACAGTCTCAGGCTGGCACATGGATCACTCCAAGGACACCTGAACCTGTGTGTGTAGCTGTGACTGGGATGTTTACCCCTGGCAATGCCCAGCTCTGCTGCCATTTCCTGGAGAAAACTGCATTTATCCTTATTATGGATTTATTCTTACTATGAATTTATTCTTATGGATGCATTTTAGAGCCTGAGGGTGGCTGCTGCTGTGATTCCATGAGGTGCTGATGGTCATGGATGGGGCAGACAGAGGTGGTTGAACACACACCTGGATCTGCTGGAATGCCCAGCTCTTGCTTGCTCTCAGATCCAGCTGTGCCAGCAGCAGCTGGAAAAAAGAGAACTCCAGGCAGAGAAAATGTGGGAGAAGGATCCAGGTGTTCATTTCAGGGGGAATAAATCAGCCTTATCTCTGCAGGAACACTCATGCTTTTACTTCCATGGATTTTCAACAAAGGCCCAGCAGCCACTGAAATAGGATGAAGCAGCTGCTGGGGGATGTGGTTCAAAGTCACCTCAGGTGTCCTGTGGTGGGCACAATGCCAGCAGCAGGTGATACAGCTTACCTGGAATATTACTCTGCACAGAGCAAAGCATCTTCCAACAAACCCCCACCCACTATTCTGTGATTCCATGAAAAGCCTTTGAAGCCTGAATATCAAATTCCTTTAAATTAGCCATGTCAAAAATTATTTTTATAAAACAAGAAAAATCCTGCACTTTCACCAAAGTTCAAACTTGGAACTTTCTGTGTGGTTTATTTTTCTTTCCCTTTCTCATCCAAAATTATTGATCATTTTTTGGCTATTTTGGAGGTTCTGGGTTCAAGCTGGTATGGTTGCAAAATATGCCAAAGAAAAGAAAGCAAATAACAAGTATGAAAATGGAACTGGGCAGGCACAAGAACTGCAAGGAGGAACAATTTCAATAATGGTGCATCTGTATTTGTGCCCCCTGCACATTTATATTGTTGCTGAGCTTTTATAAAAATCATGTTTGCTGCAAATGATGGATAATAGTGAAAATTTACCTGCTGTACAAAGGCAGCACTCTGCTTGGAAAGGGAACAGGTTCTCCTTTGGGAGAGTTCTTCCTGTGGGCTGAAAACAGGAAAGAAAGCCGTACCAAATAACAGCGACCATGAGGATTACACAAGGGGCAGGACTTGGAGTATAATGAAACATTTGCCAAAGGTTCAGCCCAGGACAGGAATTTCCATGTGTAACCTTCTAATACACAAATTAAAGTGAGGTTCAAGGTGGTGTGATGGGCCTGGAGTGCAGCAGGAAGATCAGTGTAGGTGTCCAGGGAAACTGTGGATGCCCCATCCCTGGGAAATAGAATCACAGAACGTCCTGAGCTGGGAGGGACCCCCAGAGTCACCCAGGGCAGCCCCAGCCCTGCACAGACACCCCAACAGCCCCACCCTGGGCATCCCTGGCAGCTCCTGGAGCTCTGGCAGCCTCGGGGCCGTGCCCATTCCCTGGGGAGCCTGGGCAGTGCCAGCACCCTCTGGGGAAGAGCCTTTCCCTGGTATCCAGCCTGACCCTGCCTGGCACAGCTCCAGCCATGCCCTGGCTCCTGTCCCCATCATAGAGAGCACAGATCAGTCTCTTCCTCTTCTCCCCTCACAAAACAAAGGTCCAGCAGCCACTGGAATGGGATGAAGCAGCTGCTGGGGGATATGGTTCAAAGTCACCTCATGTGACTGGGCACATGAGGTGACACAATAGTGGTGGGCACAATGCCAGCAGCAGGTGATACAGTTTACGTGGAATATTACTGTGCACAGAGCAAAGCATCTTCCAACAAACCCCCACCAACTATTCTGTGCTGTAACTGCAATGATCTCTCCCCTCGGTTTCCTCCAGCTGAACAGACCAAGTATCCTCAGCTCTTCCTCCTGGGCTTCCCCTCCAGACCCTTCCCCATCCTCATGTCCCCCCTTTGGACACTCTCTAATGGCTTTAGATTTTTTTTTATATTGTGGTATCCAAAACTGCTCCCAAGACTTGAGATAAGGCTGCACCAGCTCTGAGCACTGTCCCAGGCCAAGCTGGATGGGGTTGGAACAACCTGGGATAGCAGAAGGTGTCTCTGCCCTTGGCAGGGGTGGAATGGGATGAGATTTAAGGTCCCTCCCAACCCAAACCATGTTATGAATCTGTGTGTTCAGAGTTGGGTTTTTTTTGGTGGTAGAGGTTTAAAATACCAAGGTTTGAAGTTCATTACAAAGGTCACTGTGCAGCTGATGTGCAGAACCCTTTGGAGCCACCAGCCTAAAGTCTGATGGCAAATAATCAAGTCATTCCTAAAGGATTAATGCACTATTAATGTTCAGGGTACACCATGAGAAAGATTCTCCAGAAGGGAAAGCCCAGTTTCAAAGTCACCAGCCTGTCACTACATTTCTCCCGGGTTTTCAGCTATTTCTCTCGTTTCTTACCACTGTCCTCATTTCCTGGGGATGAGCTGAAGGGTCTGCTCCTGTTCTCTTGTGCAAGGAGGATACTGAGCCAACCTTGGAAAAATTCCTGAGAGGCCCTGTAAAAAATACATGGCCTTAGTGTTAGATGACACAATGCTTGTTTGGTTGAAAAATGTTCTTTAGAGCCGCTCATCTGGCCTAGAAACATATTTTTATTTAACTATTTATTTTTAAAAGGAAAGCTGTGATTCTTGTGTGCCTTTGTGGTGGGAGAAGTAGTGAAAGCGTGGATGTATTACCCAGCTTGCTTCTGACTGAGTGCAGGGAACCAGGATTTCACCTCCAACATCACCTCACACTGTCTGGAGGTGGTGACATCCAAGGAGCTTGAGGGGGAAGGCTTTCAGCATATGTTGCAGTCAGAAGTGTGTTCAGCAGGAGCAAGGGAGCTGCTGTGCCAGGAAACATTGCAGGAGACCAGGATGTCCCACCTGAAGAGCCCCTCTTTCTTGATTAAAAACCTTTTCCTGACAAAGAATTCAAATTTGGTAATACTGAAATACTCTGTGATCTAAGTCCTGGCTTTATAAGAGGAGTACTGGCAGGAAAATAAAGTGGGACAGAGGAAATCTCCCAGGGTGACAATGTCATTCTTGTATGTTCAAAGATTGGAGAATTTGCATTTTTAAAATCATTTGCATTTGGAAAGTTTCCCCCATTTCATCAGTGTCAGTACCCCACATGAAAATCACACATTTCCTTACAGATGAAATGAAACATTATTCAAATAAAGCTCGTTGGACAGAGCTGTGGAAGGGTAGCTCCAGCAGAGAGCTCTGCTGGTGTCCCTCACAGCCCTGCTCAGGCACCTGGCATGTCCAGAGCACAGCAGGGTCACTTAGGAGCTGTTCTGACCCTCTGGTCACTGAGGTGTCCTCAGGACAGGGCAGACATTGATGTTTGCTGTGCATCCTTGGAAAGTTGTGCACACCTATCCTGTCCTTATCCAGCTGATCTGGAAAACCCATCTCCCTGGGGATTTTAGGAAGGCCCTTGTGGGATTTTGCCCACCTTTGAGTGGCTGCCAAGGTAGGAGTGAGGCACAGAACAGAACACTCCAACTAGTAAAGTTAGAAAGGGGTATGAAGTTAGAAAGAGGTATGTTCATTGACAGGGCTGGAAACCAGCAGAACCATTTCCAAAGGCTTGTGTGAAGAATCACAGGCTCTGGCTCTTTATTTATCTAAAAAAGTTTTACATATTCATATAATTCCCTAACCACCTAATACATATTCATTACCTAACCCCACCCACCCCTGTTTCATATTAAAATGTATTTAAATGAGTCCGAAGTTCCTTCAGACTTGTGCAGTCCTTCACCTCAAATGATTCAGTGGGTCTGAAATGGATTGGTGGGTTCTGAAATGGGTCAGTGGGTTTGAAATAGGTCGGAGAGTTTGTGTCGTATTCACATTCTCTGAAAAAATTCCTTCACCCAGGGTTTTTCTCCTGGGAAGCTGAAAGGCAGCGAGAGAGGTCTCAGAGAAAAGGAAAACAATTCTTCTCTCATTTGCTTCTCCTGTGTTGTGCTCACATGTGGAATGTGTTTGGAGATTGTTTACCCACAGGTGATTGTTCCATTGCATTCTGCTGGGAGTTGTTTTCCCTCTTTGGCCAAGCTGTGTCAGGACTCTGGAGAGAGTCACCAGTTTTCATTATTATCTTTTTAGCATTTAGTTAGTATCCTTTCTGTATTCTTTAGTATAGTACAGTATTCTTTAATATAATATAGTATGATAAAGTTATAAATTAGCTTTCTCATAAGATGGAGTCAGATGCATCATTCCTGCCTTTGCCAGGGCATCCCTGCAAATACAATAGGTCTGAAATGGGTCTTTGGTCTCCTGAGGTCACAGTGACCCTTTCCCTTTGCCTTGTTGGCTTTGGACCCCTTGGCTGTAGCTCAAGGTTCAGGGCCCAGGTGCAGCCACAGTCTCTTCTTTTCCACAGTCAGATCCACATCCCATCCTGCTTCTTTAAACACAGTAAAGACAAATACCTGATTTATATCTCAGCCTTAACTATTCCATCTGCTAATAATTAACTCTCCCTTATTATCTCTACTCTTCTTGCTACACTCTTAATTGTTTCTATCCCCCCCAACTAAACCTAGCCAAACTTTTAACTCTTTCAGTTTCTTTAAACCCTTGATTCAGGAGGAGCACCTCAGGGGTGATCAGGGACAATGTGATGTACACAATCTGCCCTCAGTCCAAGCGCGCCCTTCAGCACCACCCTATTCCTGATTTTCTTTCTTGGTGTACTCAACCCAACTTCCAGTGTGAGAAACCACATCAGCAGTCAGGAAACGAAGCTTTGTTAACATGCAGAGTTACCAATGAGAAGGAGAAAATAACTGGTTCAAAACTCCACCACTTCTTATTCGGGAAAAGAAAACGTTTTCTTCACCCATTTTTCCCTCACACCCCAAGCCACACTCTCCTCCACTCCCTCCTGCTGTGTCTCTGCCTTGGCTTTCCAATGACCAGTATTTATCTCTCCCCTCCCAGATTTTAGGAGCAGGAATTCCCAGTGAAACATGGCTTTGGCTCAGTGCTCTACAGTCCAGTCTGCCTGGTGCAATGTGTGATGGATGAGAGCGAGCAAAGCTGAGAGGAGGGCTAAGGTGAATCTGCCTGGATTTATTTCCCTCTTCTGTGCTTTACTTTGTGTTTCTCCTGCCCCACAGCTGCCTGAACCCAGCCAGGTTTTTATGGGGAGACAGCACCGAGCCAGGGTTGCTTCATGAATCAGGGGGAGCTGAAATTCTGCAGCACTGAAGACCATTTTCAAAGGCAATTTCATGGACTATTTTTTTCCTGATTCCAAGTGGTGTCTGGCCACATTTCTGCATGGAGCTCATCTAGGACACACTGCCAAGCCTCAGATGTGAGGCCAGGCCAGTGCCACCCACTGTTCTCAGCTGTGTGATGCTCCACTGCAAGCTGGAGGAAAACAGAAGAAAAAAGCCACGGGTTTTGGTGCCTCCTTCCTTCCCAAGGAGATTCTGATGGGTGGCTTCATTGCACAGCTTTAGAGAGCATGTCCTTGAAAATTACAGCTCTTAGCTCTATTCTGTCTTCCTACGCAATGGTTTGGGATCTACAAATATTTTCTGTTCTAAAAGGAGAGGAGGGATCACAAGGTTATCAGCTGTGCTCAGACACTGCCCACACTGCTCCTTTGTGCAGAAGGACACTCAGCCCAATTTTCTGATTTGACATCCCACATAAGGAGAAGACTTAAAAAATGATGGGAACTGAAATTGTGAGCACCATTATCCATATTTTTATCTCAACTAGGGTGCTGTGGATGAGAAGTGGGGTTGGCCCAGAGGAGGTTGAGTTGCTGCGCTGATTAAAGAGCCCCCACAAATTACAGGTATTGGATTTGCAGGGGATGCCCTGATGAAGGCAGGAATGATGCAACTGACTCCATGTTCTCAGAAGGCTCATTTATTATTTTATGATACTGTATTATATTAAAGAATACTATATGATACTAAAGAATACAGAAAGGATACTTACAGAATGCTCAAAAGATAATAATGAAAACTGGTGACTCTCTCCAGAGTCCAGACACAGCTTGGCCCTGATTGGCCAAAGAGTGAAAACAACTCCCAGCAGAATGCAATGGAACAATCACCTGTGGATAAACAATCTCCAAACACATTCCACATGTGAGCACAACACAGGAGAAGCAAATGAGAGAAGAACTGTTTTCCTTTTCTCTGAGGCCTCTTATCTTCCCAGGAGAAAAACCCTGGGTGAAGGGATATTTCAGAAAATGTGAATGCCCACAACAGGGCTTTGAAGGGACCAGCACAAGTGGCCATTGGAACTGTCACCCAGACCAGCCCTCCTGTGTCCCCAGTGCCCAGAGCTCACCCCAGTGTGAGAGGCTGGAGCTGTTTCCATGTGGCAGCAAACTGGGGCATTTACTGCAGGGAGCACAATTAACAGCTCAGCTATTACCCACTTTATGGGGTGAGCTCCTGTGTGCCCATTCCAATTCATCTGCTTGGCAAACTGGGAGCATTTCCTGGTTCATGAATCTCCAGTGAGCAGCTGGGGATGTCTGTGGGCTCAGGCTCGTTGCTATTTCAGCTGCAGACGTTAGTGGGGTAAAGAACGAGCAGAGCCAAGGCACCAGCCACTGGTGTGGAGCCAGAAATTGCTTCTCAGGACACCTCTGGAAGCCAAATTGCTTCCCAGCACAGTTGTGATAACAGTGCTGCAGCAAATGCCATTTAAATACAATTCCCTGCTAACGCAGGGGAGGGATGGGGGAATTCATAAACCAAATAATTAACAAATACATAAACCAAATAATTAACACTGCCTGGATGGCTCCAGTTCTGTGCATGGAAGGACAAGAGGGAAGCAAACAGTGGGGTGGAAGAGGACAGCTTTTCCCTGTAATTGTAAAACTTAATTTGCTCTCTAAGGAAGAATCAAAATGACATTAAAGTGAACGCCAATTGATTTCAAAGGGGTTTGAATTGATTTCTGGAAACTATTGCTGGTTAAAATTGCCAGGGAAAGCCCATCAAGACCGATGTCTTTGCATTTTTAAAATCATTTTCATTTGGAAAGTTTTCCCCATTTCATCAGTGTCAGTAACCACATCCCCAAAGATCAAAATTACACATTTCATAATTGACATTTTTACAGCCACTATGGCTGAACAGAGATGGGAACTCCTTTCTGGAAATAACATAAAATATTTCTGTACTATAAAATGGAAAGAAAACTGCTGCTTCCTAAGGAGGGACAAACCTCTTGTAAGGTGGCTTTATAAATATTAAACCAGCCATTTCATTTTTTATGTTTTAAACCCAAGGTTTCCCAACATTCCTGGAGCCCAGACTCTTGTGAGGGGACTGGAGGAGGTGATCTGAGAGGGGAAGCCGGGGTTCTGAGATCCAAGGTTTCTGACATCCAGAGTTTCTGACATCCTGCTGAACCTAAAGGATGTATTAAATCCAGCCCTGTTGATTTTTTTTTGCCCTTTTTTTTGCCAAGGTTGGGATTAAATGCACGGGACAGTATTTCTTCTTGTTGACTCAGAGGTTTATTAGTTCTTATCTATGTCGTAGTCTCACAAACCCTGAGTTCTACAGCTCTTCGCTCTAACAAACTAAAAAAGGAGCCATGTCTCTCTCTCTACAAGGTCTTTTGAGAAAAAACTGTCCAATTAAGAAATTATACCTAAATTATTTTCGCTTTTAACCCAATAACCAACCACCCATGCCCCACAACGTGGACTTTTTTATCCAATTACACAAAACCACCCAAACCCATGGAGAAGAAGGTCAAGAAGAAGGACCTCCCCCTAAAATCTCCATCTTGCTTTATATCTATTACTGTATTCGAAAACCTTAAACTCTGTGTTTTCCACCATGTGATATTACACACTTCTATTCAAACTCCACACCCACAACCCCAGTTCTATCATTCCAATTTTGGCCTGAGGTCAAATGCAGTGTTCTCTTGGGGGTCAGTGCCTGTCTGCACAGAAAGTCTGAAATTGTCAGCATCCAGGGTTCCAACACAGCCCTAGGACTGGATTCTCCCAAGACTGTCCAGTGCTGGACAAAGTGGAGGTCTGAGTCCAGAAATTGGTGCTTGGAGCCAGGCATCCCAGAGCCCACAGACTGCCACAGGGATAAGCATGGTCTGCCAAGGAGATCTGAACCTCTGTGCCACTGGAAAATGAAGGGTTTTTAAAGGGCAGTGTGCTCCCCTTCAGGTCTCCAAAACAGAGAATCTGGCAGTTTTCCATGAGAATTTGATCATCACTTTCAGTGTTGAAGTATTGTTTATTTTGCTGAAGATCTGGTCTGCTGGAGAATTCCCAGCTAGCTCAGAAATTCCCAAATTCTGCTCACCATAAGCAGCACTATGGAGCTTCCCCAAGGAAGGTGCCTCTGGCTCCATCCCCACTGCTGGGGTGTGTTGGGAACTGTGTGGTGTGGACACAGCTCTGGCAGGTTGCACATAAATCCCTAAACACTGAAACCAGTGAATTTTGGAGTTGTTGTTTCCATGGTTTGGCAGTGGTGGAGGATGACCTGGTGAGTAAAGATGTGATATTTAAATACCTGTTCCTTAATGAGGTCCATTCCTCCAAACAGGCACAGGATGGTTCTTAGGGAAGGATTTTATTATCTCAACAGCAAAAGCAACACGACACACATTTAATATTCCTTCTTATTAATATCACATCTTCCAACAGGCAAATCCTGTCAGCTTATTATCAAACTCACAGCTCCTCTGGCTGAGATAAGTCAGAGAGGTCAGGGCTGTGTGCCCAGGAGAGCAGCTCACCCTTTAAGAAACCCTTTTCTTCATTTCCTCAGCCTTTACCTCACATTTGTGAGTGACTCATTTGCTGTGTGGCTGATATCATGTTTAATAACTCTCCCTGCTCTGGTTTACATGGCACCTACAGCCCTCCTTGCCATGCAGCATCATTGGAGACCTGGCACTGCCAGGATTAGCATTGCAAATTCCTTGGAAAACCCAGTCTCACTTCACTGGAGTCTCCTAAGGCGATTTTCCCTACAAATCCCTATTACAGTGCACTGGTAATGCTCTCTGAGGCTAATTGTTCTTCCTCTGTTAGTGGGAACAATGTGCCCAGCCTTATGTTAAAGAAGCAGAACAGACTTATTGAATCCCTATGTCAAGTGCTCTGTCATTTTTCTGCCTTTGATGGGAATTAAGAGCCTGCAGCCCTTGAGGCAGGACATGACAGAGCACATTTTGTGAGCACATCTGTCTGTCCTGTAGCCAGCTGGGCTGTGGGCATGTCCCTAACAGCCATAATCCTTCCCCAGGCTGGTCCTGCCTGGAGTTTCATGGACCCCCAGAAAACTCCTCACACCCCACTGGGAAAATCTGAGCTGCTCTGGGTCAGCCAGAGTGGGATCACAGCAGGCATTAAAGCACCAGCTCCTCTTTTCTCATGTCAATGACTTCTTTTTCTACTTCTGTGCCAAAGGATTCCCCTCATTCCAGGCCAGCAGCTTGAGCCTTCTCCTTGGATGCACGGAAGCCTGGGAGGCCCCTCCTTGGTCATTCATTGTCTGTGGCTGGAATTGATTTTCCAATTCAGTTCTGGGATAAGAAAGGAATATCAAGAAGCCTGAAGGTGTTTGATCAAAAGTCTGTGAGGAGTCAGGGCTCCTCTGAGCACATCCATGCCCCCAGTCTGCCAGCCCAGGGTTTTCCCATGAGATCTGCTGGTCCTGCTGGCAGCCAGGTAAGAGAGGGGCAGCACTGGTTTGAACTGGGACAGCCATGGAACCTCTGTAGGTTCAGCAGTTGTTGGGATGACACAGTGAACAGGGCCAGTGTGAAAAACACCTTCACTCTCCTGTGAAAATGTAAAAGTTTAATAAAGGACAATAGGAGACAAAAACAATAAAGCAAAGATTACAGCAGGGTGCATCTTGGCACTCAGCCAGGGGCATACCTGCTAGTTTGGAAACATCCTTTATATACCATTTCTATTATATACCATTTTTATTGCAACATATTCATAAACAATTATGCATAGTAAACTTTTCCCCAAACTAGTTTGCATGTTCCAAGAATTGTTTAGCATGGCTCCTCCTCGGGTCCACCTTTTCAGGCCATGTGCAGCTCATGGCTGTGGTTTTAGTCCATTCTTAGCATAACCTCCAGTTTTTGGGCCTTGGTCCACACTGTCTTCAGACAGTGGGTGCTGATAGTTGGCAGATCTCTAGCAGGTGTCCTCATCCTGTATCCATTGGATATTATTCCATCCAAGCAGATATTTTAACACAAGAATAGCTACTTCACTACTATGTCAAAGCTTAATTAACAACAGAAATAAAAACTATATCTTTATAACAAAGTTACTTTAACACCACACATATAAAAACCAGTTTAATATTTGCAAAAATCCAATATTATAATATGTATCTATAACAGCCAGGCAAGCCAGCAAGGGAGCTCCCTCTGTGTGGCCTTTCAGGCCTCAGCCCTGCTGCATTTGTCTGCTCTTTTGGTAATTAAGTGCACTTAATTGACACACAGTGAGAGTGTCCTGGTATTGATGACGGTTCCTGCTTGTGCTGCTGTTCTGGAAACCAGTGATGCAGACCCCTGAGGTGAGAGAAAACCCTTCAGCTGCCTTCCTGCTGCTGGATGGGGGTGGCTGAGGATATGCCTGGATTCCATGTAAACCAAAGGGAGAGGAGGAGGTGGGGAAAAGGAAAAAAACCAGAAGAGATGGACAAAAGGGCTGTATCACCACCATAGGAGATACTGCCCCTGCAAGGCTGTCCTGCACAGCACAGAGGAGCTGAGGCAGGGGTTGGTGTGGAGACAGCTCCTAAATCCTGTCAGAGTGACCACAGTGTCACTTTGGCACCCAGGTGTGGTGCTGCCTCCTGCCTCCTGTCCACAGGCTGCTGCAGGGAGCTCCAAAAAACCTCACCTTTAAGACAAAGGAGCTGGAGGGGCTGTTTGAGCCCTGCTGGCCCCAGCTCCTTCCAGCATCCTGGGCAGGATGAGCCCCACTGCTGGATTAGATTTTTTTCTGACTTAAAGATGGGGTAACTGAGAGGTGGTTTAAAAACTTTTATTCTATTTTTAGTTTCATGTGAAGGGTGAGATAATACAGATGTTACAATTTACGGTATTAAAATTATAAGTTAATTATTTCCTAATTACAATATATTATAAGTGTTTCTTGGTTTATCTTAAAACCTTAAGATCTTACCTAAAAATTCTCTACAAATCTATTTCCCACACCCCACCAACCCCTGGCTGTCCCCAGCAGTGCCTCCTGTCCTCACCACCTGGAAAAGTGCCTGTCACTGCTGGATTCTGCACAGACTGAGGGAAATTGGGTTTACAGGAGAGAAACAAAGATATGAGGCAAAAGAAGAGATGCTCATGCAGCCTGTTCAGCCATAAATTGTGGAGAAGAGGAGAGGCTGATGTTCAGGGGGTAGATAAACCCCGTGGAGGAGAGGTGATTTAAACCACAGAACAAGAACAAACTGGTGAAGTGTAGGTTTTAATTGCAAGTGAGGAGATTCCTTGATACATGATAAGGGAAGTTCTTTAACAGCCTCCCCTGGGGAGCTCGGGAAAAGCCACTGCTTTCAAGGCTGGGTTTAATAAGCTGGTGTGATGGGAATCACAAGGAAGAGGACTTGACAATAGAGGAGACTCCTTCAGCCCCGCTCTTACCACATTCTTATCTCTGCCTTCCCCTTGATACTCCGCTAACAGCTTTCTTCATTTAATTAGCATGTTATTAATTAGCAGGATGACAGTGGAAGCAGGTGCCTGCCCTGGCTGTGCCCCACCACTCTCTGCTGCACACCCTGCAGAGCCCAGGGACTGCTCAATTCCATGGCTGAAAAACACTTCAAGTAAATAAAGAAAAATGATGCTCAGGCCAATCCCAGGATCTCAGACACTCCTTAGACTGGGAAGGGGCTGTTCTGCAGCAGGAGGAGTTTGAAGGATCATGAACGGGGAGAGACGATTTGAGGGGAGATGGGAAAGTTGATGTACTGCAGATGGACATGTGCATCCCTGTGTCAGGGAAAGTTCATTTTATGAGGCTCATTACTATTTTTTGAGAAAATTTTGGGCTAGTCTGCCTGGCACCTGTTGTTGGCACCAATGTCATACCATGGACATTGGTGGGAAATACCTGAGAGGAGCTGACAAGAAAGATGAAGAGGAGTTATTTACAGGGGTCTGGAGAGACAGGACAAGGAGGAATGGCTTCCAAGTGAAAGAGAGAGGGGTTAGGTGGGATATGGAGGGGGGGGAACTTCTGTGTTGTGAGGAAGGTGAGGCCCTGGCACAGGGTGCCCAGAGAAGCTGTGGATCCTGGAAGTGTCCAAGGCCAGGCTGGACAGGGCTTGGAGCAGCCCGGGACAGTGGAAGGTGTCCCTGCCATGGCAGGGGGTGGGATGGGATGAGTTTTAAGGTCCCTTCCAACCCAACCCAGTCTGGGATTCCCAGTGCTGTCCCCGCAAGGCCCAGCTGCCAGCACAGAGGGGCCACAGAGGTGCCCTGTAATCTTGAGCTCTGCATGAGAGGGATCATGAAATCCAGTGAGAGGCCTCTTGCCTGGCATGCTGGGCCTGGCAGAAGGCACAGCAGTGCCACCAGAGCAGAGGCAGGGACACAGCAGGGACAATGACACAGCAGTGCCAGCAGAGTGGTGACAGTGACACAGCAGGGACAGTGACACAGCAGTGCCAGCAGAGCAGGGACAGTGACACAGCAGTCCCACCAGAGCAAGGACAGGGACACAGGGCCAGTGACCCAGCAGTGCCCTGGTGTGTGAAGCTGCCACGAGTCCCCCAGAGAGCACTCCCAGAACCTGCAGTGCCCAGCGAGTGGCACAGGGCAGTGGGCAGCCCCAGGCTGGAGTAGCCCCAGAGCACAGCAGAAACAGCCCTGGGTTTGCTCTCGCCTCAGCCCCAGCCTTTAGCCCCATCCCCTCAGCTCAGCCCCATCCGTCCCCTCAGCCCATCCACTCAGCCTCGTCCCCTCAGCCCATCCCCTCAGGCCATTCCCTCAGCCCCATCTTCTCGGCCCATCCTCTCAGCCCCATCCCCTCAGCCCATCCCCATCCCCTCATCCCCCGCCCCTCAGCCCCATCCCCTCAGCCCCATTCCATCAGGCCAGCCCCAGGCTGCAGGCCCAGCCTGAGCCTCCCTCTGCTCCCTTCCACAGTGCTGGGAGCAGCCTCACATCACATTGTCCTCAGCAGCCACGGCATGTGGTGCCATTTCTCCTGGAAAAATGCTCCTCCCGCCTCACCCAGGCCGGGATCCCTGCCTGGAAAAATGGCTTTCTGCTGAGCGTTTGTTATCTGAGCTGCATGAGGCTCTCGGGCTGTTCAATTAAAGAGCCCGTTTTCCCATTAAGTGTCTCCTCAGACAAATGGGAAGTGTATTTAATGCTCACTCAGGATGAAGCCAACATGTTTCTCCTGCTGTTTTACACTTTCTTCTTCGCAGGGATTTGTCGTCTCTGACTGTTCAAATACCTTGAAGTTCCCCAGCATTTACCGTCAGGGAAAGGTAACAAGTGTGGTGACAAAGAGTGAGTGCCAGATGAGCCTGGGAAAATGGATGGCTTTAATAGATGTTACTGAGGCCCTTTTGCACCCTGCCTGATGCTGAGCAACCTCCCCATCCATCACCCTCACTCTGCCTGAGGAGAACACAGCAGCCAGCCTTTAACAGACCTTTCCTCCCCAGCTCCTGTTAGGCAAAGTGCTGGTCTGGCTCCCTCCCCTCTCCTGACACTCTGAGCAGAGGCACAAAATAAGCAACAGATCCCCTACATCAGCTTGATGCTTTTTGTTAACATGCCCTGAGAATCAGCTTCTTCCTGCCAATGGTGCCTTGCTGTACATTAATACAAGAATTGATTAAGTGTGCTCTGAGCCTTTATTTTCCTTGTTTTCCCCCCTTGATTCTTCAGCACTGTTTTCCCATGAATCAAACAGCTGAGGAAAATGATGTAGATTTTTGCCTGTATAAAAATACTTTGCCCAAAATATGAGTTCCATGTTGGGCTGATATATTAATCCTTGTCTCCTGGACAGCAATAATCACTCTCTGTCGTTTTTCAAGCTGCAACTCAGCACTTCAGCTTTTTCCACTTGCCTTTCAGCAAGTTTGGTGTCAGCCCCAAAATGGGGAAGGGAGGGAGGAGGAGGAGGGCAGAGCTCCTCTGGGCCTGATCCTGCTCTGTCCTGCACTGAGTGTGTGTAATGAGTAATTGGGCTAAAAGCAGCCTCAGATTCCACTCTTCCCTGATTTCCCATCTCATTCCCAAACCAGCCTTGCCCAAAGAGCAGAGGGATTTGTGTGGGACCAGCCTGCCCCTGTTGGACTGTGCAAGGCTTGGTGGGACCATTCTGGCTCCTTGGGACTGACCAGACTTGATGGGACCAGCTTGGCTTGCTTGGACTGACCAGGGACCAGCCAAACTCCTCTTCCCTGCCCATGGAGGGGGGCTGGAACCTGATGGTCTTTAATGCACCCCAAAGCAGTGATGGTGTGATTCCTGAGCTCTGTGTGCAAGGGGCAGCTGTTCCTCTTGGCCAGGGCAGGGCTCCTGGGTGTTTGCATCAGCAGTGAGTACAGTGAGGTGCCTTTGTCCCTTCCAGATGTGCAGCCCCTGCAAGAACAGCACTTCCCCCTCTGTGCTGCCCACCTTCTGCTGGGGGTTTTAGGGCTGACATGAGAGAAGCCCTGGAAGCACTCAGTGCCTTTGTGCTCTGAGATCAGCTCCTCAGTGAAACAAGTTCTGATTTATCCCTGTGGATAAATAACTTCAGCTTAGGGCTCCATCACTCTCAGGTACGAGGCACTTCCCCACAAGAGGCAGTAAAACCTTTTACAGCACTTGCTGTGCATGACAAACCCTGTTCATGCCCTTTATGTCCCCTGTCCCACGGGGCTGTGCCAGTCACTCCAGCCCTGCTGATGGGCTCTTGGGGATGAAGTGTCACTGCTTCATCTTGGGTGTCTCACTCCCAGCAGAACACCTACTCCTTCCTTCTCCCTGGTGGTCTGTAGATCCAGAAATGGGGAGGATTTGGCTCAAAGCAGTTCTGCTTTGGGCTGAAATGGAAATGAATCTGATGATCACCAAGAGGGTGCATTAAGGGTGGCCCACGTTTTTCCCAAAGTTTCATCTTGAAATACTGATTTCCTGCTTCATCCTCCATGGGTGTTAACAGCTGGAATCCCACTCTGCTGATATTAGCAGAAAGGGGAATAAAAGGGCGTGCTAGGATGAGGGGATGTAAATTCTTGTAACTCCAGGATGCAAAGAATCTGCCAATAGAATTCAACAGGAGGAAATTTCTGACTGGTGCTGCTGTCACCAAAATCATGGAGATAAATAGGACTCCTCTAACTCTCTTTTTAGTGGTACAGAGTCAGGCATTCTTGACCAAGGTTTGTGTGTGTGGCTGACAAAGTTCCAGCTTCCACACCAATACAAAACATTTCACTTATTTATACATCTTTAACGAACAAACAACTTCATGTTCATTGGTTCTAAATTACATAATCCTCTTCATTAATTAGCATTCTATTCTCTGCTGGTCTGTGATTCTCGCTCTTTATGCTAATCTGGTCCACATTCTGTGGTCCTTTTGTTATCTTTTCATCCCATGGGGAGGCTCCAACTTTTCAAGCCTGAATCTCCTCTGTATCTTCTGATTACTCCAACTGCTCTGAAGGGCTGTAAATTTAAGATTCCAGACACCCAATCTTCAAATCCCTTTAGCTTTGTTTATTGAAGCTTGTCAGGGTTAGTTTTAACACCCTTAAGGTTTCGATGATTTAATAATCAAAGTATCAATAAGAGTCTGTAAAAGAATTTAAAAATTGCTGGTTGAAAGTGGGTAATTCTTACAATTAATTAAAACAACAAATTCAAAGTTAATTAGGGATGTTATATAATTTCCAATGCTACCAGTGCAATAAACTTGCAGAAACACCTGGAAGACTCTTATCCACGTCAGCAGCTGGAAACCTGAGGGTTACCCTGGAGTTCTCCTGTGTCCTGGAGGACCACATCTCCCATGGCATCTGGCTTTGGAAGCAAGCACAGCAAGGGACAAAGGGACCTAAGAGAGGTGCCCCTGAAAAGAACAATGCCTGGCAGCCCAGGATCTCAAACAGCCCACAAGTCTCAGAATATTCTCCTGCCAACCATGGGCCCAATTGTATTTGCAGGGTCCCCCAGGGCAGGAAGGAAAGATGAATCTGACTCCATGTTCTCAGAAGGCTTATTATTTTATGATACTATATTATATTAACGAATGGTATACTAAACTATACTAAAGAATACAGAAAGGATACTTACAGAATGCTAAAAAGATAATAATGAAAACTGGTGACTCTCTCCAGAGTCCAACACAGCTTGGCCCTGATTGGCCAATAAGTCAAAACAATTCACATGAAATCAATGGAACAACCACCTGTTGGTAAACAATCTCCAAACACATTCCACATGTGAGCACAACACAGGAGAAGTAAATCAGATAATTACTGTTTTCCTTTTTCTCTGAGGTTTCTCCGCTTCCCAGGAGAAAAATTCTGGACAAAGGGATTTTTCAGAAAATATGAATGTGACATGGGCCTTCTGCTGTTTTCAGGCTGTTGGATTCCTCAGGCAAGGGTGAGATATTAATGTGGATTTTGGGGTTTGTTTTGGTAGAGTTTCCTTCTTCAGACCCCAGGTCAGGACTCTGGGGACAGCAGCTCTTCATCCCCACACCCCAGCAAGGGCTTTGCACTGGGGCTGCTGAGGAGGGCCAGCTCTCCCTGAGGACACGGGGGCTGGCAGCACATGGGAACTGGAGCATCCCTCCCCCTCACAGCAGCTGTGGGGTGCAAGGAGGGAGGGAGGGAGGAATAAATCACACAGCCAGCACCCACCTGGCACCATCTTGTTTTCACACCTGTTTGTCATTCCTTCTGCTTCATGACACCTAAGCAAGTTTTACCCACTCCATCCTTCTTTTGTGTGTTTGTTTCTCCATCTTTCCTCTGCAGACCATGTGGAAAAGTGGGATTTTTCTTGTACTGGAGGCTTGCTTGGGCAGCAAAACTTCAGCACTTGCAGGGCTGAGTGACCCTCACCCTGTGACAAACCCCAGTGACCAGCAGGGCTGGCCTGGGGGGATTCCCTGCTGCAGCCTGGCTGGTCTTCAAAGCAGCCCCAGAAACTCTTCCCTGACCTCACCTTTGTTCCCTGCTGCCTCCCTTTGTTTGCTGGCTTGGTGCAGGAAGTATTTGTTTGAGGTCTCCCAGTACCTGAACTTTGCTAGGCTTGCTGGGAGCATCTCCTGAGGTTTTGAAAGACTCCTTCATTGTCAATAGAGTTAAATCCTTCTACCTGCAGAGCCCTATTTAGATGATAACTCTCTGTGGTTATGAACATGCTGAACAAACCTGCAGCATCTTCAGCACACCTTGGTGCTTTTTACCTCCCAGGTTTCCCTGACCAGCTTTCCCAGTGCTTTTAGAGGCAATTGGGAACCTCAGAGTGAAATTCCAGACTGATGTGGGATCCTGCAGCTCCTGACCCAAGGCATTCCCACTTGGACACCACTTGATAGCATGGCTGAACTCACCAGCGGCATGTTCAACATTTACTGGTAGCACTGGTGGTAGACAGAGGTCCTTTCTACAGCTTTGGTTTCAGTAACTGGTATTTACTCTGAGGAAAAGACTTAACGGAAAAGCTTCAGGTGGATCCAATCAGATTTCTACAAGATACAAGAAAGGGGCAAGTGAAACTTGTTTTTTTTTTAAGAATAATTTTTCAGTGATCTGAATTTTGAATGTAGCTCCTCTCCAGATTCAGAAATGCGTGTATGGAATGTACAGAATATTCTCTCTGAAAGCTGCTCACCTCAGCAGGAATATTTCACATCCAAAATGAACAAGGAGAGGAAAAGCCTAAAATTGCCAAGTGTTTTGTGCTAAAAGCTTTAATGTGGGATTTAGAGATTTATTATTCAGTTTTCTGGGCTGAACAGAGCTAAAGAGTTTAAATCTTTTAAGTTTTGGGCCTTTGATGATGTTTGGTCACCAGCTGAACTCTGACTAATGCAGGTTGATACTTTGATTTTGTCAAGGCTTAAAAGAATTTGGATAAAGGCAGAAAGTTTATTTCTAAAAAACAGAAACTTTGCTTTTTGATAAAGCCTCACAATTTCCACTGGAGACAAAACATGCAAGTTTTTAGATTTTTGTAGCAAATTTATTTCTTGCCAACTACAGCTGAGCATGGCTGTTGTTATTATTGTTATTATTATTAACTATTTTTCTTTCTTAATTTATTTGCAAAGCCCTTCTGCTATTTTAGAGATCTCAAACATAAGCATTATTTTTTTATTCTTAAATTAAGACTAAAATAAAATATCAGGTCATTCAAATGATTTCATTTCATGTTTTGTATTTTCTGAACTACCACACCTAACTCTTGAAAATCCACACAGCCCTTGAGATATCTACTAAGAGAAGACGATGATGGCTGAGAAAAAAAGCCCATGAAGTGAAATCCAAGGAAGGAGGACAAAATAAAGCTCAAAAATGATGTTCCTTTTCCCCTCTCAATTCCCTCAGTCACCTGAGAGCCACAGATCCCCCTGCAGGGAGGAGGAAATGCAGTTATCACTCTGGCACAGCAACCGCTAAAACCAAAGTGGTTTAACACAGAAACCTGAATAATTTGCAGAATATGAGAGCAGGGCTCTGAGGAGGCTCCAGCATGGGCAGCACCAGAAGTGAAGTTCAGGAAAAATGATTTTCCTTTGAGATTTTATAGGGCTTATTGTAAACAGCGAGTGACAAATTTATTTTAAAAATTATGAAAAAAAAGAAGTCCTGCCAGGAATCACTTAAGTCACCTGGAATATTTCTCCCCTGATAACTCCAAGATATCTGTTTTCCCGTGGTTCTGCCTAACTGTGGCCTTGCAAGGAAACAGCCCCAGCTGCTCAATAAATAGTAATGCCACAGAATTTTAAAACACAAAACTATTATTAAAGTTACAAATCTTTGTGGTCTTTATATCATTAATAAAACATCTATATATTAATAATGGATATTGTTTCTACCCAAGTCCTGCTTTAAATGGGAAGAAAACTGACATAATATGAATGGCGATTGGAAAATTGCCAATATTTCCCTGCCCTCCCCAGCCAAGGCTGACAAAAGGAGTTCCATTGATAAACTACACGTCATTTACAGAGGTTTAAAAATTTTAACAGCTCGACGTAAATTGAGGGCTCTGTGCTTGGCCTTGGGGCCATGAGCAGCTGGAATGGATGGGGAGAGTGGGCAGGAATTGCAGCTGTGGCTGCAAGCCCTGCATGTGTGGTTAAAGGGTGTCCTGGGTTGGAAATGCAAGATGTGGATTCTGTCCCCATCTGTCAGAGCTGGGGCAGCTCTCTGCTGTTCCTGGGGCAGTTTTTTCTTTCTCTCTCCCACAGCCAACCCTCCCTCCAGGAGATCTCTGCTGTCCATGGCCACTGAGTGTCCCTGCAGGGCTGATCCAATCCCAGCATCCCATGGGGAGATGCTCCGCCCAGGGGAGGAGCCAAGCATTCCTACCTGGATCCAATCTGAGCCTGGCACAGCACAGCAGCCTTTGCCCCCTGCATTGCCAGAGGAGCAGCTTTCTGCTGCCCTGCATGGCCAGAGGGAGCCCAGGCCCATCTGCAGCAGCCCTGGAGCTGCAGAGGAAAACTCCCCCCTTGTGCAGGATCCCTGCTGCAGCAGAGCCACAGCTGGCACTGCAGGAGGGCTGAGCCCCCATGGCATGGGGCTGGGACACCCCCCTGACACACAGGGGACAGGGCCTGTGATCACTCTGGCAGGGCTGGTTTGTATTACTGCATTTTTATTTTTATATTTTCTTTTATTTTTAATTTTTTCCCCCTAATTAAGAACAGTTATTCCTACTCCCTTATTTTTGCCTTTATTTCAAAATTATAATAATTTGGAAGGAGGAGGTTTACATTTTCCATTTCAAGGGAGGCTCCTGCCTTCCTTAGCAGACAGCTGTATTTTCAAGAGACAAGGGGACAGTTCACACATCAGTCCAACTCTGCATCTCCATGTGTAGCACACCTGGACACCTCAGGGGCAGGTCTACCTGCAGTTTTTGGGAGCTGGAGGGATCCTAAAGGAATAAAAATGTGCTGTGAAGAGGCTGATGGTAATTTCTGAGCACAAGGAGAAATAAAAATATGGATATGGGTTGGGCACAGATATGTGAGTTTGAATTTTTATTTTTTTGTTTCTTTCTATGTTTCCATTTTTCTAGTTTTATATTTCTATATTTTTATAATTTTGTAATTAAAAAATATTTATTTATTTGGGGGGTTGAATATTATTAATTTGGGATTCATCTATTTGGGAATGGGCACAGCCCCGAGGCTGCCAGAGCTCCAGGAGCATTGGGACAGTGCTGCCAGGGATGTTGGGGTGTCTTTTCAGGCCTGGGGCTGCCCTGGGTGATCCTGTGGGTCCCTTCCAGCCCAGGACATTCTGTGACACTGTGATGTGTCTGTGTGCGTGTATATAACTGTGGATCCTGGGATGGGAATGATAGACCAGAGAAGTCCATTCAGTGTTCCTTGAAGATGAGGAAAATAGACAGGAATTTCCTTTGCCCTGAGCTGGGACATGTTTTCCAGGCTTGGCAGCTCAGTGCGAGCCCCATCAGTTCTGTTTTTCTAGGCACAGGGAGTCTCCAAGGCACACACCCCAGTCCCTGCTCCCTCCTGTGCCCATCTGTGCTGCTGGCATTGTCCCTGTCACCGCAGTGGGACAGGGCCATATGGCTCCTGTGATTTCCCAGAAAACAAGGCAGTGTTTTAGGGCTGTGTGTGCACAAGGAAACACTGCAATACCCTGTCCATTGGACAGGCAGAAAAACTCAGGGAACTCACACGTCCTCACCCAGGAGAGCTGGGTCCTGCTCTGAGGTGTCCTGCACCTATGATGCCTTTGGGGCTACCTAAAAACTGAGGCCAAACAAAATTAGGGAATAAAAAGCAGTTATATTTATTGAAGTGCCTTCAGATACATTTCAGGCAGATGAAACCCCCCAAGAACTACATTAAAAATGGACCACAGGTCACTGGTTTTCATACTTTTATAAGTTTGGTCCATTTGCATATTGGGGTTAATCTACCAGTTACAGCTTCAGGTAATGAAGTCATTTACCCCAGGTTTGCTCCCCCAGCTCCCTTTTGTTTCCATCTCTGGGCCCTGAGGCAGTGAGGTGTCCTTGATTGCTAGGCCTGGAGAGGAATTGTTGTGTCTGCCCAAACTGGGAAAGCAGCAGCTCACACTGAGTGTGGGGTTTAGAGTTATACACTAAAGAACTGGAGGGTTACAAATATATGGAAAATACAAAAGCTCAGATCCTGAGGCATCAGCCCCACAGGGCCGTGGCTGTGGGAGCAGGGCCTGCTGGGCACACAGCACTGAGCCCTGCAGTGCTCCATGTGCAGCTGCACCCCACAGCCCACACCCCCAGTATTCATGGGATGGAGATGGGATTGGGGATTGTCCCTCCTTTCCTTTGACAGAAACCCCTCCCTGCACAGCCCAGCACGAGCAGGACCCATTGAGCCAATCCTGAGCCAATCCTGGTGCTGATCCTTCCTTTTAATGAGTGGGAGCTGTTGGAGTGTCCTGCCCTTTCTGACTGCACAAGAACATCCATCCCATTGTCTGGGCAGGATAATTGCAGAGGGTTGGCAGCCCTGCACTCAAAATAGCAGCCTGACCCAAATGAGAACATTTCCCATGTGGCTGAAAGTGTCTTATTTTCTCTCTCAGAAAAAATAGGAATAAGGGAATTTTTTTTTCTTTTTTAAGGAAGTGTTCAAGTGTTGGTTTTGAAGTGCTAAACATCCACAGCTCTCTCAGCCACTCCTCAGCAGATCTGTGCTCCAGAGCCTTCTCCAGCTCTGTGCTGGGGGGCTCAGCTGGAGAAAGGGAGGCAGTATTATTGCAAGGAATCACATAACACAATCATAGTTCCTGTGTCTTCTTCCACTGGAGGAACCTCAGCAGCTGCTGATTGATTAAAAATCATCAAAACTCAAACACCCCAAGGAGCACATCTGGAGGAAAGCTAACTCCAAGGTGTTTTCTCGTGGTGTTCCACACCACAGATCTCAGCTGGCAGCTCTGCACTGCTCCCTTTACAGCCTGGACCCTCCCAGGTCTCTGGTGTCCTTTTATCCAGAGCAGCAAATATTTCATATTTCATTTCAATATCTCATAACTGCTGCTTTACAGTACTGGGGGGCACAGGGTGACCCTGAAGGATGGAGTGTGAGCTCTGGAAGTGGATCTGATGGAAATATTCATGTCTGCAGCACAGCAGGAACATTCTGGTGACATCTCCTGCTGCAGTGCCTGGCAGCTGCTGGCTTTTCCCTCCACAGAGTTTGTGGAAATGTCCCTCTCCTGTGGCTCAGTGCCTGGCATGGTCCAGACACAACACAAACTGAGCACTCTGAGGAATAATAATGAAACAGTGCCTAACATGCATTTGCTGCTATTGCAGATGGGCCTGGGGCCACTGCAGGTTATCCAGAATTCCATCAGGAATGCGGCCTGTGGGATCAAGACTGCAGCCGGGGGTGTGTGGTGATAGCTGCACTTTCAGATGCTCTGTGTTCAGGACATTGGTACCTGTGCTTCAAATGTCTCCATCCAGATGTTCAGGAGAAAGCAAAGCTGCTGAGCCCGTGCTGGAGGCAGATCAATGCCAGCTGAGGTGCCATTAGAGCTGTGTGGCCTCTCCTGTGACAGCATCCCAGAGACAGCTGGGCAATGGTTGATGACAAATTCTTGTTTGTAACACCCTGGGGCTGACGTGCCTCTGCAGCAGGAGGAGAGTGAAGGTTGGGGCCCTGCCCTCTGTGTGGGGACACAAAACCACAAAGAGGAGTTGGTGTGACTCCTTCAGGAGCAAAAAAGGTGCTAAATTCATATTTTCCTGTGAGATATCACCTCCCTAAAAGATGTAACCCCCAGCTGGAAAGCATTTGGAGCAACTGCAGTGCAGATGAGGCAGCAGAGTGAGAGTGCAGAGCATCTGTGCAAAGGGAGCTGGCAGGGCCAGGACAGTGCTGGGCCAAAAGCTGGGTTTGTTTCTGCACAAACACCACAGGGAAGAGAAGGATGAAAACTCAGATCTGTAACTCAAGTTAAAGCACCTCAGGCAGTGGAGAAATGAAGCAATTCTGGGGCTTGGAATAAAATGGGCTTTAAGGTCCCTTCCAACTCAAACCATTCCATGATTCCATGAACTTCTTAGATGGGCAGACAATGATAGGACGGGGGAAAGAGTTTTTAAACTAAAAGCGAATCTGATGTTTAGAAGGAATTCTTCCCTCTGAGGCTTCCCTGTGAGGGTGGGCAGGCCCTGGCACAGGGTGCCCAGAGCAGCAGTGGCTGCCCCTGGATCCCTGGCAGTGCCCAAGGCCAGGCTGGACAGGGCTGGGAGCAGCGTGGGATGGTGGAAGGGTTGGGGTTGGAACTGGATGGGCTTTAAGGTCCCTCCAACCCAATCCATTCTGTGATTCCATTAAATAAGCATCAGAAACTCAGGAATTAATTAAATTTAAGTGCAAGGAAAATAGAGAAATATGTCACATCCAGATTTTTAAGGACTGTAAGTCCTCAGTACATTCCCATTATTGGGGCACAGAATTATGGTGATGTTTATTCTTACAGATTAGGCAAAGAGAGTTTTGAAGAAGTCACAGTGAGTTTTGTTTCCATTTTCACCTTTCACTAATTTACTCTTGGCTGCTTGGAGCACAGGCACTGAGAATGCAGAGAGGAGCAAACCCATGAGTTCAGTTTTCATTCTTGGCCTTGTGTTCCTTGGCTTTCCACCCCTAGCCTGGGGGATGTTTACAAGCTCAGAAATAATTCTTACCTTGAAATGGATCAGTTAAAAATTAACACAGTTTTAACTAACTTTGAAAGGATTAAATTAGAAGTACTGTGCAAGAAATGTAAAGTCAGAGCACGCCTATAATATCATGGTGAGATGTTTTATGTTCTTAAATTAAATTTTTTAATTGAATTTTCTTCTTTAAAAATTATTTTGCTTCTACAGTGTTATCTAGATGTTTTACTCTGCTGTGGAGGAACAGAGAGAAGCTGGAGCAAACAAATCAAGTATTGCATAGAGACACACAAACACACACTTCCCTTTTGGGTTTATCATGTGGAATGGCTTTGGGGAGCTTTTTGAGTTTTGCTGAACATTCACCTTTCCAGAGAAAATATGGCAATTAAATATCCTTTTTCAGAGCATTTCCCTTTGCTCCAGGGATGGACTGGAGTGAGCCTTTAACACCATCAATTCCCCTTCAACACCATCAATTTCCCCTCAACACCAACAATTCCCCTCCAACACCATCAATTGCCCTTCAACACCAACAATTGCCCTTCAACACCAACAATTCCTCCTCAACACGAACAATTCCCCCTCAACACGAACAATTCCCCCTCAACACCAACAATTGCCCTTCAACACCAACAATTCCCCTCCAACACCTACAATTTCCCCTTTACACCAACAGTTCCCCTTCAACTTCAACAATTCCCCCTTTACACCATCAATTCCCCTTCAACACCATCAATTTCCCCTCAACACCGACAATTCCCCCTGAACACCATCAATTGCCCTTCCCATGCTGCTCCCAAAGGACATGATGGTTCCTGGGAGGACACAGCATTGGTTACTGATCAGCTTCTGCTGAATGGAAATCATTCTGGGAATAAGAGGTGTTAATAAATTTTAAAAAAACCCACTGAATGAGTTCTAAGGTGCTGGTGAGGTTTCCCATGTAGGACAGCTGGGGAAGCAGCACCAGTGAGAGGCTGTTACCAAATGATCCAAATTTTTAGCTCCCCAACCATGTTATTCCAGGATGTTCACTCATCAAGGAATTCATAGACAGATGTGTAAATTCACAGAAATTCCATCCCTGGCTGCAGGAGGGGAGTGGTAACTTGGGAGGGGATGTCCTTATCCTGCCTGCAAAAAGAGCTTATCCTTGGCCATGGAGCAGAGGAGCATGAGGGACATAGGGGTGTCCTGAGGAGCAGGGATGAGCTGCTGGGAAAGGGAAAGGGAGGCACAGCCTGGGCTACACCTGTCCAGGTGCAGGGTGCAGCAGTGTGTGGGGCTGAGCCACATGGGAATGTGCTTTGGAGCCAGCAGGAAGGGAGGATACAGGATCCTGTCCTTTCTCACTTTTGGGGCACTTGAAATCCTCTTCTGTGAGGGGCCAGGAGCTGCATAATATGGGGAAAACAGCCCTAAAACCCCCAACAGAGGAATCATCCATATGTGTGCTGGGGCAGGGGCCATGGGGTGATCTCGTGCTGAGCTCCTGGAGGAGTGGGGCAGGGGGCTACAGACCCCTAAACCACAGACCCAGGGATTTGTGTGGGGTCTGCAGGATGAGAAAACATCAGATTTTGAGACATTTTTAACATGAGCCTATGAAGGTTACAGAATTACAGAATGGCTAGGTTGGAAAGGACCTTAAAATCACCCAGTTCCACCCCCTGCCCTGGGCAGGGACACCTTCCACCAGACCAGGTTGCTCCAATCTCCCATCCAGCCTGGCCTGGAACACT
This sequence comes from Ammospiza caudacuta, assembly GCF_027887145.1. Classification (NCBI taxonomy): domain Eukaryota; kingdom Metazoa; phylum Chordata; class Aves; order Passeriformes; family Passerellidae; genus Ammospiza; species Ammospiza caudacuta. Next base: position 6,880,132 of record NC_080607.1, read on the forward strand.
TCAAGGAGTGGGAGATGAGGAGTTATGTGGTTTCTGTGGAGAACTCCAAGGGCTGACTGATTCTCCCCCTCTTCCCTCCAGACTTGCTGCTGACTCAGCTCTAAGAGCCTCGTTCATTCTTCACCCATCCCTTCCACACACCCCATTTCCCTCCTTGTCTGTGTCATTACACCAGCCCTCACAATTCCCAGTTTTTATTTAGGCACCTCTGAGCAGGGTGAGGGGAGGGTATCTCATCCCACCCAAGGGCAGCTCCGGTCTGCTGAACACTCATCAGTTCCAAACCTGCTGGACCAGAAGCTGCACCTCCATTTTTCATCTGATCTAAGTCTAAAAGGAGGGGTTAGGGTGGGAAAGGGTTGTGTGTGCCTGAAAATGCCTTGCTGTGGGCCCAGCTTTCCCTGTCTCTATGGAGCACTGCAAATCCATCTGTAGGATGCCCCCAGCAGCAGCAACTCTCCCAGGGTCACTGGGACAGCAGGGCAGCTTTCCCCTTCCAGAGAATGCCACAGACATCTGCCACAAACCTTCTCCTGCTGCTCTCCTTTTGGTTTTCTTCCCCCCCTGCTCCTCTCCTGACCCTTGGGAGGGGTCAGGGTATATTGGAATAATTACCAATATAGCAGGACAGGACGTGACAGTTTGTCTGGCCCTTGGTGCTGAACCAAATAGCAGCACTGTGATGTTTCACCCCACAGACACTTTGGGCTGGCTGGGTGTGTGGTATTTCACCCCACAGACCCTTTTGGCTGGCTGGGTGTGTGGTGTTTCACCCCACAGACACTTTTGGCTGGCTGGGTGCTGCAGCTGGGCCCATGGGGACAAGTCCAGGCCTGCAGGAGCTCTGGTGGTGCTGGGATGGAGCTTCCCCCATAACAGGGGCTGCTCCTCAGGTTTCCCTCTGCCAGAGAAGCTTTGAGGCGATGGTGAAGGAAAGGAGTCGGTTCTGATGGAGGGTTTGGATGCAGAGCTTTATTCTGGCCCACAGGCCTCTGAATGCAGCACCAGCTCCAACAGAACTCCCTGAGCCCGTGGTTGCTGCTCCTTTAACCCCGGGGAGAGGGGCAGGGAGCCACCAGCCAGGGACAGGAGGGGAGGGACAAAGGGACAAAGGACACCTGGATGGCCCAATGCCCCCAGGGGTAAAGGGCATCCTGTGAATCTGCCAATCACTCGATGCCTTCTGGAATGACAGGACTGACAGACAGTGCTGGGAGGGGAAAGGAGAGGGGACTGACACACCTGGGAGGGAATTATCAGGGGAGGGACCCGAGGTTCTGGGGTAAATCCTGAAATCAGAACGCAACAAGGGTGCACCTGTGCCTCAGCAGAGGGATGGGGCTGGCTCCCCCACACAGGCACCTCCCAGCAGTTTGGCATTTCAGTCACAGCCCGTCTCCAGCTCAGAATTCTAGGAAGCAAATTTTGCCCAATAAAGGGATCGATCAGCTGCCCTGTGCATGTTCTCAGTGCTGTTAACAAAACCATCACATAAGCACTTCTTCAAATCTCTGTTCAGATATTGCTCCCAAAATCTCAGCTCGCAGCACTCAGTGAAATGAGCACAAAGAGCCCTTTTGTACTGCAGCTCTCTGCCCCACACTGGCTTTGCTTTCACCAAAGCTCTGGGGAAAGGGAGCTTTGGGGTGAGGGGAGCAATTGGAGGAGAGCAGGCTCCTGCTTCTGCATCAGGAATTCATAAAGGAGTGCAAGAACAGGGGATTTGGCTGGGGAAATCACAAGGGCAGTTTGCAATGGGCAGCAGGAAAATGAGAGTCTGGGTAGGGCTGTGCAGAGGTGCAGGGGCAGGGTGGGAGCAGCCTGACCTACTCCTCTGCTCCAGGAGGGAATGATTCCTGGAATTCCTCCAGCATTCCGTGCCTGTCCTCCATGGGTCACCCTCCAGAAAATTCAAACTGCTGCTTCTTCCCCACAGCAGATTTTCTGTACATGAATTATTTGATAGTTTTTTTGATTGAAAAAGTATCTTAACATAGAATAATTCCAGAAGAGAAAGCAAAGGCTGGTTTACATTGCAGGCTGCAGTAAAAAAGACAAATAGAGGATGTCACCAAAAAAAATCAAAAAAGGGGGAAACACTTCTAAAAAGCCAATAGTTTTTCATAAAATCTTTCATGTTCTACTAAAGGCCATTTTTCAACCAAATGATTCTTTGCCTTGTCCTAGGCTTGAAAAATGTTAAGCAGCATCTCCCAAGGCCACGCTGGAGAGGCTGGAAGGGAAGGGGAGCAAATGCATTTCACTGAGGGGTCTCCCAGCCCCAGGGGCTGTGCCTGGGATCACTGCTGGGACAATTCTTGCTCTCTATTCTTGCCTTTAAGTTCAGTTTTGCCTCTGAATTTTTTGGTATTACTCCTATTTTTATGCCCATGTTGCTCTTGTGAGGTCGGTGGTTATGCTGGGAGGATGCTGGGCTCAGGGGTGCTGGAATGACATGTTGAACTTTCCACAGGGCCATGGAGTGGATGGACAGAGGGGAATGGCCTCAGGAGGGACCATTGGGTGAAGGAGGGCAGGAATAGATGGGATGTGGGGAGGGAATTGTTTCCTGTGAGGGTGGGCAGGCCCTGGCACAGGGTGCCCAGAGCAGCTGGGGCTGCCCCTGGATCCCTGGCAGTGCCCAAGGCCAGGCTGGACAGGGCTTGGGATACCCTGGGACAGTGGAAGGTGTCTCTGTCAAGGCAAGACTGGAATGGGATAAGCTTTAAGGTCCCCTCCAACCCAAACCCATGGTTCACCCACTCCAGGTGGTCAGCCAGGCCCTGCAGGCCCCCAGAAGGGCCATCCACAGCTCCAGGGCTGGGTCTGGCCCCTGGACAATCCTCAGAGGGGCTGTGAAGAGAAATGAGGGAGGGCAGGGCTCATCCCTGACTCTGCCACCAGATTTCCTTCCAGGGGAGAGTTTGTTTGCTCACACAGCCCCAAAACCTGCTGCTGTATCCATGGTCTCATAGAGTGTGCTTGGAGCTTTATCCACAGAGCTGTCTGTGCTGGGGGGTTGTCACAGGGTGAATGCAGCTATAAAATCCTTCTGGAGATGGCTCCAGCACAGAATCCCAGTGAGCACTGCAGGGGAGCTGCCTGCAGCTGCCCTTGTGTGTGTCCTGCATCCCTCTGCTCCATCCCTGCCTGCTTGGGCTGGCTCTGCTCTCCCAGGAACCTGGATCCACACTCCAGGAGCTCAGGGCTGATGATGCTGCTGCATTTGCTGCCTCCACTTCCCAGCCCTCGTTACTGCTGCCCTTCAGAAGGGGCTGAACTGTCTGGCCAGGCTCCTGAGAAATGGATTTTGTGCCCTGCCAGCTGGTTTACAGCTCCACCCCGAGCCAAGCACCGTGTGCTTTTCACCCTGACTCTCTGGAGAGATCTGCACTGAAGCAGGGAATTGCTCCATTACAGAAACTGTAGCTGAAAATGAAGTTGTTTTTCTAATGGGCCAAATATGTACATCAGAATGTTACAAAAAAAGCCCCAGCGATTGCAGTTTAAAATGACTTGGCAGGATCTATTTGCTTGCTATCACATTTGCTTGCTACCTGATTTATTGCCAGTGTGGGGTTTATTGCAGGAATGAGAGACTTGCAGCCAGAGGTCTGTCAGTTATCCCTGCAGGCTACTGCCCTGCCTTGGGCTGCATCTGGGGCTGGGACAAGGCAAGGACTAGTTTTTGAGTAAATATTGGGTTTGCCACCTCCAGGCTCATTTCTTGGGCTCATTGAGGTGTTGGACAGGGTGACTGTGAGTGGCTTCAAGGGGAACTTTTTGATGGAAACTGTGGGCATTGCACAGGCAGGATGGTGTGACCCATGGGATCTTCACCTGGGAATCTCAGTGTGGTTGCAGGGATTTCTCCCTTCTTCATCAGCACTCCAAACCTCTATTGCTCAGGTCTGGAGGCCAGACTGTCCCCCTGCCACCAGCAGGGCTCTGCTAATGCTGTCCCTGTCTCACTTTGTCTTCCACCTCTGTTTTCCATCCCTGGCAGCACCTCCTTCTTGCGAGCCACCCCACCAGGTCCCTCTGATCTCTGAGGTCACAGCTCTGTGGCTGCATGCAGAACCCAAATTCCTCATGGCTGGATCAGACTGGTGTCTTAGTTTGAACAGACAGGTGTCTGCTAAGGAAGGCAGGAGCCCCCCTTGAAATGGAAAATGTAAACCCCTTCCCTCCTCTGAATTATTGTAATTTTGAAATTAAGGGGCTCACAGGCCCCTTAATATGGGAGTAGGAATAACAATTCTTTATCAGGGAAGAAAATTAAAATAAAAGAAACAATGCTGTAATACAAACCAACCCTGCCAGAGTGATCACAGGCCCTGTCCCCCTGTGTGTCAGGGGGGTGTCCCAGCCCCATGCCATGGGGGCTCAGCCCTCCTGCAGTGCCAGCTGTGGCTCTGCTGCAGCAGGGATCCTGCACAAGGGGGGAGTTTTCCTCTGCAGCTCCAGGGCTGCTGCAGATGGGCCTGGGCTCCCTCTGGCCATGCAGGGCAGCAGAAAGCTGCTCCTCTGGCAATGCAGGGGGCAAAGGCTGCTGTGCTGTGCCAGGCTCAGATTGGATCCAGGTAGGAATGCTTGGCTCCTCCCCTGGGCGGAGCATCTCCCCATGGGATGCTGGGATTGGATCAGCCCTGCAGGGACACTCAGTGGCCATGGACAGCAGAGATCTCCTGGAGGGAGGGTTGGCTGTGGGAGAGAGAAAGAAACCTGCCCCAGGAACAGCAGAGAACTGCCCCAGCTCTGACACACAGAGACAGAACACACAGCCCCAGACACATCTTGAATTTCCAACCCGAGACAACTGGGAAGAAAGAAACAAGATTCCCTTTGGAGTCCTTTTTTGAAAACTTGAGTCCAATAATCAACCTCACCATTAATATCTATGTGTAATTTAGCTCAGGGCTCAGCTGTTGCTCAGCGTGTCCCTTCAGAACACTTCAGAGCTGGCATTTCTGTGAGAGGAGCCCTTCTCCTGTGCCACAGAACCAGCTCTTCCCCCTGCTCTTTCCTTACCTCTGCTGGCTCCTGCCCTCCCCACAGCTCCTGGCTCTCCTGCTGTGCTCAGTGACTTTTCACGCACCAGCTTTGCACTGGTGAACTCCAGGCAGGGACACCTTCAAGAAGGTGCTGAAAACTCCCCTTTCTGACTGCTCTTCCCTTTGGACAGCCACATCTTTCCTGTGCTTTCATGGAAATACAGCCCAAGAAAAAACAGGGTTCAGAATTCGGTGATGTGTTCACCAGTGCCCTTCTCACTGACAGTGAGATAATGTCCCCTGTGCCATCAGAAATGACCACTGGGCAATCCCATCCCAGTCCTGCTCATTCTTGGCACTTGCAGGGACTGTGGGACACAGGAAGCACAGACAGCAAGAAGCTCTCTGTGTCTCCCACATGGGGTAAGATGTACTCAGGGCTCTTTGTTTCTGTCACTGCTCTGTTCAGTGGCACCCCTGAGATTCCTGAAGGATGTTTTATAGCTTGGTGGGAATGTTCAGAGGGAAATATCCCTGGATCCCATGGGAGTGGTGGTCAGTGCCATGATTGCCTAGGATTGCTGTACCCTGGTGGCTCTTTCCAAGCCTGTCAATCCCTGTCTCCACAGGCTCAATCTTTCTGTTTGTCGTTCTCTGCTTTCTTTACATTATTCAGAGATAAGTGCAGTGACAGCAGGGTTCTGTCACTGTGAAGCTGAAGTCATTTTAACTGTGATTGACAGTGATCATTGTCACACCAACATGAAGGCTGGAGAACATTGTTTCTCTTCTAGACATCACCCACTTACCCTGAGCCAGAGCTGTCTGTGAACCATCTCCCTGTTTCAAACTTCTGCCTGTATGTTCATCAAATTGCCTTACAAATTGCTGAGATGATGCTGAGGTGTGTGATGGGCTCAGCAAAATGAAATGTTTGGAGGTGTCATTTTATCAAAGACCCCAAACTGTGACAGGCAGATAAGAGAGGAGGTTTTGGGGATGACTCAGGTTGAGATCACAAAGCTCCACCAGGTGTGTTTGTTTCCCACCAAGTAAATCTGAGGGGCTTCCTAGAGAATAAAGGGCAGGAGCGAGCTGGAATTGGAGGAATCAGTACCCAGGCACTGGATGAACCCCCAGGGAAGCTCAGTACCCAGTCTGAACTCCAAGGGAAGCAGCAGGACGTGGTCAGATTGCAGGGCTGTGTTAGTGAGCACACTGCTGGATTCCATTTCAATGGATTGGAATAAAATGGGAAGATTTGAGGAAGTCTCAATACCTGTGTTTGGGGGAGAGTGGGTGATTCAAATCCGTGTGGCTTGAGCAGAACTTTCTGCTGTCACTCCCCTCCTCTGATGTGCTTAGAATCAATTCCTTGCAGAGCAAAGAGTGTGTGGAAACAGAAGTCAGCCCAAATGTTGTCTGCAGGGTTTGACCTAGATTTTCCAAGGGATTTGGCTATGCACAAGCATTCACAAAATCTAAATTCAACCACCTGTCTCCTTGTGCTGGTAAAGCAAAAACCACTGATGCAAATGGACAAAGACTTTGTTTTTTCCCTACACAATTCCTGATGAGTCCGTGGCAGTGCAGGGAGCACGCTTGCAAATTGAACATGCAGCCAAACACGTGTTTTTTCACAGCTAAACACCCTTGAAAAATATTAATCCTGCACACTAATTAGTCAGAGATCAGAATGTGATCCCAGAAAATATGCTCACTCAGCCAAAAATAGGAAGATGGTTGCAGATATCCATATGCATACGTTCCTGTTCTGCATGTGCAGCGAGCTCTAAATGTGCACATTTCAGAACAGCCTCGACATGAGAACTTTTTAATTAGGCTGGTGGCCTTACAGAACATTTCCTGTTGGGATAAAGTGCTAAGTGGGGAAAAAGAACGATCTGGAGAACAAAATGCACTTGTGCAGAAATGCTGGGGAGTCTGCAGGCAGCAGATCAGCAGTGCAAAGATCCCCAGCATCCCAAGGCTCCCTCGAGCTGACAGGGATGTGTATCTGAGTGGGAGGGATGTCACTCTGGCTCTCAGGCACTGTCACAGCTCTGAGCCATGGGCTGGACAGGCTGTGGCTTTGTTCCAGCTGAGAGATGCAGGCTGCAGACCTGGCGTGTTCCTCGTGAGGAGCCCTGCCTGGAGAGCCCAAAGTGTCAGCAGGAGGTGGGGTGGTGAGCAATGGGATCTGACAGGGAACAGGGAGCACATTTCCATGGCAGGAGCTCCTTCAAAAGGCTCCAATTCCCAGCATTTAGAGACTTTTGGCAGAAGCTCTGTCACAACTGCCGTGTCAGCCTGGACTGTCCTACTAAAGGACAGTTCAGCGGCGATGGACCTTGTATCCCACACTGCTGTCAACCAGCATGGCTGGGCTCAGCCTGTGCTGGAGCTTTCCAAACCTTTCAGGAGCCATTATTTCACTCTCAGAGGAGTTTTGCCTCCAGTGGTTGAGCCAGTTTTAATTATTCCAGAAAAACAACCAGAGCAACAAACCCCTGCGTTGTGGTTGGAGCTTTCCTCAGCTGCAGATGGGACTGGGAGGCCCTTGGAGCCCCTTGGCTGCTCGTGGTGGTCACCAGTGCCTGTTAACTGAGTTTGCCCATGCAGGGAGCAGGTTTTGCCCTTTTGTTTCAAAGTCTAATGCTCAGAGGAGCCACCTCACCTGATTTCCTGCCACTCTCCCCTGGCTGCTGCTGGGCATCCTCCTCTCGGGCTTCAAACATTCATTAGGGACATAATTAATATTCTCATCATTATGAAAGAGTAGGAATAGGGAAAATTAATTCCTTCAGAAGCACAAATTGGGGCTGTGAGTGCTTCTCCTGACCTGAGGGGTCTCAGACATGAGTCTGGTGTTCTTATTATGTCACACCTTATACAAATAAGGGATAAAATAGCAGCTCCGTGAGCAAGGAGACGTTCAGGAGACAGAGGAGTGGAAACACGAGTTAGAACTTCTGACAGCAGAGTGCTGCAGTAGAAGGTTATTTTAGAACTTGCTGCCTCAAGGGAGTTTGCACTTTCTTGCCTTGCAGTCAGCCAAAGATGTTGATGCCAATTTATAGGAATTAAATGTATTCTCTCAACTTCAGGCGTTTTTCATAAGTTGCCCTAAGTAAGATCACTTTTTCCCCCCCCCCTTTCCACTTTCTCTGGGTGCATGGCTTTTGATCCAGCCTAAAAAGCAGAAGGTTCAAATCAGCCTTACAAACAGAGCTGTCATTCAGCTCCTTCCTTGGCAAAAGCTGTATTAATATCTACTGAAGTGTCTCAGCCAGTGATCAAAATCTTGCCTGCATTGCCATGGCAATGCAAAGGAAACTGAATTCCAATATGACAAAATCCCTCCTCTCTTCACCCAGCCATTGTCCCCAGGGTGGGACAAACAGGCAGCCCTGACAAAAACCAGGTGTTCAGCACCTGAATGGGGCAGGGCAGGGAGCCTGGCTCTCCTGAGCAGTGCTGCAGATGCTTCCCCTCCCTCATCCTGGATGTATTTGCTTTGTCTCTCATTACTGGGTGATTTTCAGAATCCTCAGCTCTTGGCTTTGCTTTTATCTGCCTTTTTTTCCCATTATTTTTGAAATTTTCTCCCTGCTTGCATCTTATATTTCAATTAGCAATAAGGAGCTCTTGGCTGTGGTGGTTGTAGAGAAAATGCAGCAAGGCTGGAATAGTGTCCAGCCTTTGTCCTGTGTTCCTTCTGCTCCCACTCAGCAGTCGGGGCCCTCATCCCTCTAAATCACCTCAAGGAACTCTTTCCTGTCTCCTCATCTGCCCCAGTCAATGTTCATTGCTTTTACACAATCACCTTTGAAATTAATAATTAAGAAATTCAAGTGGCAAACCACTTTAACACCATGGTTTTCCAGCAGCCCTAAACTTTTGGAAGTAATATTTTTTAGCCTTCGATTTTGGGAAGTCTTCAGCTGTCCAGCTCAAACACCTCTGCAGGTAGAGCCAACCACCTCAAAAGCTGGAGCCCAGCATTTTTAAGAACCCTTGCAGGGGTGAATGGTAAATACAGGCACCATTCAATCCTTTTACCCTCCAAAACAGGAGCCAGGATGCTGCAGTCAACACAGAGAACCAAATCAGCTCCTGCCTTGTGGGTGAGCTCCAGCCAAAGGGGGCTGCATTTTCTGAGTCACTTTGGGTTCAATAATCCAATTTTCCACGCATGTTTAAGATTATATTTTTCTTTGTGCCTTAAAGCACTTATAAAAACACATCCTGATGCCCAGCAACACAAGGCAATGTCCCAAGCCAAGTTCTAATGGGAAATTTGATCAGAATTGCATGAAAATGAAGATATTTTCCATCTCTATTTGTACTTACAATCAAGGAGTACAATCAAGGCATTTGTAGCAGCTTTCCTTGCAGAGTTGGTGTGTGTATGACTTTCCTATGATACTTTCAGAAATGAAATTCATTCCTTTTATTTGGAAGAAAATCAAACATGAAATAGAGACAAACAGGAAGATCCTGACCAATTTTACTTCATAGCCAAATCTGCTTTCAGAGTAAATGACAGAGAAGAAACAGCATGTTAAAAAATAAATAAATAACCTGAAAGTGCCCAGACCAGGTCTGAATTCTGGGGCTGTGTTTTCCCAATAATGGAAACGTGTGGTGCTTTCAACCCTGTCTCCACTGAAATCCATTAGGACTCCTGCATAACCTCTTGTCCCCTTTTATAACCCAAATGTTGGTGCTGCTTTTCAAAGCCATCACTCCTGAGAACATCTCCCTGGGAAGGGCACTAATAACAGGAGCTGCACATGAGGGAAATCCATTGTCAGGGAGGTGCTCCTGGAATAGGGTACAGAGAACAGGATGGCAGAAATGTCACCATTCATCCTCCTGATAATGCATTTCCTGGGAGCTGCACAAAGAGCAAAGAGAGGCATTTGTATGGCAGCAGCACCCAGAGCCTCGACGGGAATTCAGGTGGAGCTGTGTATGCCAGGGGGAAAAAGTTGCTTTCCCAATCCTTTTTATCCCCTCAGTGCAGAAACCACTCAGGGCAGAGCTGCTGCTCCTGAGAACAACCAGTGCCTATGCCAGGCTGTGTCCATCCCTCAGGGCTGCACCCCTGTCCTGGGCACAACAAGGACACCACACACTGCTTGTCCCAGAATGGAATTACCTCTGCCTCGTGCTCACCTGGCCCAGGAGCTCCCCCAGCCCCAGCTCAGGCAGACCCTGGCCTGAAACTCTTGGGAGTATCTCCTACCCTTGTCCCCATGTCCTTCCTCTGGTCACCTGTCGGGATCTTTAGCTGCTCAGAGTGACCCCGAGAGAAGTTGGAAAGTCTCTTTTCCCAGCCCGGCACTTGAAGAAGGAGTCAGAGCTCTTCATTTCTTGGTCTCAAGGTTGTTTACTGTGTTTTATTTATAAAAATTTTTCTCCTGCCCTGCCAAGGTCCATCCAGCAGGACAGTTCCAGGCACTCTGCCTGTCCCAGGGCAGTGCTATGTCTTTATACTAAAAACTACGTGTGCAATGTTTACAATTACTTTCCAATACCTATCACCTATGTTAGACAGTGAGCTTCTACTCTAAATCAATCTGTAAGTGCCAACATCACAGCAGAAGATCGAGGCCAAGAAGAAGAAGGAGAAAGGGTGGACACTCCCAGTTCCCTCCATCTTGCCTCCTGAACCCCCATACCAGAAACCCAAAAATCTACTTTTCCACCCTGTGATAACTTCACTAATATTCTACTTAAACTGTTGTGGATTGCTGATCTTCATACAAGGTTGGCAGTTTGCTCCATGGGTCATAATCAAATCCACAGGGGCATCTTGGGCTCTGTGCCCCCTGTCTCTGAGCCCCCTGGCAGGGGTCTTGGCAATCCAGGACAGCCAGAGGGATGTCCTGGGTCCTGACAGTCACCAGGACACCAGAGGAACCTTTGGCCACTCACAGCACTTCTCATCTCTTTGCAGAGCCTGCCCACAGCCTGCCTGGTGCTTCCTTCCCAAACAGAGTCCAGAGGCAAAGCTGGGCTCAGGTCCCCCTGTCATGAACCCAGGTTAATGCCACCATCCTCACTCCATGTACCTCATCACCAGGGTGTCATCAGCTAATTGCTCTTAGGCCTCCTACCCCACTTCTGGCTGGGCAGTTTTGTTGTGTGACTGCACACTGTGAGAGTCAGAAGGGTTAAATGAGCTGTCTGAGGTCCCACAGGCAGTTCAGTCTGTCCTGTCCCCAGCTGCCTCCCCACCCAGCTTCTTTCATTTCACACCTCTGGCAAGCCTCATGAAAGAATCTTTTTTAAATAAGAGCATTCTGATAAGAAAAGTGCTAGTATTTCCATGTTTATCGTGGAGTGAAGCCTGGAGATAACCCTGATCTAGACTGGAACAAGGTGGGTTTCTTCTGAGGAGGCTGAAGAAGAAATCAGGAGTCCTTGTCCATAAACCTGACTCTGGCAGCAGGTCCTGCTCACAGCAATAAGAAGCATGAGTATGTATGAGCACAGGTAGCTCTAGAGGTGATAATTATACACTAATTAATCACTGACAAGGAACCTGAGAGCACCCTCAACTCTCTCCTCAGCTCCTGCAAAGACTCTGGATATCCCATTAGAGAGGAGATTGAGTTAAAATCCAATACCTTGCTCTGTATTAGCCACAAGAAAACCACAAGTAAACCACAAGTAAACAGATGAAGAACAAAGATGCCTTGTGTTGCCAAAAAAATATCAGAATTATTGGCTAAATATTTACTTGTCTTAAGATGTGAGCAGCTCATGCCAATGCAAGCCATGATGCCTCCTTGTTTTACACTCAGCAAAACCACATGGAAGCTGTTAATTGATTAAACTTTCATTGTGCTTTGCTTGGATACTTGTGGGCAAACAAAGCCCTTTCTACTCCTACAGTCCATCTGCCTGGTTCACTAAAGGGTGTTTTATCCAAGGTTTGTGAAGCTGGACAACATGATGCCCAGATCTGGTTTTTCAACCTCTCCTCAAATCACAGAATCTCTCCATGGTTTGGGTTGGAAGGGACCTTAAAGCCCATCCAGTGCCACCCCTGCCATGGCAGGGACCCCTCCCACTGTCCCAGGTGCCCCCAGCCCTGTCCAGCCTGGCCTTGGGCACTGCCAGGGATCCAGGGGCAGCCCCAGCTGCTCTGGGCACCCTGTGCCAGGCCTGCCCACCCTCACAGGGAACAATTCCTCATTCCCAATGTCCCATCCATCCCTGCCCTCTGGCAGTGGGAAGCCATTCCCCTTGGTCTGTCCTTCTAGCCCTCATCCAAATCCCTCTCCAGCTCTCCTGGAGCCCCTTTAGGTACTGGGGTTCTCTCTGAACCCTTCTCTTCTCCTGGCTGGACATCTCCATCTCTCCCAGCACCCTGCAGAGATGACCCAGATCCTGATCACCATGAATGGTGACACTTTCCAACCACTCCTGCCCTGCAGGCTCACTGCAGGGCAGCCTCCTGGCCCTGCCTCTGCCCACCTCCCACTTGGATCTGAGCAGCTTTTCCTCAGCTCCTGGCACATCTCAGGGCACTCCTTCCTCCTGTGGGATGGCTGTGACACCTGGCTTGGTTGAGGGAGTTTTTAAGTGGAAATCTGTTCTATAGAGCTGTCTCAGGCTGGAAATGGGGCTGTATGTTCCATCCCCATGTGTCAGAGCTGGGGCAGTTCTCTGCTGTCCATGGGGCAGGTTTCTTTATCTCTCCCACAGCCAACCCTCCCTCCAGGAGATCTCTGCTGTCCATGGCCACTGAGTGTCCCTGCAGGGCTGATCCAATCCCAGCATCCCATGGGGAGATGCTCCGCCCAGGGGAGGAGCCAAGCATTCCTACCTGGATCCAATCTGAGCCTGGCACAGCACAGCAGCCTTTGCCCCCTGCATTGCCAGAGGAGCAGCTTTCTGCTGCCCTGCATGGCCAGAGGGAGCCCAGGCCCATCTGCAGCAGCCCTGGAGCTGCAGAGGAAAACTCCCCCCTTGTGCAGGATCCCTGCTGCAGCAGAGCCACAGCTGGCACTGCAGGAGGGCTGAGCCCCCATGGGATGGGGCTGGGACACCCCCCTGACACACAGGGGGACAGGGCATGGTCTCACTCTGGCAGCGTTGGTTTGGGGGTTTTTTGTACTATTGCATTTGTATTTTTAATTTTCCTAATAAAAAACTGTTATTCCTGCTCCTATACCTTTCCCTGAGAGCCCCTTAATTTCAAAATTATAACAATTCGGAGGGAGGGGGTTTACATTTTCCATTTCAAGGGATGATCCTGCCTTTCTTAGCAGACACCTGGCTTTTCAAAGCAAGACAAGAGTGGAATTCCCAAGGCTCCTCTGCCTGAAGAAGACACAAGGGTGTACCAACACAGCCTCCTCTCAGAGGAACGTGTGCTGCAGGCAGCCACAAACATCCCTGCGCCCCGGGAGGAGCGGATGGAGCGCTATAAAAGCTTTATGAATGACAAACTTGCCAAATTGCTGTTTAAACAAGGAAGCAAATGGGAAGACCATCTGCATCAGATTGAAACTGCTCATAATCCTGTCACTTGTGCCAGCATGGTGTGTTTAAACTCTTGAGTTGGCACGTGCCCAAGAGACACAGAAATGTGTAGGTTTTGCCGCAATGTTCCCCAATCCCAGACACGATCTGAGCCCTTTTTGCCATTTCTATGGATTTCTGAAGGAACAGGGTGCTGTTTCCCTTCCTTCAGCCCAGAGTGAGCCCCTGATGTGCTCTGGGCTCTGCAGGCTGGGGAGCAACATTGAGAACCCCCAGACTCCTCTCACTGTCTCTCACCTACTCATCCATAGCAGGGACCATCCCATGGTCCTGCCCCTCCTCAAATCTCACCTGTTCCGGCTCAGCAAACCCCGGAGGTTGTAAGGATGAGAAAATGAGATATTAAAATGAATGGGAGGGGCTCAGGGATGAGCCTGATCCCATCTTTCCCGTTGCTGGACTAGAGTGACATTCCGCACCCCACATTTCCTGCCCCTCCATCCCAGGCTCCTTTCCTCTCCTGGCAATTAGTACAAACAAACACAAAGAGATTGGAGGCAAAGGCAAAGGACCAGCCCCCCCTGCCCATGTAGATCTTTATCTTGTCTCTTAACACGGAGCTTTGAAAGACAACTGAAACAAGTTACTGATAATTAGCTGGAAAGACACACAAGCAGTTGTGCTTTATCATGTACAAGCTCTTTGATAATAGGCCAGGCCTAGTGCCATGAATTGCTAATTGATTCTTCCTTAGCAAAATGTTTTGCTTAATTAAAGGGTGTGCTGATTTATAAACACCTCCCTAAATATTATTCACTTTTGCATCTGCTGAAAAGAGCTCAGGCTGTTCCTGCACTCCAGCATTCCCTTTCAAATTATTCCATTATACCCCGCCACGCTCTTCAATACTGATTGTGACAGATTGAGGAATTATTAAATCATAAATACCAAGAGGAAAAGCCAGTGATACACTTTATGGGAGCTGTTCTCACAGCCCCCAAATATTTCAAATAATGACAAAACCAGGAGGAGACGGGGAGACAAAACTAGAAGGAGACATAAAGCTCTTGGCCCAGCTCTGTTCTCCCTCATGCTGGAGTAAATCATGACCCAGAGCTCAGCCTGATCCAAAAGCAGAGAAAGGATCAGTTTCATTTTTTCCTGCGAGATTGCTGAGACTTAACTCAGGTCACACCTGACTCTCTTCTGTCTCTCATGGTACTTGCAGAGGGCGGGTCACCAACACAGGCCCTATACAGTCCAGGACAGGCTTTTCAACTCATTTTTCTCAGTAGATGCTGTCAAGGTTTTTGCTCCAGCAGTTTCCTATCTAGGTCTGTGCTGGGCTGCAGAGGAATGGAATCCATGGATGGTGTTCCACTGGACCTGTCTGTCCCCAGAGTCCTGGTGGCTCTAACCTGGGGCTGGTGGCAGCAGGAGCCTGGTCAGGAGGTGCAGCCCAGCTCAGAGTGCTTGGGATTCTAAAAGAACACACCTGGGAGAGGGAGAAGTAGAGAAATGGACCCTATGAGTCTCAGGAAAATTAATCCACAAACACCAGAGGTTTATGTCCAAAAAGGAGACAGAGGTGTCCTTTTCCTTTATTCCAATAAAGGGAGAGGCCATGGGGCATTCCTCTGGGGTCTCTCCAATTTTTGGAGGACTCAGCCCCCTTTTTATCCCAATTTCCCAGCTACATTTCCCTTCTCTCTTTCCCCATTGGCTGAAGTACTTGAGAGGTTCAGACTTCCCAGAATGCCTGATACCAAAGATTTCCCTTGAATGTATAACCCTCCCTTTTAATTTTTAATTCTTAAAGCATTTAGGGGGTTTTCTTCCCCATTGTTTCTTTCATCTTTCAATGTCTAATATAATTTATCAGCAAATCTACAGTTTATTTGTAAAGGCAAATATCTTTTTCCATTAATCAATCAGTGGAATCCTTCCCATTGTTTCTTTTATCTCGCAGTGCTGGTTTTATCTACCAGCAGACCCAGAGCTTGTTTGGAAAGACAAATCCAGTATTCCTCTCCTGAGGGGTCCAGGGCCAAGCAGCTGGCTCAGAGGTGTGGGGAGGATGAAGGTTTGGCACAAGAGGGGAGCTGCAGCTGCCAGGTTTGATCCTGAGGGTCTCTGGACACAATGGGGCTTGGAGGAGCTTAGCTGTGCAGGGAGGGCCAGGCAAGGAAAGGGGCAAAGCTGAGCCACACCAGTGTTATAGATGAGTAATGAGATGGTTTGCTCTCACAACTAAAAGGTAAATATCATATATATATATATATGTGTGTGTGTGTGTGTGTGTGTGTGTGTGTGTGTGTGTGTGTGTGTGTATATATGTATGTATGTATGTATGTATGTATGTATATGTTAAGAAGTGTATAGATTTCTAGTTATGTTTTACCCCCTTGTGTTGTTATCAGGGCTGGCCTGGGTTTGGGACATTTGGGAGCGTCAGTTGTCACTATGGCAGCACCTGAGCTCAAATCAGGATTTAAGGCAGTGAGCTCCACCACTGGGCAGCGAAGGAGGAGTTGATAGACAGAACTTTGGGATGTGTTAAAGGGTTAAAAGGTGAAACCTCCACAGTGTGGGTGTGAGCACATGGTGGGGAAAATGCACCCTGCACAGTAATATTTTCTGTATTCAATCTTCTGTTATATTTTTGATAAGGTTTTACTAAACCTTTTAAATTTTTAAGTGAGTATCATTTCTCACACCAGGACCATCAGCAGGTGCAGCTCCAAGGTGGATCAGTGTTCAGTGCCTCAGAAGGAGCTCAGTTGAGCACAGGGTGATGGAGGGAACACTTTGCTTTTCCTGGGGCCTGGGAAGGAGTGACTGCCTGGAGGGACTGTCCCTGCTGAGGGTGAGCCCCAGAACTGTTTTGGTGCAGCACCGCCCAGTGCCTGCCCAGTTCTGGGGCATTCACCAGCAGGCATAGAACTGTGGCTTGGGGTGACCCAGCTCACCCAGTGCCCCAGAGGACAACACTTGGCCATGCCCCACCACCCATGAGAGGGGCTGGAACCCCTCAGGGAGCTGTGCCTGGCAATACCTGAACATTCCTGCTGCCTCCTCTCCCTCCCTCCCACTCCACAGGGTGACCCTGCTCTGCTCCAGCCCCTCAGCCCCAGGGATCAGCCAACCCTTTGCACACCTTTCCCTCCCCATTTTTACATGCCAGCCATAACACAGAGTTTCTATTTACTCAGGGCAAGTCGGTGATTTACTTTCCACCCTGTTTCACTTCCATTTCGAGCTGGATTACTGCCTGCTGCATAAATCCTGCCCGGAGTACCTGAGGAGCATCTGATGAGGCGCTGCCCTCTGGAATGCAGAGGTTATCCTGTCTGTCAGCATTCAAATGGAAATTAATTGCCACCCAGTGTTCCTTAATCAGCCCAAACACCTTCTTCTCCTCTGTGCTTTCCCACCTCCTCCTCTTTACTGATGCACTTGCTTGTTAGGGGTTTTTGCTTTTGGAGGTGGGAAAGAGTCAAATGACCCCAAATATTGATAGGAAAGGGATTTGGGGTGTGGGTCTGGTGCAAGCTGGGGTTCACTGATGATGTGGATGGAGAGAGGCAGTTGTGAACCCTCCCAAGCCATTCCATGAGCTTAAACAGGGAGCAAATGAAGGGGGGTGTCCCAGATGTCCCAGCCCTGGTGTGACACCAGGTAAGTTGTGGCTCATCTGCACGGGGTTTTTTTGGGAATCTGAGTTTGATCTAAGGCATCAAATGAAGTGAGGCATGTGATGAGTGCCTGCAGAGGAGAGGGAGCATCCACTGTGTCCTGGGCAGTTGGGCAGCAGGATTTACGCCCAACGGGTACATCCAGTTCTGTGGTGAGCCCTGCCCTGATAATCAGCTCCAAACTCCTGTTTTACTCAAACCTGGCTTCCCCTCATGATCCCTGCACTCAGCACCCTGTTTGTTGTCAGGACCCAGAACATTCCTCTGGCTGCCCTGGAGGACTCGAGACCCTGGCAGGAGGCTCAGAGACCTTGGCACGGAGTCAAAGACACACATGCCCTCGATTTTAACCCATGGAAACAATTACCAACTTTGTGTGAAGATGTATAAGCCACAAGAGTTTGAATAAAATGATAGCGAATTTATCACTGGATAAAAATGTAGAATTTTTGGGGTTTTTAGAATGGGGGTTCAAGAGGCAAGATGGAGGAATCTGGGCATGTTCTGTCCTTCTCCTTCTTGTCCTCCATCTTTTGCTGTGATGGTGGCACTTTTGGATTTGTTTAGAGGAGAGACAAACTGTCTAACATAGGTGATAGGTATTGGAAAATTATTGTAAATAAAGTACACCCAGTTTTTAGTATAAAAATATAACACCACCCTGAGGATGGTCAGTGTGCCTCAACCTGACCTGCTAGACAGACCTCAGCGGGTCAGAGAAAGAATGTTAGAGATAAGAAAAAATTAACAACCTTGAGAAAGAGAGGCAAGGAATCCCTTCTTCTTCTTTTGTCTCAGGGCTGGGAAAAAGAGACTTTCTGACACCTCAGGGTCATCTCACACCAGAGACCTCATCAGTTTGTGTGCCCTGGAGCATTTTTTCCAATGGATCTCCAGCCCTGCCTGGGAATTCCACCCCAGGAGAAGATCCTGCCCTGGGGTGAAGCTGCCCCAGCAGGAATTACCCCAGCTGGAATTACCCCAGCTGGAATTACCCCAGCAGGAATTACCCTGGCTGGCTTTCAGGAATGTGCCCCATTTCCAGGCTGGATGCTGGCTGCCTGCAGAGACATTAAGTATGCTGAGCACTGGCTAACACTCACTTCTCTGCATATATTTGCAGCTTGATAACATGACTCTGGTTGCCTGATCCCTGGCTGGGGTGGATCGGGATTGTTCTGCTGCAGTCAGGGCAGTGACACTGCTGGATCTGGCCCCTCATTAACTGCAGGATAGAGTTGCTTGTGACTGAAATACTCAGTGATTTTTGAAATAAGGAGAATAAAAGGTTAAGCAGCCACAGAGATTCATATTAATCTGTTCCAATTACAATATGCATAGCACTTTTCAAAAAGGATTTGAGGCTTCTCCCACACAGACTTAGATGTGCCCGCATGAAATATCAATGTTTTAGGGTAGGATTTGCAAAAGTACCTCAAGGAAATGAGGCACCCACTTCTTACAGACTCTTATTGACTTCCCTGATTGCTTTTGAAAAATCCCATCCTTAATTATGGTTATTAATGCCATAAGAAATTGTCTCCTTCATTACCATGGGCATGTCTTAGGTACTGACAGTACTCACAGCTGTCAAATAAAATAAAATAAAATAAAATAAAATAAAATAAAATAAAATAAAATAAAATAAAATAAAATAAAATAAAATAAAATAAAATAAAATAAAATAAAATAAAATAAAATAAAATACTGAGGTTGCAAAGTGGACAAGTGCTCAGAGTGTTACTGATGATGCCAGTCAGGCCAAGTTTTTGAAAAGACCCTCAAACCAGTCTCTTGAATGCTGCCCCTGGACTGGGAAGTGCAGCCCAGGAGGTCTCAGCTGGACACCCCATGTCCAAGCACCCCTCATTTCGCAAGGGCCAACTGTCTGAAGGATGATTTAGGAGCCAAGGCACAATGCAGGGACTTGCTTGGCTACAAACCAGGGCTCAGAGGGCTCCAGGTGAAGTTTGGGTTCCCTCTGGTGTGTTTTGAGGTCAGGCTCAGTCTGAGCCAGCACCCAAAGCTGTTCCTGCTGCTCCCAAAGCTGGGTGTTCCTGTAGCCTGTGTGAGTGCCCTGCTGACCCTGCTGGGGTGCCAGAGGGAAGCAGCATTCCCAGCACGGGGTGTACCTGCAGGAATGCTCTGGGAAGAGCCCAGGAGGGCTTCAGAAGGGTTGGGAGCCAGGAAGGAGTCAGGAGGCAGCGTGGGGCTCTCTGTTGTTGGCACCATGAGGAGTTCCTGTAGCCCTTTTCTCACCCATGAAACTTTGCCTTGAGCACTGGAAGTTCTTCACCTCCAGTTTGGACCCCTCAGGCTCTCCAGGACCCTCCAGCACAACCATCCTGGTAATTTGGGATCTTTAGGGTGAGAGGAATGAGGGATTTGTCTTTCCAAACAAGCTCTGGGTTTGCTGGTAGATAAAATTAGCACAAATTAGCACCGGGAGATAAAAGAAACAATGGGAAGGATTCCACTGATTGATGAATGGAAAAAGATATTTGCCTTTACAAATAAACTTTAGGTTTGCTGATAAATGATATTAGACATTGAAAGAGGAAAGAAACAATGGGGAAGGAAACCCCCTAAATGCCTTAAGAATTAAAAATTAAAAAGTAGGGTTATACATTAGAGGGAAATCTTTAGTATCAGGCATTTCAGGAAGTCTGAACCTCTCAAGTACCTCAGCCATGGGGAAAGAGAGAAGGGAAATGTGGCTGGGAAATTGGGACATAAAGGAGGCTGAGTCCTCCAAAAATTAGAGAGACCCCAGGGAATGCCCCATGGCCTCTCCCTTTATTGGAATAAACGAAAGGGACTCCTCTGTGTCCTTTTTGGACATAAACCTCTGGTGTTTGTGGATTAATTTTCCTAACAAGGACAAGATCCCAAGCTATCTCCACATGCTCCAGAGTGGCCCCACGGACACAGCTGTGCCCAGGTGTTCTCCTGCACTGAATGGGGACTACAGAGCATTTCCCTGGAGAATCTCCCTAGGAAACCCCCAAAACATGGAACTTGGCCTTTTCCACCCCAAAATCTTTACAGAACCATTCTTTCCATTTTCCCTTGTGAAAAATGTGTATTTTATGATTGGCTTTTCGCAAATATTAAAATGAATATTATATGTGTTATGTTAGAAAGCTCTGCTGTGTTAATTTTCTTAAGTAGAGTGTTAAATAGAGTTTTATGTTATAACATAAGGTTAAAATAGAAACTATGCTATGTAAGATACTTTTTTTAAGAGACGACTCACAGTGAGATAGCAGCCACAGGATGCCTAAATCTTTCAGAGAAAAAGAATTTATTGCTCCATTATCAAGTTCTTCCTCCCTCACTCAGTCCTGAAGATGCCGTCAGGATTAACAAGCTGACACTGCCCAGACAGAATCCTGTGTTTGAATGGAATTTATGCATCATGTATGAAGTGTATGAATATGCAACAGGATATTGTTTTTAAGGGTTAATCCACTGTTAACATGGGTCCTTTTTCAGGCTTATTTTGCCCAGAAAGAGGTACCCAGACTGTCTGTGACTCTTTGTTTTTATTGTCTCAAATTGTCCCAATCCTAATTGTCCAAATTATTATTACTCTAATTATATTACTATTTTTAGAACCCTTTTATTACTATTAAACTTTTAAAATACTAAAAAGAAGTGATTGGTGTTTTTCACACCCTCATGTTCAGCAGAGCCTGTTGCTTGCAGTGCAGGCAGAGTGAGCAAATTTGAGCTGATCTGGAAGTGACTCTTCCTCCTGCTAAGGTTGGCTTTTGCAGCACCAACTGTGTGAGGAAAAGCTGCCGAGCCTGTTGGGGACAGGAAAATGAAATATATATCAGCTTTCAGAATCCTTTCTCCTTCACAGCAGGGTTTAGGAGGCAGCCAGGCTGTAAGCACAGCTCTGCTTATTTTTGCTTTCAAACAGTGCCAAACCTTTAACTATTGATTGCAAGCACAGGTTCATTAGGGAGGGGAAGGAAGAAGTGGGTTTAGGGAGAGAGGCAGAAATCCCAATTCATCTGCTTGGAGGCCTCTGCGGATTAATAGAATTAATTTGTCTTGTGGGGCATTAATTGAAGAATGTGCTGAGGTTAAGGACAAGGTCAGCTCTTCCCAGGGTAATGTCTCTTCCATAATTCACTTCCCAGCCCATCAGGACAATGTGGGCAGGGTAATGATGAAGGATGGACGTGCTGCTCCCGGGATCTCAGGGAACAGAACCTTGCATTACAGATAATGTGAAGTGGAAGTTGTAGGAAGGTACCTGGCAGATATTTAATTCAATCAGACATCCATTCCTTGTGATTCTTTAGGCTCTGCAGTTCTGGATCAGGTCTGCATGGCACAGAGGGACAGTTCTGAGCCAGCTCAGGGTGTCTGTCCCTGTGCTAAACAGCACACCCAGCCCTGGGGCAGGCAGGTACCAACCCCACCCCTCAGCCTGAGGAACCCATCAGAAAAAACAGCTCAGGAATTGTTCCCAGGCCGTGGTATGCAGCATTCACACTCTCTGGAAAAAATTCCTTCTCCCAGGATTTTCTCCTGGGAAGCTGGGAAGCCTCAGAGAAAAGTAAAACAATTCTTATCTCATTTGTTTCTCCTGTGTTGTGCTCACATGTGGAATGTGTTTGGAGATTGTTTACCCACAGGTGATTGTTCCATTGCATTCTGCTGGGAGTTGTTTTCACTCTTTGGCCAATCAGGGCCAAGCTATGTCAGGACTCTGGAGAGAGTCACCAGTTTTCATTATTATCATTTTAGCATTCATCTGTATTCTATAGTATAGTATAGTATAGTATAGTATAGTATAGTATAGTATAGTATAGTATAGTATAGTGTTCTTTACTACAGTATAGTATTCTTTAATATAATATAGTATCATAAAGTAATAAATTGGCCCTCTGGAGAACATGGTGTCAGATTCACCATTCCTGCCTTTGTGGGGGCATTTCCCAGCAAATACAAGAGTGGTGCTCCATCAGAGTGACCCAGGCAGGGTTGGAGCTGGCTGCATGCTGGGAGGGAGGTCTTGGCTAGGTTTGGTTTGCTGGGGAGGATGGAGAGGGCAGGCTGTGAGTGCAGGTGCTCTGGCAGTGGGGACAGCTCCCCCAGGCTGAGTGGGCAGGGCTGGAGGCTCCAGCACCTCCCCAGCCCCTGGGATCTTCCCTGCAGCCTCTCCCACCTGTCTCAGGTGTGCCCTGCCATGGCCAGGCCAGGTGTCCCACACAGCAGAGGGACAGACCAGAGTGGGGGAAAGGTGAAGAAGGAACAAGCAGCTGAGCCAGGCTGGGGTGACACTCTGTGCCTGCAGAGGAGAAATGCAGAGCAGGGGTTGCTGGAAATGTCTGCCTGAGCTGCTGTCCCTGCTGTCCCATGGGGGCAGAGCTCGGGACGCTGCAGCTCCTCCTCTGCTCACACAGAGCTGGCCCAGGTCACACTCAGCTCACACCCTGCTGGAGTTATTTGTTCACTGGGCAGGAAGAATCTGCCTCCTGCTGCTGCCAGCAGCTCCTTCTGCACAATGTGCTCAGGGATTGCAGCCAGGCAGGATTAAAGGTGACCATTGAACCCTGCCAGACCCCTCCAGACACCTCTGCAACACATCAGGCACAGCCTGGCTCTGATTCCATGCATTGCTCATCACCTGTTGTTCTTCAGCAACGTTTAAACCACAGTCAAAAGGTTTTGAACACCAGAATTGTTTTCCTGTGAGATCAGTCAAATATCAGAGCTGGGGCTCAGTATGGAGAGACAAAAGTAAGACCTTCATCAACCTGATGTACCTCATCCCATTTCAGCTCAGTTTCGGGTCAGAGATCTCCAAAGGTTCATTTCTCTGTAAGCTACAAAAGGCAGAGCCCAGCATGGCAGAGAGGCAGAACAGGGCAGAGACATCCCACAGCTTGAACCCGTTCATCTCCAGGGCTGCCCCAGGGGCAGAAGAGGACAGGAATCATTTTCCCATATTCTTTTAGGCAGAGAGGGCCTGAGCCCCTGCTGTTGCTGTTGGTCATTCTGTTCTTCAGAGTCCCCAGGGCAGATATCAAGCCCTGCTCCATTAACCAGCCTTGAGAAGATCAAAGCTGATGGCACAAGACAAAGGGTCTGTTTTGCACTCCTTAAAAGCTTCAGAGAAATGAAAACCTACACAAAAAACCATGTGAGGCCACTTTTACTGGAGGTGGAAAGCCAGGCTCAGAGATTTTGTGCCAGGCTTAAATGTCTCTTTGTGACCATGTTTCACCTCCCTTGTTTGGATGCATGCTGACAGAATTACACTCCAGACAGTGCTCTCCTGA
Source organism: Ammospiza caudacuta (assembly GCF_027887145.1). Lineage (NCBI taxonomy): Eukaryota > Metazoa > Chordata > Aves > Passeriformes > Passerellidae > Ammospiza > Ammospiza caudacuta. The sequence continues at coordinate 6,903,625 of NC_080607.1, forward strand.
AGCAGCACAGACAATATTTGTTTGAATTCACTTCTTTCTGATTTTTTTTTTCTTGCTTGTTTGCTATTTCAGCTCTTGTTACCTATCCACTGTTTAGATTAGTGCTGTCTCTAGGTTTCTCAGAGTGACAGAATGGAGTGTTTGGGCTGTCAGGGGATCCATCCCACCTTTCAGAGGGAGACAGGAGATGGGCTGGGAGCAGTCACAGGCAGGGTGTGAGGTGAGATGAGGTCCCAGGGATGCTCCAGGGGTCAGTGCTGGGTCCAGCCCTCTTTAACACCTCCATTAAAGCAAATTTGCAGATCACACAGGCAGGGAGGAGTGGCAGCTACCTCAGAGGGTCATGCTGCCACCCACAGGGACCGGGGCAGGCTGGGAAGAGGCTGGCAGGAACATCATGGAGCTCAATGAGAAGTGTGAAGTCCTGAACCTAAGGAGGAGCAATCCCAGGCAGGAACATGGGATTTAATTCAATGTAACATAAGGTGAATCTCACTCTTGCTCAGCACACCCCCAAAGCATTGTCTCAGCTATTTGCACTGTCCCAGGTGTTGGAGATTCTGCAGGACATCTGGCTCCCAGCTGCACAGCAGCTGTAGGCAGCAGGAAGCCACACCTGAGCCACCTGGGAACTGCAAAGTGCTGGGGTTGTACCAGCACTGCTTTTCACACTTGTGCACCTGACCTGGATAAACCTCCTCAAAGTCTTCCAGGAGTCCTGTGCAGCCAGGAGCTGGCTGAGCTTGCAAAATTCTTGTGTGTCAGTGTGTTCCTGATTGCAAGGCAAGATGTATTCTATTGTCATTTGTATGGCAGCTGTCTTCTGTCAAGTGGGCAGTTTTCCTTATCTCTTCCACACCCACTCCTCCCTCAGGGGAGACACCTGCTGATAACAGCTATTGAATGTCACTGCATGGCTGATAAGAACTACAGCATCCCATTGGGAGATGTGAGCCCAGAGGGAGGAGCCAAGCATTCCTACCTGGATATAATCTGGAGGTTCTGGAACACCAGCACAGCTTCTCCACTGGATTCCCCAGAGGAACAGCAGCTGCCTCTGCCACTGGATCTTCAGAGGAAGAGACTGCACCTTTCTACAGGATCCCTGCTCCAGCAGAATCACCCCTGACACTGCAGGAGGGCTGAGCCACAATTCCAATGGGATTGCTGCCAACAGCCTGACCCACAGGGTGTCAGGCTGGGTTCTGACTCTGGCAGTGTTGGTTTGGTTTACTGCATTGTTTATTTTATCTTTTTATTTTCTTCCCTAGTGAAGAACTGTTATTTCCTGCTCCCATATTTTTGCCTGAGAGCCCCTTAATTTAAAATTCACAGCAATTCAGAATCCTGTATTTGAATGGAATTTATGCATTGTGTATGAGGCGTATGAATGTGCAACAGGCTGTTGCTTTTCAGGGTTAATCCTTTCTTAGCATGGGTCCTTTTTTGGACTTATTTTGCCCAGAAACAGGTACCCAGACCATCCGTAACTCTTTGTTCTTATTGTCTCATATTGTCCTAATCCCATTTGTCCAAATTATTATTACTCTAATTACATTGCTATTTTTATAACCATTTCATTACTATTAAACTTTTAAAATTTTACAAACAAGTGTTTGGCATTTTTCACACCCTGGCAGGGTGCAGAGCTGCTCAGAAAAGCAGACTGCAGCCGGGGAGGTGATCACTGATGTGATTAAAGCCAAGCTTGATCCTCTCCATGCAAATGAGCACCCATCAGTCACCTCCATCCTGCTGGGCCTCACACAGCAAACCCAGCAAGCCCCACCTGCCCTATTTTAGAAGCACTGTGATTTTCCAGCCACTCTGCTTGTGCTTTTGAGACCTGAACCCCGATTTTCAAGTGGTTGGAGTTGTCAGTGCTGCTCCCAGCCAGGCAAGGAGCGAGAGCAGAAAGGAGTGAAATTCACCACGGACATTTCAGATGCAAATGCCCACCTGCAAACAGATCAAAGTTGCAGCGCGTCTCATGAAGCTGGAGTGTGTTTTATAACCTGTCACCAACGATTCAGACAGTTTTTTGCCAATGGGAGATCTTATAATTGAGGGTTAGCAAGAGTCTCTGCTCGCTGCTCCACTGAGGCTGGCACTGCCCACAAGGCAGCTCCAGCTTCAAAGGGATGAGACTCACCTGGTATTTCAATAGCAGTGAGACATTAACTGATGTCAGCAAAAGGTCAGCCCCAGCCTATGAGCAAAAACCTGTTATTAATATTTTATTAGCTTTAGTTGTCTTAATTTTTTTTTTTAGTAAAATTGTTCAGGAGATAATTAAGTCTCATCAGTGCCTGGAGTGCTTAGAAACAGAGGAGAATTCAAATGATACCAAACCCATTTTTCTCCCTGCCTTAAATTCAGAGCAAGGATTGTAATGAAAATGCATCAATCTGTGTTCTCCAGTACTGTGCAGTAATTTTTTTTTGTTTTTTGTCTTCCTTGAGGTGAAAACCCAAATGTTTTTGCAGAAATCCTCACATGTTTCACATCTGGGGTCTGAGCTCTCTGATTCTGGCCCCAGATGGCAGGAGGGATGTACAGGTGCTGTGCTCCAGATGGTTATCCCTCAAAATTCAGTAAGGGCTCCCAAAACCCATCTTGTGTTTTGGGCTGTGGCTCCTGGAGGTGAGAGCTTCACCTTTAGGGGAGAGAGGGACTGTCCTGCACCAGCCAATTAACAGAGCATTGGTAGCTGCAGATACAAAACAAAAGTGCCACTGACTCCTAATTTTTAAATTCCACCAGGCATTTCCCCATGTTTTCCAGTACTATTGGAAACTATTCTAGCTCATTATAACTTAAAAAAAATGTATGCAGTGCCTGTAAGATTTTATATTCCCATATAATTCATCCCAGCAGTGTGATGGCCATTACCCACATTCAGCTGCTTCTCTTATTAACTTGTTACCCTGTATCTGTAATAAAGGGGAAATTGGTTCAATATTTGCCTTGCCCAATATCACTCACTGACTAATCTGTTCTTTTTTCACTCCCTCTTTGCTCCCAGATTGCTGGATCTGATAATTCATCCATAAAACGCTGTCTGTTTCATTAATCCCACAGACACAGGCAAGTGGAGTGGGGAATTCAAAAGGAGACCAGAGGTCTCCCTAATCCTGTAGGTGTGTGATAACAAATTCATGAAGCTGATCCCAAATTCAGGTGAGAAGAATATCAATGATGGCAGAGCAAACTGATGGCTTGAGACCATGGACTTGACTCCCCAAGGGTACCTTGGCAACTTCTTTGTAGGCTGGAAAAGGCCTGGGAGTGCAAAACAGGGAATGGGTGAAAGAACAGAATATGAGCAATGATTTGCTTTCAAAAACCACCAAACACCCTCAGTCTTGTCATTCCAGCAAAAACTCCAATAGCCACAGCTATTGCCTTGCCAGCCAACATCATGGAACAACTCAGAGAATGCCAGCAAGCTCCATTTGGAGGCTCATGTGTGGTTCCAGACATCATTCCAGTTGTGAAATCAACATTCAGGGGCTCACTGACAACCTGTGGAACATCTGTGATGCTTAAAAAAACTCAAAGGCACTTTGCTTCATAAAAATACAACTTTATTCCCAGTTGTGTGTGCTGGCAGTGCCTCTCCTCCCAGACAGGAGAAGAACAAGAGAAGGATCCCAGGAAAACCTGCTTTTTTTTGGTGGTAGGTTGTCATGCCAGGAGTTTTTTTGCTTTGTTTGGACGTGGTTATAAAACTTTTCTGGAAGATAATGTGGTGATCTTAGATGGAGCAGGCTGGATGGTGGCATTTAGGGAGTGGAGGAGTTTCTTGGAAGTATAAATCAGGTGGAGGAACTCCACGGAGCTGCAGGCTCTCTGGGTTGTGGATAATCAGGAGTTTGTGGTGGCTGCCAGGTGAGGAGGAGGAGGAGGAGGAAGGACCTTCTTTAGCAGGTCATGTTTCTTCTTCCAAGGGACCAAACCAGCAGGAGCCTCTGGGGAAGCTGGGGGAGCTTCCAGCAGGAGCCCAGCCAGGAAAAGGAGCAGTTCTCTTACGGATTGCTGACTTTGCACTGCTGCCTCCTCCCAACCCACACTCATCCTCCTCCAATTTCCCCATGCAGAGCCAGCGAGCTCCAAAGCCACTGGGAGAGGAATTGAGAGGGAGTGCTGGGTTAATGACTGGATTCCCTTTCCAACTTAATGATTCTCTGGTCCTCTGTAGCACAGTCCTGTCAGGAAAATGAATCCACAAACACCAGAGGTTTATGTCCGAAAAGGAGTCAGAGGAATCCTTTTGCTTTATTCCAATAAAGGGAGAGGCCATGGGGCATTCCCCTGGGGTCTCTGCAATTTTTGGAGGACTCAGCCTCCTTTTTATCCCAATTTCCCAGCCATGTTTCCCTTCTCTGGCTGAGGTACTTGAGAGGTTCAGACTTCCGGGAATGCCTGGATACCAGAGATTTCCCTCTAATATATAACTCTCCCTTTTGATTTTTAATTCTTATGGAATTTAGGGGTTTTTCTTCCCCATTGTTTCTTTCATCTTTCAATGTTTAATTTCATTTATCAGCAAACCTACAGTTTATTTGTAAAGGCAAATATCTTTTTCCATTAATCAATCAGTGGAATCCTTCCCATTGTTTCTTTTATCTCCCAGTGCTGGTTTTATCTACCAGCAGACCCAGAGCTTGTTTGGAAAGACAAACCTGGCATTCCTCTCAGTCTCATGCAGCACCTTTTTTTTCCCCCTTTCAGAATATTGCATAAGTCTGGGGCAAAAATGGGCTATTTAATAACATGCTAACAATCTGGCCACCAGCACAGGGAAACTAGAACATGTTCCAATGGACAGGGAAAAAATAGGGCATTTTTCCTTATTCTGATGGGGACTGGGGAGTACAACCCCCTGTGCTGTTTAACAGAACCATTAAAGCAACAAGGCTCAGTGTTTGCATGGAATCTGAATATGCTGCAGAACAGGCAATGCTTGAGTGGGTGCAGAATTTTGGAATATCCCACAGAATGAAAAAAAAAGGAAAAAATGGGGAAAAAAAAAGAAAGAAAAAAGAAAAAATGGGGGAAGGGGGAATAGGGGAAAAAGAGGGGAAAGGAAAAGCTCTTTCCCCACATGTGGCTGAATTAGTGGAGCATCACCAGCTTAATGAGAAATTGGAGGCAGGAGGGGTGGCACTCAATGGGTTCCTACCCTGTAGAATGAACCTGCCCTAGAAATTGCCACATCAGTGAAGATTCCCCTGAACATGCCAGGGTGGTGCAGCATTGAGAGATCTGAGCAGCAAATACCCCGAGGTCAGCCCTAAACACAGCTCAGGCAGCAGCCACGGTGAGCTCTGCTGTGAGAAAGAGTTTCTCAATGCAAATGATCATCGATTTCCTGACAAACTTGGAGAAAGTGCCAAGAATTAGGGCACATGCAGTAAATGAGGAGGTCAGTGCATAATCATGGCTTTCAAAAGAGGCTTCCCGAGGATTTCAGAGCCCTTGTTTGCTGCTGACAGGCTAAAGATCACTGATTATGCCGTGCAGTCCCCAGCTCTCCAGCTGAAAGAACAAAAGTGAGAAGTGGCTGACAAATGGGAAGAATAAAGCTGGAGTGAATCCTGTGCAGGGGCTCAACTCTGCAATTCAGCCACTGCAGAGGGAGAGACCTTCTGCACTTCTGAAAACACACAAAAGAAAATGTTCCAGCCACATTTTAAGCATGACCTCCTGTGGCATCTGACCTGACCAACGTTAGATTGGCTCTGATTTTATTTAGCTAAACCTTGCAGCCCTCCCAGGATGGATATTCCTTCTGGGCTGACCTGTTCTGAAACCACACCAACCCTCCTGGGCAAAACTGAGTCACAGAATTCACCGAGATTGGAAAACACCTCCAAGAACATGAAGTCCAAAATGTTGTCCTCATTGTCAGTTCTGCACCTCCCAAACTGAAATTCAATGTATAATTGTGAAAAATGCATATTTTATGATTGGCTTTTTGCAAATATTAAAATGAATATTATATGTGTTATGTTAGAAAGTTATGCTGTGTTAATTCTCTTAAGTATTGTGTTAAATATAGTTTTAGGTTAAAGGTTAAAATAGGATACAGTTAAAATAGAAACTATGCTATGTAACACACTTTTTTGAACAGAAGACTCACAGATAGCAGCCACAGGACATAAATCTGTCAGAGAAAAAGAATTTATTGCTCTCTTATCGAGTTCTTCCCACCTTGCTCAGCCCTGAAGGCGCTGTCAGGATTCAGAGGAAGAAGCTGACACTGCCCAGACAGAATCCTGTGTTTGAATGGAATTTATGCATCATGTATGAGGTGTATGAATACGCAACAGGCTGTTGCTTTTAAGGGTTAATCCTGTGTTAACGTGGGTCCTTTTTGGGGCTTATTTTTCCCAGAAAGAGGTACCCAGACTGTCTGTAACTTTTTGTTTCTATTGTCTCATATTGTCCTAAATCCAAATTGTCCAAATATTTATTTCTCTAATTATATTACTATTTTATAACCATTTTATTACTATTAAACTTATAAATTTTAAAAACAAGTGACTGGCGTTTTTTTATATAATGGAATCACAGAAGGGTTTGGGTTGGATGGGACCTTCAAGATCACCTCATTCCATCCCCTGCCATTCCCAACCTTCCACCATCCCAGGCTGCTCCCAGCCCTGTCCAGCCTGGCCTTGGACACTTGCAGGGATCCAGGGGCAGCCACAGTTGCTCTGAGCATCCTGTACCAGGGCTTTATATGCCATAAAAACCTTTAATTAAAGTACAACTCCTTGCTCCCTAATAAAGCCCTTCATTTTATTTTTATAACCTATTTAGGCTGTGTTTTCTGTCAGTGTCAGGGGCCATGGTGGATGCACAGCAAAGCTTTCAAGAGATGAACTCTGCTGATAACACCTGAGAACTGATAACATTGAAAGGCTTGCAAAACATCCCCACTATGTTTCTTTTACAATGCCCTTGTTTTGTTGAAATTGTTCTGGAAACCTGTTGCACTGGCTGCCTGCACTCAGACACTTCAGCTCTTTGAAATGATCAGCAGTTCACTCAGAGTGTGGCAATTTTGAAAATCCAGATTGTTTTGGCACACCTGGACCTCCCCAGGTGTGACGGGAAGGGAAGGGAAGGGAAGGGAAGGGAAGGGAAGGGAAGGGAAGGGAAGGGAAGGGAAGGGAAGGGAAGGGAAGGGAAGGGAAGGGAAGGGAAGGGAAGGGAAGGGAAGGGAAGGGAAGGGAAGGGAAGGGAAGGGAAGGGAAGGGAAGGGAAGGGAAGGGAAGGGAAGGATTATCCAAGACTTCAGAAGGAAAAGAGGCTGATGCAAAAACAAATGTCCAAACTTCTGTTAAGAAAAAAATGGTCAAGTAAACAAGGGCAGAATTCCCAAAATTTGGTAGTTCTGTGATTTGATTTGCTGGTGGATGGCAGAGACCCAGGGGATCTTTTCCTGAAAATCTGTGGTGTGGGGGGATTGTTCAAACCAGAGCTGAGCTGGGCTGCCAGGGGCTCCTTAAAGTGGAAATCCTGGTGCAGTGTCCCAGCCTGCTCTGCACTTTGGGAAGGAGGGGAGACAAAAGGCTTTTGGTGTCTTGGATATTTTTTAAAGATCCCTCTATAAAATCTGTATGGAAACCCCCTCAACCTGAGCTATTTTTCAGTTATTTTCAGGGGTTTTTTTTTCAGTTTTTTTCTGCTTTCACCCCTTTGATTGGTATCCATGTCAGCTGGTCTCCGCTCTCCATAAGGAGGGGAATACTGAGATTCCAGCTCTTCCCATGACACTTGGATGCCAGGAGGGGGGTGACACCCTGGGATGGGACATGTGCAAAGACCCCCTGAGTTTCCAGAGGTTTCAGTGATGCCTCTCTGCCCTGCCCTGCTCCCACTTTCCCCAGCAGCCTGAATTCCCTGAATTCCCTGCTCTCTGCTTCCAGCTGGGATTATCCCTCACTGCACCCCTCCCCACACAACCTGGACACATAAAAACACCAGCTGACACCCTGCAGTTGTGCTGTTTGCTTTACACTGATTAAAAACCACTTTATGGGGCTGTTAACCCCAGACCCTGGAGCTGCCTGGGGAAGCAAAGATCCCACGGAGACAAAAGTCCCTGGGCAGAGCCAGAGCAAGGCTGCGGCTCATCAGTAACAGCTGTGTCATTCCCCCACCCACCCTGGGGCAGGGATTGATCACCCCAAGCCTCAGCCAGGACAAAGGGCACACCTGATATTTTCTAATTGATAAGAAAATATCAATTAGAATACCTATCCAATCAATTATGTACCTATCCAAAACCTATTCCCATATTTCATGGGATCCCTGGAACACCATGCCAGCCTGTGGAGGTGGGGAGCTCATCAGGAGCTTTAATGCTTTCTGCATGCAGCAGAAAATGCCATTTGCAGAGTTTTCTTCCCAGTTCCATCCATCTGCCTCTCCCAGCTATTCCTTTTGTCTCTTATTTATGGCTGTAATTTTGATGCCACAGTTACTGTACATGAGCTGCTGTATATTTCTCTTATTTGCTTTGAAATTGCTCTTTCCAGCTCATCTTGACAATCATTTATTTGCCCACAAAATAACCAGGCCCTGAACTATTTCCTGGCACCAGTTTTGCAGAGCCCAATCACTTTTTTTTTTTTTCCCTCTGTAATGGTGTAGATACATCCTTTATTATTGCATTTAAATGCTCATTAACAATTCATGGAATCTTAAGTGGCTGCAAAACCAGGTTCTGGAGCTAAATATTTTTGGAGAGTGTCTTAGCCCAGAGTCCTCCCCTGCAAGTGCAGGATTCCAAGTGGAGGAGAGCATGGCCCAAGTTGGTATTTTCAGGATAATTGCCTTTTTTAATTAACAATATATTTAATCCATGCACAAAAGCAAGTGGCACAGCTTCTCAGGGGCTGCTGTAATGGGCTAACAATAACTTTGCAGTTTCTCCTTTCTTTTACCAGCATTTCCATCACGGGCACTGGAGACTTTGCTGATGCACACCCTGACCCTAAAGCTTGGGGTTCCTGTGGTTATTGCCTTCACCACGAGTGTGGGCCCTTCTGAATCCTCACCCAGCAAATCCTGGTCACACTGAGGTTGTGTTTGGGTTTAGTGACACATGAACAGCCCCAGGACAGGATTTTTCCCTCATGGAGCACAAACAAGGATGGCTGAGGTGGGGAAAGGCTGTGACAACCTCTGCACCCAATGCTCAGGGCACTGAGCCAGGGCTCCAGGAGGTCCAGAGAGGAGGGTTTGGGATGATCTTCCCATTCTGGGGCACTGAGGAATGTTCCTTTTCTGCTCAATGTCACAGTTCCAGTGTCTGGGTAAACAGCAGAAAGGCAACTGTGGACAGGTTAAAATTCCGCTGTTCTGCAGAGGGCTCCCAAAGTCCCCAGTGCCTGTTTGTGCACCAGTGAGTGAGAAAATCATAGAATTAAAGAATGTCCTGAGCTGGGAGGGACCCCCAGGATCAGCCAGGGCAGCCCCAGCCCTCCACAGACACCCCAACAGCCCCACCCTGGGCATCCCTGGCAGCTCCTGGAGCTCTGGCAGCCTCGGGGCCGTGCCCATTCCCTGGGGAGCCTGGGCAGTGCCAGCACCCTCTGGGGAAGAGCCTTTCCCTGGTATCCAGCCTGAGCCTCCCTGGCACAGCTCCAGCCATGCCCTGGCTCCTGTCACTGTCACAGAGATCAGAGCTCTCCCTCTACTGCCCCTCAGGGGGAAGCTGCAGACCCTGGGGAGGTCTCCCCTCACCACCACCACCACCATCATCATCATCATCATCATCATCATCATCATCATCATCATCATCATCATCACCACCTTTAAGTGAGCAGCCCTTACATTTTGAGCACTCCCAAGCAGCAGCTGCTGCTCCCTGAGCATTTCTGCCACAAGCAGCAGGAGAGAGATGATGTGACGCAGAGGCCTCTGGGGCCCTGACACTTAATTGTCCTCTGTAAAAGCTGATCAATTTGGAGGCTCTCCCCAGGCAGCTGGCCTTTGTCCTGATCTCTCTTCCTTTCTGTGTAGCACAGGGTTTCACACACATCCCTCCCAGCACAGGGAGCTCAGCAAACACCTTTTGCCCTGGCTCCATCAGAAGCTCTTTCAGTGTTGACTGTGAACAGTGACAGCAGGGTTTCAACATCACAGGAGGAATCTGTGAGCAGGGGAAAGCCATGGCTGCTCCCCATGGCTGCCAAATGCGGACCCCATAACAGCCCCTGAAAGAAAAGAAAAAGAGAAAAAGAAAAAAAAAAAAGAAAAGAAAAAGAGAAAAAGAAAAAGAAAAAGAAAAAGAAAAAGAAAAAGAAAAAGAAAAAGAAAAAGAAAAAGAAAAAAAAAGAAAAGGACGAAGAGAAGAGAAGAGAAGAGAAGAGAAGAGAAGAGAAGAGAAGAGAAGAGGGAAAGAAAAGAAAAGAAAAGAAAAGAAAAGAAAAGAAAAGAAAAGAAAAGAAAAGAAAAGAAAAGAAAAGAAAAGAAAAGAAAAGAAAAGAAAAGAAAAGAAAAGAAAAGAAAAGAAAAGAAAAGAAAAGAAAAGAAAAGAAAAGAAAAGAAAAGAAAAAAGAATTGAATTTCTGGTGTTTTTCTGCCAGGGAGGAGTGTTGGTTCTCACCAGACTCCTGTCCCAGGAGCCAGAAGGGATGGTTTGGCCTCATCTGTCAGCTCCTGTGTATGCTGTGTATGCTCCTGTTCCATGCTGATCCATCCCTTCTCCACCCAGAAATTGTGCCTGGCTCCACTTTGGTTTTTTTGCCCACTTCTTTGGTGAGGAACCAACATAAATAATCAACAGTCAGACAGATTGGTGCTTTGCAGCCAGTGCAAACTCTCTTTTCAGGCTGTTAGCAAGAACCCCCAAAGCCTCCCTCCTTGCTTTTGTCTTCTATAGATACCATTTGTCATGGAATGGGCCTTTCATCTCAACAGGACTTTCAACTTCAAATGTGTCAGATCTTTAAAGAACTGGAAAATATTACCAGGCAGGGAGAAACTTTATTCTAATTTGTTAAATGTGAGAGAAAAAGGAGGATGCAGCCATGTCTTGGTTTGGAAAGACAGGTGTCTGCTAAGGAAGGCAGGAACCTTCCCTGAAATGGAAAATGTAAACCCTCCCCTTCCAAATTGCTATAAAATTTTTGCTCTCGGATAAAAAATATGGGAGCAGGGAATAATAGTTCTTTAGTAGGGAAGAAAAATAAAAGGATAAAATAAACAATGCAGTACACTAGAACAACACTGCCAGAGTCAGAACCCAGCCTGACACCTATTGTCAGTCCCATTGGAATTGTGGCTCAGCCCTCCTGCAGTGTCAGGGCTGGTTCTGCTGGAGCAGGGATCCTGCAGAAAGGTGCAGTCTCTTCCTCTGAAGATCCAGTGGCAGAGGCAGCTGCTGTTCCTCTGGGGAATCCAGTGGAGAAGCTGTGCTGGTGTTCCAGAACCTCCAGATTATATCCAGGTAGGAATGCTTGGCTCCTCCCTCTGGGCTCACATCTCTCAATGGGATGCTGTAGTTCTTATCAGCCATGCAGGGACATTCAATAGCTGTTATCAGCAGGTGTCTCCCCTGAGGGAGGAGTGATTGTGATCACTCAGAGAGAGAGATAAGGCAAACTCCCACTTAACAAAAGACAACTGCCATACAGATGGCAAAGATAATACAACTTCCTTGGCAATCCAGGACAAGCCATTTCAATGAGCAGAGGCTGTGTTTGGATGGAGGCTCCTGTACCTTAAGCATCTCTGGGTTCTTTCTTCCCAAAGGTTCACTGAGGTGCCCAGAGCAGCTGTTGCTGCCCCTGGGTCCCTTGAAGTGTCCAAGGCCAGGCTGGGCAGGGCTTGGAGCAGTCTGGGACAGTGGGAGGTGTCCCTGCCCATGGGTCCTTCCAGCCCAAGCCATGCTGGGACTCCCAGTGCCACGATCCACCACCAAACCCAGCCTGGTGACAGTTATTCTTGCCCAGGAGGAGCAGCCAGGTTGTGCTCTGTCAATGCCACTGGCTGTGTCCGAACCTTCCATGGTTCTGCTGTTGATAATTGCAGTGGTTTTGTATGGGACATATTTAGAGAAGTGATGTAAAAACTTCTGTGTAATTGCTAGTCTGTAGAACTATTGGTAAGTTGTATACACCAACAAAGATGAGAAGTATTCTAAAGGTTTTATTCTGATTCTTATTGCTCTTTCTTTAGTTACTATTAATAAACCTTTCTTTATACCCTTTTAAAGTCTTAAACCTACTTTGCCTTTCTCCTAATCCTACCTCACAGCACAAAGTGAATACACTAATAATTACCAACACTAAAAGCCACAACACTCATTAGTACATTAACCAAAAAATCTCAAAATTAGCAAAATCTCAAATTAACAAACCAAAACCACTCCAATATTCCAGACTGAACTGCAAGCAAGCAGCCTGGAATGAGAAGCTGTCCCAATGGACAGAGCTGCTGCTCCAGCTAACGAGTCTGGAGTCATTAACAGATATGGGCAGGTTACAGTCACACTGCAAGGGAAGGTTTTTCTTGTGCCTGCTCCAAGGACCAACTTCTAAAGTGGTTTTGTGACTGTTGTTTGTTTATCCAAAGCTGAAAAGGCTCTTTGATGTAGCCATATGCTGTGTGGAATTAAAGATCCTTAATCAAAAAACCAAAAGGAAATTATTATCTCCTGCTTTGTTCTGAAGTTGCAGTGAAGAGGCATCTTAGGCACGAGCTGCAGTGCCCACTCCTGTTCTGGTTTCTTTCAGCTTTACCAAAATTGGCCCATAACGGTGCCTGGCTCACAGTGGGGAATCCCAAATCCTGTCAGGGTATTTATCTGAGGAACAGTCTCCTTTTGGAGACGGTCAGCTCTGAACATGGGCAGAGATTTTGCTGTCATGTGTCAGAGCCTGATGATACAAGTTAGAGCTGTGCTGAGCCAGGGGATAAAAAGAATGACAGGAAATACAGATATTTTTCTGAATTTTCTTCACTCTGAAAGATTTGGGTATTGAATACAGAGCCCCTGCACTAGAATGTAACTGGAGAGATTTAACTCCTGGCTCCTCACACACTCACAGGCAAGGGAGTTATTACTCTGCAGTCTTTCTCTACATATCACTCTGTTTGAAGTCACATCACCTGGAGTCAAGTGAATGTCTCAGTTTTCATTTTTGTAATGAATAATATTTTACTCTCTGTCGTTGCACAGAATGCTTGAAATGGAGCTTAGGAGGAGAGGAGGCAAATAAAAACCTAACTGCCAATGGATGCTGAGAAGGACCCAAAGCATATTTTAATTTTTAAATCACTTATCATATGAAGGGGAGAATGAATTGATTTGTGATTTTTGGGTACTCAGGAGTGGCAAAAGCATCATTAATCTCATGTCTCCTTTGTGCCTCTGCAAAATTGTGTTAATAAGGCGGCATTTACCCATTGCAGACTGTGAGTGCTTTGGGTACTTGTGTAGGGCCTGGTGGAGAAGGGTCCTCACAGGCTCAATTAGGCCTCAATGCCACATAAATTACAACCCTTGTTCTTATTGCCAGTTCCAGGCTGCTCTTCATCTGCATCTCCAGTGACAGAAACACGAGTGAGCATCCACACTCTAAGGCAGTAAACATCCACACTTTAAACTCTACAAGGGAGTCATTTTAACAAGTCAAGTTTCTCAAAGGAAAATTATCATAATGAGTGAGGAGCAAGGTGAGTGTAATTGGAGTGATGTGAAATGCAGAAAACTAATTAATTTTCTCCTGCAAGGTCTGGGAAAGGTCACAGATAGACAACAGGGATCGTGGTAGAGGATGCAAAGTGCTGTAAATATTTAAATGGCTCCCAGAAATCCCTGATTTATTCCAGAACATTAAAGTGTTCTGGCTTTGCAGTGGCAGCAGCGTGTCTCAGCAGTTCCTGTGGTTTAAACTCAAAGCACATCCCAGCTCTTGGATGGGAGTGGTTTGGGACTTTATGGAGGAGCCCAATAAAGAGAGGGGGTGGGAAGAGGGCTGGCCAAGGGCTGTGGAGTGTTTCAGTTCCAGGCTCCAGCCTGCCCTGGTCAGTGCCATGGGCAGTCATCTCTTGTGGCATTCACATTCTCTGGAAAAATCCCTTCACCCAGGATTTTTCTTCTGGGAAGCCTCAGAGAAAAGGAAAACAATTCTTCTCTCATTTGCTTCTCCTGTGCTGTGCTCACATGTGCAATGTGTTTGGAGATTGTTTACCCACAGGTGATTGTTCCATTGCATTCTGCTGGGAGTTGTTTTCACTCTTTGGCCAATCAGGGCCAAGCTGTGTCAGGACTCTGGAGAGAGTCACCAGTTTTCATTATTATCTTTTTAGCATCCTGTAAATATCTTTTCTGTATTCTTTAGTATAGCATAGTATAGTATTTTTTAATATAATATAGTATCATAAAGTAATAAATTAGCCTTTATCATAAAGTAATAAATTAGCCTTTTGAGAAAATGGAGTCAGATGCATCATTCCTGCCTTTGTTGGGACATTCCCAGCAACAATCACTGACTGATGACTATTCAGGAGCTTGTGTGAAATGAGGAGGTGGCTTCAGCCCAGCTCCCTGCTGGCCAAGTGTCCTTCCCATCAAAGCCACCTCCTGTCCTGGCAGCCCCTGGCTCTCAGGGTGTCCTCTGGTTGTGCAAGGACATTCTGCAGCACAGGGAGCTGCTCTGAGGGGTTTGGCAGCAGCAGTTTTGTGGTTCCCTGCAGACAGGGACTGAAGAGCTGAGCTGCTCCAGGGACTTAACCCAGCACGGATGAACACAGCAATCCCTGGTTTCCCTGGTGCAGCACTTCCAGATCGTAGCTGGAGCAGATGGGTCCCTGTCCTGGGTTACAAGATTTGCCTGGGGCTGTGTGTTCTGTCCCCATCTGTCAGAGCTGGGGCAGCTCTCTGCTGTCCATGGGGCAGTTTTCTTTCTCTCTCCCACAGCCAATGCTCCCTCCAGGAGATCTCTGCTGTCCATGGCCACTGAGTGTCCCTGCAGGGCTGATCCAATCCCAGCATCCCATGGGGAGATGCTCCGCCCAGGGGAGGAGCCAAGCATTCCTACCTGGATCCAATCTGAGCCTGGCACAGCACAGCAGCCTTTGCCCCCTGCATTGCCAGAGGAGCAGCTTTCTGCTGCCCTGCATTGCCAGAGGGAGCCCAGGCCCATCTGCAGCAGCCCTGGAGCTGCAGAGGAAAACTCCCCCCTTGTGCAGGATCCCTGCTGCAGCAGAGCCACAGCTGGCACTGCAGGAGGGCTGAGCCCCCATGGGATGGGGCTGGGACACCCCCCTGACACACAGGGGCCAGGGCCTGTGATCACTCTGGCAGGGTTGGTTTGTACTACTGCATTTTTATTTTACTTCTATTTTTTCCCTAATAAAATTCCTACTCCCATCTCTTTGCCTGAGAGCCCCTTAATTTCAAAATTTATAATAATTCAGAGGGAGGGGGTTTACATTTTCCATTTCCGGGGAGGCTCCTGCCTTCCCTAGCAGACACCTGTCTTTTCAAACAAGACACGCACTGAAATCTGCACTGAAGGAGAATTTGGAGAGCTGTCGTGCCTACATTTTTGTTGCCAAATTAAGGGAATTCCAGAGGCACCCAGAGAAGCAGAACTCCTTGTTCTCTGTTTCACACATGTGTCACCTTGTTCCCTGCACTTGGGTAAATTTGTCTTGGTGCTTGTGAGCCTGTGAGTGTGAAAGAGCATCAAACCAAATATTGCCCTAAGATCACACACTGAATTTTAATACCCTAAATTTCCCTAGAAGGACACTCATCCCTAGGAGAGATTTCTTCCTCACAATGTTAAATTCATGTGGCTTCAGTGAGAGAATTACAAGGCACTTGACATCTCCCAGTTTCAGAATAACTTTGGAGCATCTGTTTTCACTCATTTAATTTCTCTGTCCCAGAGGGGACCCAGCCAAATGGCCAAGCTTTCCTGTGCTCAGGGCTGACATGATGTGATCTGAAGAGGAGCTGTGTGCGAGTTCTGTGCTGCTGCTGAAGTTGGATTCATTAGCCAGTTTCCCCCCAGAGTTTTCAGAAAGTTTCTGCTGTGTTTGAAGGATAATTGCCATCCCTTGGTCTCTCGGGAGGAAGAAACAAAGGACTTTGTGTTCCCCTTTTGATTCAAACTCAAAGAGTGACAGAGGCATGAAAAAATAGCAGGTCCATGGAATTCTTCAGTAGCATGTTAATGGCTCTGCTTTGGAAATAATGTATGGGGTACCACAGGGAGCCTGCCTGGGGAGGGAGGGTACAGGCAACACTGCCAGCTCCTCTCCTGTACTTGTATGTCCCTGTACTTGTGCCTCTCTGGGGAATGTGTGACTGGCAGCCAAGTTTTCCAGAGCAATAGTTTTGAAGGTATTTCTGTGTGTTCTGCCAGAGATTTACACACCTGAATGCCTCTGGCATCCTCCTGCCATCACAGCCCTCTCCTTCCAGCCACAGCCCCAGGGCTGGGCCCAGACCACACCTACCAAGGATAAATGACATGCAAATGGTAGAAAATATCCAGAGAAAGCCAATTTTCATTTCACAGTGTTTTGTTTCTCTCTGCACCAGGCAAATCCTTGGTTTCAGTGATGGGATCTCTGCTGGGGCACCTTGGTCCATGCAGCTGTGCCCTCCCTTCACTGCAGTCCTGGAGGAGCAGGGATCCTCCCCGTCCCTGTGAGCTGTGCAGAGGTGTGGAAACCCAGGGCACTGGGAATATTCCTCTCCCTGCTCTGGGGTGCCCTGACCCCCAGGGCAGCACTGACTGTGACCCTCATTCATGGAGAAAGTTTCCCAGACTTCAAGATAGACTGGAATCCACAAAAGTGTGAAGTAGATTATAGAGAGAAGTGTAGGTGTATCACTTGGTGAGTAATTGAGGTTTTGGGATTTTTAGTGTGTTGTGGATGGAAGCAAGATGGAGGGCAAGGGTGTCATCCTGGGTTTCTTTTTCATGCTGCTTCTTCTTCCTTCTACATGGCTTTGGGTGACATTTTGTAATTGGGCAGAAAAGTCCCCATTGCAGTTCTGTGGGATCAGTTATTGGGTTAAAAGGGGAAATAATCCAGGTGTCAGTTCTTAATTGGACAGTTTAGTCTTAAAAAACCTTGTAACAAGAGATTGTTGCTATTTTTGTGGTGCTTTTCCAATGCACTGAGCCTGGTGTGGACAGCGTGCAAAACTTTGGATAAGACTATAATAAACAAGAACCTGAAGACCAAAAACGTCCAGTGCATCTCTCTTTCCTGACACAAAACCACCCCAGGAGAGTCTCCCCTGACAGAGAAGCCCCCTGGGAAGGCCCAGCCATAACCCAGAAGTCAGGGAATCAGCAACAGGTACCCCAGCACAGAGGGACCCAGCTGGGAGCTCTCTTCCCCAGTGCCCCAGTTCCAGTCCTGGGGCTCCTCTGCTCCAAATCTCTTCCAGCCTCACCTTTCCCCTCCCCTGGTTTGTGCAGGGAATTAGATGCTCCTGGGCTGTCCCATGCGACCACTCCCAGCTCATCCCAGGTGTGGGGATTTTGAGGTCTCTGGTGTCAAGATGACCCTGAGGTGTCAGAAAGTCTCTTTTTCCCAGCCCCGAGACAAAAGAAGAAGTCAGGATTCCTTGGCTCTCCTTCTCAAGGTTGTTTATTTGCTCTTATCTATTACATTGCCTTTCTGATGTGCTGAGATCTGTCCAGCAGGTTGGGTTGTGGCACAGTCCCTGCCCTTGGGGTGGTGTTGGCTTTTTATACGAAGAACCACGTGTACTTTATTTACAATCATATTCCAATACCTATCACCTATGTTAGACAGTCTGTCTCTACTCTAAACCAATCCAAAAGTGCCACCATCACAGCAGAAGATGGAGTCTAAGAAGAAGAAAAACAAGGAGAAAGACAGAACATGCCCAGATTCCTCCATCTTTCTTCTTGAACCCCCATTCTTAAAGCCCCAAAATTCTACATTTTTACCCAGTGCTAAATTCACTATCATTCTATTCAATCTCTTGTGGCTTGTAAATCCTCACACAAAGTTGGTAATTGTTTCCATGGGTTAAAATCAAAGGCACAGGTGTTTTTTGACTCTGTGCCAAGGTCTCTGAGCCCCCTGCCAGGGTCTCAAATCACCCAGGGCAGCCAGAGGAATGTCCTGGGTTCTGACATGGGGATGGCTGCAGGGTCCCATTTCCTGCCCAAAGGCTCTGCTGCCTTTCAGATGAAGCCAGTGTGGAATGGTGTGCAGCTTGGAGGTGCTCACCTGTTCCCAACACAAGCAATGAGTAATTGAATGTATTTCCAGCTCTGGATCATGACAAACCCAAAATGAAAAGAAGAGAAGAATCCTACACCCTCCAGTAATTAAAAATAAATAAATATTTTCTATTTCCTTCCAGTTGAGAATTTCATCATGATTATTTAATGATGACACTCTAAGAAGATTCAATAACTAGCTTTTCTTTTTTTTTAAAAAAAGGTGATAATTTTGCCATAATCCTTTCATGACTAACACAAAAATTGTCTCCAGTGCCACTTCAAACATGTCACAGGTGTGTTTTGCTGCTAGAGTGTATCTTGCATAATGGATCTCTTAAGCAGTGCAAGTGACACTGGATCACATGAGAATGTCTTTAGTGGCAAATATTGTGGATTTCTCTAAAATATTTAAAGGCACTAAACATTCTGTGCTTTAAATCCTGCTTCCAGTAAGCAACTGCTCATAATTAGACATCCCAGTCTGTGTTTAGTGCATCCCTTGGGTCTGTTCAGTGTCTGCTGCTGAATTACCTCCATGGGCAGTGTGGGACAGAGCTGCACGTGTTCCCTGAGCCTCCCAACTCCCTCTGTTCCCAGGGATTCCATCTGCCTCCAACACCCTGCCAGGGAGCAGCCTGCAGAGAGGAGAGGAGGGTGATGGCTACTCCATCACATCTCAGTTTCCTACCTGAAAATTCATTTTTTTTTACCACATGAGAAGGTGGTGATGCCCAGTGAGATTGTGGATGTTCTGCAGAAAGGTGTAGGGCATGAAAACTTGTCATGAATGATGGAGAACTTCACCATTTGGCGTTTCTACTTGGAGCAGAATAGCACTAAAAACACTTTTTTTTTTTTTTTTTCACTAAAAAACTGGCTTGATACCTTAATATTTTCTTTTGGTCCGTGCAAGGGGCTTGTGAGAGAAGCTGCTTTTCATCCCAGCTGAATCCTGCACAGCCACACCCCTCATCCAAACCATGACCCAAGGAAAGCTGTGCTGGAAGAAGTTGTTCAAAGTTCCATTGAAGCAGCAGCTGGTCCCGGGGGGGAACTGCAGGATCCAGGTGAAAAACAAAGTTCAAAGCCTTCATCTGCCCTTGCTGCCCTTTCCTCAAAGCAAACCCATCCTGGGCTGCATCCAGCCTGAATAATGAATCCTGCAGCAGCCAGCACTGCTGGGTCTCAGCAGGGAGCTGATGGGAGCAGTGGAGGCTCAGGAACCAAACTCACCCTGAGCCCACTGAAAACACTGGGGAGCAATTCCTACAGCAATTCCAGCACAAGGCACAGCCCAGATCCCCATTCTGGGATTCTGGAAGGAGCGGCAGGTGCAGCTCCACACCTGCAGCAGCTGCTCAGCCTTGCAGCCCTCACCCTTCTTCCAGAGCTTTCTGTGCTCCTCTTAACTCATGGGAATGGATTCCAGCTGTAGGGGTGTCAAAATACCTCATTCTAACATCAAATGCATGCATTTTGCTGCTTAAAATAGGCATTCTAGGCAGGCACTATGCACATTGAAAAAGCCACAGCTCATCCTCCTTCTCCTTCCCTGAGCAGGGATCTGTGGGGAGAGGTTTCATCCACACCCAGCAACTTCCAGAGCCTGGGGATTCATGGAATGTCCTGAGCTGGGAGGGACCCCCAGGATCAGCCAGGGCAGCCCCAGCCCTGCCCAGACACCCCAACAGCCCCACCCTGGGCATCCCTGGCAGCTCCTGCAGCTCTGGCAGCCTCGGGGCCCATTCCAACCCTGCAGGAATGCCACTCCTGCTCCCTGAGCCAGACAAGGTCCTGGGCTCTGCTCCTCCCTCCAGCCTCAGCCCAGCTTTTTCTCTTCTTGCTCCTCCAGCACCTTCTCCCAGCCAGCCCCTGGCTCAGCACCACAGCCAGGGAATCTTGAATTCCCAGAAAAAAACATCACAGGCAAAATGGGAACAAACAATAGTGATGTGCCCTTGTCACAGCAGATCATTTCAAAGGCTTCTTGTTCAGCTCTGATTGGGAATGAAGCCAAGCTGGAGATGCTGAAATCCCCTGTGAGTTTGGGCTCCCAACTCTGCTCAGCCCCTGGGGCTGCACAGCACACAGGGAACACAGAGGAATTTTAAATTGCATTTTTGAAATGCAGTCACTCATCCCTCACACTGAGGCTGCTTTTCCTGCCTGCTTCTCTCTTGCATCCACACGGGTTTCCCCCAGGTTCCACAGGACAAATAAGGAATTAATTTCTGATGGCTAAGATCTAGCAGAACCTTGCTTACCCTCCTTTTCAGACCTGGATAAACACTCCTTTCCTTTCCTTTCCTTTCCTTTTCCTTTCCTTTCCTTTCCTTTCCTTTCCTTTCCTTTCCTTTCCTTTCCTTTCCTTTCCTTTCCTTTCCTTTCCTTCCTTTCCTTTCCTTTCCTTTCCTTTCCCCCTTTCCTTTCCCCTTTCCTTTCCCCTTTCCTTTCCCCTTTCCTTTCCCCTTTCCTTTCCCCTTTCCTTTCCCCTTTCCTTTCCCCTTTCCTTTCCCCTTTCCTTTCCCTTTCCTTTCCCCTTTCCTTTCCCCTTTCCTTTCCCCGTT